>NC_138139.1:50514626-50922126 GCF_964188305.1 Podarcis bocagei | reverse complement strand
TCCACGCGGCTCCCTCGAAGGCGCGTCAAGCCGGAGGCGCCTGCTGAGTTTCGCGGGTGGGGGGCTACATTTCAGCACCCCCGAGACGATCGGAGCCCACCTTCCTTAGGAAGGGAGAGTCTAACTAAGCCCCTTTCTCCTTCCCCGCCTAGTCCGTCCATCCGTCCGTTCGTCCACGTCTTGCTTCACCAGCCACTGGCGTCGCCTTAACTCATTCATAGATTTTAATCAACCCTGAATCTCTTTCGGAGCAAGGACTGTGGGTTTGGCGCAGATGCCTCGCCTCTTCTCTCTCTCTCTCTCTTTTCTAATTTGCTGTGCTTTATTTGAAAGTGCAATGGAAGTAATAAGGGAGGTTAATATTTTATAAACAATAAAAATTTTTAGCTCCGCTGGTTGCCTAGTATTTTATAAATTCAATCTGCGCGATGTTGCCCTCTTGTGAGCCGTTTCGAACCGAGATCTCCTGGATTGCCGCTTGCCTGCCAAGTGAAAAGAAGGCACACCCTCAAACTTTCCTCCGCCTGTGTGTATGTGTGTGTGTGTGTAGGGAGGCAGACTCACAATTTTTCCCCCACCCCGGATTTGGGACAGTTCAGTCCGGATCCAGGCTGTTCCCAGGGAATTTCAGCCCCAGGATGGCTTTGGTCCCCGAATCATAAGAGGAAGGAGGGGTGGGTGGGTGTGTTTTCCTTCCTGATCCGAATCTCCCTTTGCTTTTTAGTTAAGACCAGACAAAACACCGGAAGGGGAGTCCCTCTCCTCCCTTACCCTCCAGCCCGCTTTTTGTCTCCCGGATCAAAGGCGCGCACCGCAGAACGAGGCTTTAGTTATTACAGAAACCAAATCGCTGCCCTTTTAGCCCGGGAGAGTCAAAATAATCATGACAGATAGCCAATAAGGGGAGGCAGGGACGCTGGACAAGGGGAAGGCGAAAGCGGAGTTAAGCAGCTGCGCGGAGCAGAGGTGAGTCCTCGGATGCAAGCGCACGCGCACGCGCGCTCCCCCGAAGGCGCGCAGACGGACAGACAAAAGCCACCAGTCCTGGATGTGCGGCCCCCTGAGTTCATTTCCGGATTCACTCCGGGGTGAAACCTCTCAAGGTTGCGGGTTAATTTTCCTACTCCGGAGTAATTTCCTGGCACTCCAAGGGTTTCACTCCGGGGACAAAGATTTGCTTCCTCCGCTCCGGCGTAGTTCCTTGGAAATCTCTCTCTTTTTCCCATTGTAGCGAGCCCAAGGCCTAGCTCAGGAATAAAAAGACCTGGGTTCGCCTTTCCCTAAAGGGAACTCCTGATCCTTGTTCCCCACGTCGTTAAAACACCAGAGCCTTTAATGGGGCTTCTGGAAGCGCGTCTAGAGTAGAATTGGGAATCGGTTTAGCCGGCGGTAAACCTAGCCGCGTTCAGACGGCTTTGCCCTTAGGAAACGTGCGCCTTAATCGATTCTAATCGCCCATCCATCTCTGATTCACCCAAGGGTGTTCCATACAGGTCTGGTCACAAGCACATACAGCACAAAGGCCATTTGTTTGGTGGTGTAAGCGCCATTCATTTCCATGAGATTTCCTTCCAAGTAAAGTCAAGATAATATCGCTTCTCCAGAGGCCTAACGCTGGTCAGAATCTTCACGTATGTGGATTCCTCAGTGGCTAATCCAGAAAACGCCTGTCGTGCGTAAGAGGACGCGCTGGATGGAATAAGGGCTGCGTGGCCGTTTCCGACTTTCATTAAGAACAGTCACACGTCCACACGGACAATGGGAGGAAAGGCATTTAGGGCAGCCTCACGTGTGAAAGTGCATATGACTGAATAATTCCTACAGGATTCCCCACCACCACCCTTCTTTCAGTTTATAAACAGTTTTAGATTGGGAATCCTCCGGGAATTTATTCTAACCCTGAGGCAGGTTAGCCTGAGATAATGTGTTTATAGTGCTTAAGGCGAACCAATTTGCTTACTCGCTGCGCCAGGATTCGAACTCGCTTCTCTCCCCCCAAAACACGCCTCTCTATTCAGGCTGTTCGCCGACAGGCGCAACCTTCTTTCACATAACCCGCAGAACCGACTTATTTTTCACAAGCGAGGCCCAGAGCTTTTCGTAGCCTCTGACGCCTAACTCGGGAAAGTCAAACTGAAAATGGCTCGTTTTCACTGAAACACACTTTCCAGGCGAATTGCTGCACCGAATGAAATGTAAAATGTGAATGCGCGAGCGGGTGTTAGGAAAGACGCGTGTCATCCCTCTAGGCTCCGAGAGCAAACACTGGATGCTTCCTTACTGCGCGACTCGTGTGTGTGAATCGTCTGAGGGCTTTCCAAGGCGGCCGCAAAATAGCTCGGATGTGTTTTGGTTTGCAAAACAGCTGCAGGCCAGTTTTCACAAGTGACGTTTAAATGGGAATGTATTCATTCATTCACTAAATTCCTCGTTTTGTCATTCGCCTCGAATAAACCCAGGACCGGCTTTGAGGTTGAGAAACGGCTCTTTTTTCATTGGCCCTGTTCAGAAAGGACGAGAGAGGAACCCCCATAACGTGTGAAAACGTCTTTTAGCGAGGGACGCTTTTTCCTCGAGTTTATACCTTCCCTGGTCGTTCGCCAGAAAGACTTCCAATTGCCTTTGGCTTTTTGTCATATATTATATATATATATACAGAGAGTGAGAATATATATATACAGAGAGTGAGTGTGTGTGTATTCCAAAAGGGAGAAAGTCTATTTATCTGCGGAATCTGATTCAGATTTGATTGGGATTGGGCTTTAAAAAAGATTTACCCATGGTAAATCAAAGGCGAATTCCTCTCAGCACCGCTTCAGTTCGTATCTGTAAAGACTCAACTTTCTCCCCCGCCAAAAGAAAATCACGTAGCCTTATTTCCATGAAAACAGCCAAGTGAGATCAACAAAGTTCCCTTTATCCGTTAATTTATTTTTGTGTGTGCGTGTGTTTTAAGCAGCCTTTATGCAGGTCTTTCGTGACCCAACTATTCAGGCGCTGTCCCCGGTTGCCCTGCTGACAACAACTCCAAAAGGTAGGCCAGAATAAGGTTCCGTTTGACCAGAGAATGAAGATCTAGGGGAACCAGTGGCGTAGCGTGGGTTGTCAGCACCCGGGGCAAGGCAAGTAATTTGCGCCCCCTAGCCCTAACCCCCAGATGTTGCGCCCGGTGCAGCCGCCCCCCCCTGCACCCCCCACGCTACGCCACTGAGGGGAACCCTCGTCTGGCCCCTTGAGTCGGAAGTTTCTCCCCACCTTCACCTCGCCCCGCCCACCCCATTTGCTCCTCCCACCGTCGAATTTCCGATTGTAAGCCCCCGCGGGGCAGAGACCAGGTTCTGGTTTTGCTTTTAAATCAAGTTCTTTATACTTGCGCCGCTGTGCAAAAGCGCCCTGCTTTATGAGCGTGGTGAATGCAGCGAGGAATGTCATGATTAAGGAATAAGAAGACTGCTAAGAATTTATTAGGAAAAAGAGGGAAAACTCCGTCTAACAGCGTGCCTTCTTCTCTGGCCGACCTTCTGTTTCCTTCTGACACCTCTTTCTCTTTGCCCAGAAAGAGGAGAGAGGGAAGGAGGGAGGGGGAATAAAAAAAAACCCTCTCTCGGACGTGTTCCCGGTTTGCACGCGCGCCCGGCCGTCCCCCCCCCCTCCTCCCCGCCTTGTTTGGTGTCTGTAACCTGCACTCTAAAGGGTTAACAGCTCTTTGTTCGCCTTAATTTTAATCCGCGCCTGGGTCGCCAGCTCACGTTGTTCGGATCTGCTAGAGAGAAAGCGTTAACTATTATCTGCTTCTAGCTTGACCATCTGCTGTTGTAGAAAATTCAAAACCCTGGAGATCTACTTATATCCACATCGTAAACGAGAAAAGATGTTTTAATTAAGGGAAATCAGGTTAACTTAGCTCTAATTTACAAGCCGCCTGCCTAATGAATTGTCTGCGCAGTTCCCTCTTTGTAGAGAGTAAATCTGAGGATCTTTTTCCTCTGCAGTTCAGACACTAATTAAGTAACCAAGATTTTAGTAGCAACCCGACTTTTTCTCCTCTAATAGTTTTTACCTAAAGCCAGGCTGGTCATTGCTTATACAAATTGCCAATTAAATTTGATTGATATAATGAAATTGGATTTTATTTTCACTTACCTTATCCCTCACACTGCCTTGCTGTTCTCACCCCCCATGCCATCGCCCCCTCCCCCAGTTGCACACGCGCGCACCCGTGTCTCCCTCGCCCAAGAAAACAGCATCTTTCTCCCCAAACCAAACCTCTTTTTATATCTTAGCCCAGGACAAAAAGTTGCCAACTTAAGTTTCTGTTGCAATAAAGCCAACATTTCTATCAGTGCGGGGGAGTTCGTGCGCGCATATATATATATATATTTCTCTCTTACATCTTTTAAAACATATTTATCCTGGTTTTCTAAAAGCTGTACTTTCTTTTTCAAAAAAAATAATTTTAAATAAATCATCTTGTTTTTTGAAGTTAGCAGCCAAAAGCAGAGATCTAAAGGAACCGTTCTGGAAAGATATTAACAGTTTCCAAAATCTATATCGCTGCTTAATTAAATATGTTATCCTGTTTATAGGATCTGTGGCTAATTATTTAGAGTCATTTAATCTACTCAATTTGCACGTTAATTAAACAGCACTGGGTTGGAATAGAGAAAGGGAGCGCGCGGGAGCGGCGCTGCTTTGAAGGGGGTGCAGCGCCCCCTAGAGGCTGAGCGCGCGTCCTGCGGTTCCAGCACCCACAATTTCAAAACTTTGCTGTCACGCGCACGACGCGGATATCATTTTACTTATTTATTTTGTCGAGATGAGCGGGAGCGAGAAGTATACAGAGTTTGAAAGTCTACACTTCAGTAGATTTGAAATTAAACTGATAAAAAAGGGGGTATTTTAATAGTAGGCAGTACATCTTAAACACCTCATAGGAAGAAAACGTGGAGATGGGCTTTAATAATAATAATAATAATAATAATAATGATGATGATGATGATGATGATGATGATGATGATGATGTATATGGTCTCAAGCACAGGATTAAGGGGGAGAATAGAGCTTGGCCTAAATGACCTCCAGAAGGTTCAACACTGAAAGTCCTAATCCCCATCTCACGTACTTTGGAGTAAGTTCTGCTGAATTTACATTTATTTGTACTGTATTCCTCCACAGTGGCGTAGCATGAGGGGTGCAGGGGGGGCCGGCCGCACCGGGCGCAGCATCTGGGGGTTAGGGTTAGGGGGCGCAAATCCACGGGTTAGGGGGCGCAAATCCATGGGTTAGGGGGCGCAAATTACTTGCCTTGCCCCGGGTGCTGACAACCCACGCTACGCCACTGTTCCTCCAACCAGCTCAATGTTGTTTCTGTAGTTCTCCCCCTGCTGCATTTGATCCTCACAAGAACCCTGTGAGGTAGGTTAGGCCAGAAGACAATGACTGGCCCAAGGTCACCCGGTGAGCTTCATGGCTGAGTGGGGATTCAAACCCTAATCTCCCAGGTCCTAGTCCAACACTCTAACCACTACACCACATTGGCTCAGTAGGACTTACTTCTGAGCAAGCTTAGCTAGGACTGCAGCGTAACTTGTTACAAGTTGGTACAAAAAATCTAAAGTCATAGATATATTCGTTTGGCCTCACTTTGGGGGGGGGGGAAGCGAAGATATTTCTTGCTGCTTCCTTGACCGAGGCTACACATGTCTACCCACTTAGATGAGGACTAAATGCATTTGACAAAGTAGATTCAGACCTATGACGAACTGCTGGTCTGGCTCAGTCTAATGCAGGGGTCAGCAAACTTTTTCAGCAGGGGGCTGGTC
The DNA here is from genome assembly GCF_964188305.1 of Podarcis bocagei. Classification (NCBI taxonomy): domain Eukaryota; kingdom Metazoa; phylum Chordata; class Lepidosauria; order Squamata; family Lacertidae; genus Podarcis; species Podarcis bocagei. Next base: position 50,916,304 of record NC_138139.1, on the reverse strand, counting down.
CACTGTCCCTCAGACCTTGTGGGGGGCCGGACTATATTTATTTTTTTGGGGGGATGAATGAATTCCTATGCCCCACAAATAACCCAGAGATGCATTTTAAATAAAAGGACATATTCTACTCAAGTAAAAACACGCTGATTCCTGGACCGCCCACGGGCCAGATTTAGAAGACGATTGAGCCGGATCCAGCCCCCGGGCCTTAGTTTGCCTACCCATGGTCTAATGTCATGTCATCAATGTGCTGGATTAAACCTTTGCTTGGTCTAGTCCAGTTCTGGTTGTCCAAGATCTCAGGCACAGAGAGGTATTTGCAAGAAAACCTATCCTTTAATTCTGGGATTGCAGAACATGTGGCTCTCCACGTGATTCCATGGTCTCCCTAAGAAGATTCTGTGATTCCCATCATCTCCCATTAGCATGGCCAATAGTCAGGAATAATGGGAACTGTAGTTCAGTCACATCTGGGGGGGCACAGCTCCCCCATTATCTAGAGATGCTGAGCATTGATTCCATGATCAAATGTACCGCCTATGTTCTTTGCCTTTGAAATATAAACGTCGGCATTTTTCATTAGATTTCTTTTGCAGAGTACCTGCACTTGCAAACAGCCGACTTCCTGGAGCAGAATACAGCCTGCAAGAGGGAAAGTGTAAACCAGGGAAGCACAATGTTCCTCACTTCAGGCACTGAATTACTATCTGTCTTGAAAACACACAGGCACACACCCCTTTGGAAACAGGAGAGAGCACCCAGCAGTAATCAAATTTGAAGTGTAGAGTGGTACTCTGAACATGCCTACTAAATGAAATTCCAGTTTGTCACTGACCTAGTTAGAACTATGACAGCACCTCCTGGATCGGACCAAAAAGTCCATTCTAGTTCAGCATCAAGCCAGCCAACTTTTATTATTTCAATTATAGCACATTGGATATTAATCCTTATATTTTTGTAACATTCCCTGAAACCACTGGGCAATAACTACATTTCCATAGTGTTGGTTAAAGCCCATACGGCCTTGGCCCAGTATACCTGAAGGAGCGACTCCACCCCCATCGTTCTGCCTGGACACTGAGGTCCAGCTCTGAGGGCCTTCTGGCAGTTCCCTGCCTTCTCGGTAGTGGCACCCACCCTGTGGAATGCCCTCCCATCAGATGACAAGGAAATAAACAACTCTCTGACTTTTAGAAGACATCTGAAGGCAGCCCTGTTTAGGGAAGTTTTTAATGACTGATGTTTTAATGTATTTTTAATCTTTTGTTGGAAGCTCCCCAGAGTGGCTGGGGAAACCCAGCCAGATGGGTGGGGTATAAATAAATTATTATTATTTGTTGTTGTTTAGTCATGTCCGACTCTTCCTGACCCCCTGGACCAGAGCACACCAGGCACTCCTGTCTTCCACTGCCTCCCGCAGTTTGGTCAGACTCATGTTTGTAGCTTCAAGAACACTGTCCAACCATCTTGTCCTCTGTCGTCCCCTTCTCCTTGTGCCCTCCATCTTTCCCAACACCAGGGTCTTTTCCAGGGAGTCTTCTCTTCTCATGAGGTGGCCAAAGTATTGGAGCCTCGGCTTCAGGATCTGTCCTTCCAGTGAGCACTCAGGGCTGATTTCCTTCAGAATGGAGAGGTGATGGTGGTGGTGGCTGTTACTACTACTACTACTACTACTACTACTACTACTACTTGTAGGCTTTTCATTGGGGCATCAGGTTATGTTCTTAATTTTTCTGCTCCCAGAGGATGTCAGCCTCGGTCTGGGTCTGGGCTGTCCCACTGCAGAGAGGAAGCGTAATATAACTGAAAGTTGCAACAAACTTTAAAAAGAAAAAAGCTAACATGATGAGGAGACAGGTTCTAGCTTTGTGCTCTCCCTGACATGCTTGTTTTCTGTGTGCAGCCATTTGTGTTATTTTATTGTTTGGAATGGAGAAGCATTAGGTCCAGTCGCTTTCTGAACAGGTCCAGCCCAACCCCCATCTCCCTAAGAAAGGGAGGCCCCCAAGATGGGTGGCAGGGCACGTCCTTCCTTTGCGTGCAGAAGGTCCCAGCCTCCATCTGTTGACTACCCTTTGCAAGTTAGCAGACAGCTTGGAAGCTGGCTGCATTCTGCACACTTGGTTGCATGAATACTTAACCTCCAGGCAACCCCACAGAGACTCCAAGTGCGGAAAATAAGAAAGCCGAGCTTATTTTAAGAAACACATACTGGATAGCAAAGAGTTCTCAGCTCTTGCTAACGAAGTTGGAGATGCTTCCTCTTTGTCATCTGCTAGAGAGAGACAAAAGGAAGATGACTCTTCTCTGCTCTGCTTCAGATGTCAGAGAAGAAGAGAATTGTGGGAAGCAGGAAGGGAGGTCAGCAACCCAGAGAATCGGGGCCCATAACCTGTTGATTACTTTGCAGAGTTAGCACCCAGCTTGGACGCTGGCTGTATGCGGAATAACTTGGTGAAGGGGCCCCTTTTAAGTCTTCATGGAGACATACAGTCCACACATTGAAAGCACTGCTGTGCTCCTTTATGCTTCCTTCTGCCCAAGAGTCTTTGGGAACTGTAGTTTGCTGGGAGCTGTCAGGCAACCCTCGTTTCCCTCGCAGTGCTACAATTCCCAGAGCAGTTAAAAAACCCTCCCTCTGGGAATGGTAGCTCCATGAGAGGGCTTTTCTTAGCAACTCTGAAGCATCTGTAACAGACGGCAGCTGATTAAAATGATACAATGCCATTTTAAATGTATGGTGCAGATGCGTCCTCAGAAAAAGCAGCCTTTCTGAAGCAAGGTGCAGAGACCTCTTGGTGTGTGTGTGTGTGAGAGAGAGAGAGAGAGAGAGAGAGAGAGAGAGAGAGAGAGAGAGTGTGTGTGTGTGTGTGTGTGTGTGTGTGTGTGTGTGTGTGTTAGCAAGCCTCAAGAGGTGTGTGTGTAATGATGGCCTCATCTGCACTTTACATTCGGAGCAGTATCAGATCACTTTGAACAATCATGTCTCGTCTCCCCCCCCCGCCCCCCAAAGAATCCTGGGATCTGTAGTTCATTGGGGGTGTCAAGAGGTGTTAAGAGACCCCTATTCCTACTTAATAAATTTAATTTCATTCAGTGCAGTGGCAGAGCATGTAGAAGGCCCTGCTCATACAGGAAGCATTGTGCATACAGTCTAGCTTCCAAGCTGTGTGCCACTTCTGCAAAGTAACCTGCGTGATCCGCAGTTCGAAGGATTCAGATAGCAGGAGACGGCAAAGACTTTTCTCTGCCTGAGGAAACCCTGGAGAGATGCTGCCAGCCAGAGGAGGCAACGCTGGGGTACGAGGACAAAGAGCCCGACCTGCTAGAAGGCAGCTTGCTCTGTCTGGGCTGCACATGGGTCCAGAGCGCCCGGAGGCTTAGGCCCCCTGCCTTGCCTGCAGAAGGTCCCAGCTTCAGTCCTCAGTGAAAACGACTGGACCGCAGGTGCTGAAGGAAGGCCTCAGGCCCCCCCAAAGGCTGGGAAGCAGGCAGCTAAGCTCACAAAACAAAGGGGGACATGGGCAAATACTTTGATGGTATTTAAGGCATAGGATGGAGCCCAAATTGATTTCCTGGCCTTTGGGGGGGGGCAGAGAAGCTTTCTTTTTCAACAATTCCCTGGAACTGTTTAATAATTTCACACCATTCCTGGAAAATGGCCTCCCCCTTGTGCTATCATTGAATTTTGGGGTGCAAAAATTGATATTGCAAAGGGTTTGGTGCTCACCCCTCCATTTGAACTATAACAACTGCTTTCCAAACAGTTTAAATAAGCTGAAATTCCTCAGAAGAGTTTTCCGGGGGTGGGGGGTAGAGAAAGTGTTGGAGAATCTCACTCACTCACTTGCCCGCAAGGATACAGTATTTTGCAGAAAAGCCCTTCCAAATTTCTCACTGCCTTCTCCTTGAATGGCCACCTTGCAATTGCCTTGTTGATTTGGCCATATTTAGGTTTTGGTTCAGGGATGAAAGGTCGTTTGTTGGTCGTTAGTGCTGGTTTATTAATGCTTATGAGCTGCGATGACACATCACATGCTAGCGTGATGATGTTCACATTGCACGTGTACATTTTAGATGACTGTGAATAGTATGATGAAAATTATTGGGGGGTTTTCCCCACAACCTGTCTTGTAGGACATTGTTAGGGTGTAGCCCAGGTATCCCCCAAGCCCCTAATATTTTGTAGCCAGCCCTAGATCTCCTGCCCCCTTTACAAACACGGTGGTGTCTCTTTGTTTCAAAGAAACTTTCCTAACAAGGTAGCTTTCACATTTCTCTCTAGAAGTAGGTCACATCCACACCAAACCGCTTTGAGGGTTTCCCCCCCCCCCCCTGCAAGCAAGCGGTATATAAATTTTATGAAATAAAATAAATACATCCATTTAAAGCTTTGGCTTCTCCTAACGAATCCTGAGAACTGTAGTTTGTTGAGGGTGCTGGGAATAATAGTTCTGCGAGGGGGGGGAACTACAGTTCCCATGATCATTTCTGCTTTAAATGCATGGGTGCAAGATGTGATTGTGGCTTAGAGGCTCAGAGGCTTAGAAACCTGTAAGTGTGTTCTGCCCTCCAGATGTTTTGGCCTACAACTCCCATGATCCCTAGCTAACAGGACCAGTGGTCAGGGATGATGGGAGCTGTAGTCCAAAACATCTGGAGGGCCGAAGGAGGTTGGGGGTGCCTGATCCAATGGCTGCAGGGCACCCTGAGCTCCACATCTGGAAGGGAGGGGTCTATATGTCTCCAAACCTTGCATGAATAAGCTCTCTTCCTGCAGAAGACTTTTTCCTGGCCAGGAAATGCTGACCCACACAGGGCCGGATTGAGGTTTGACATGGCCCTAAGCTACTGACGCTAATGGGCCCCTTTCTATGTCCAGCTGTCCTTTGTCAACAACAAATGGTTGCTGTTTTTTGTGCTGAATATATGCTATATGGTAATTTATGGACCTAAAAGGTATCTAAAGCCATTTGCACATGTTGCCATGCAGCCAGTCCATGCAGAATGTAGGCACCCTGTATATAGAAAGGAGCAAACCAGTGATATTTGAGGGAGCAGGCTAGCAGGCGGGGCCCATGACTTACGTCATAGGAGCCGACACAGCACAACACAAAACACTGTTGCTTGTGTTGTGTTGTGTTGTGTTGTGTTGTGTTGGCTCCTATGATGTAAGTATGTAGGTTTCAGTTTATTTGTTTTTTATCTTATATTTTGGAAATGTACATCAAGGTCCTTTTTTTCTTTATTTTTTTGGGGGGAACCCCCCAAGAAAGTGGGGCCCTAAGCTATAGCTTGTTTAGCTTATACATAAATCCGGCACTGCTCTGAACCTTGCATGAATAAGCTCTCTAGGCGCAGGAGACTTTTTCCTGGCCAGGAAAGGCTCACCCACATGTATCTTAAAGAATGGAACAGGCCGACCGCCATCCCCATCGAGCTTGGGGGGGGGGGCTATTATTTGGGGAGGAAGTAAGTGATGCCTCTCTGCTCTAGAGGAAGGTTCGCTTTCCATAGGGTCCCTGCAACCTGGGGGTGGGAGACCTCAGGGCAGTGGGGGTGGGGGGTTATGAAAAGGGACCCTCCCCAGAGTCTCTCTCTCTCTCTCTCTCTCTCTCTCTCTCTCTCCCAGGCTGAGTGGCCTCTGAGTTACATACAGCAAAGGCCAATGAAATTGACGAGGCGGGCTGGGGGTGGGGGCGGGCTGCGACTCCTGTCCCTCCCCCCGCCACCTCCTTTTGTTTTCTTTTATTCCAGGGAACATGTTCGGTAATAAAAGGGAGGGGGGAAAACCTGTCCGCCCCCGGCCTGATTAACTGATAAATGATAAAGCCTCCTCTCCTAATTGTTTTTCTCTATAGCCCCCTTCTCCCCCCGCCCCGTGGTCTCCTTTCACTCCCATCTGTCTCTCTCTCTGCCTCCGCTGCCTCTTTGTCCTCCGATCTCTCCAGGGACACGTCCACCGCGCCCGGCCCGCGGCTGTCGCCGGCCCGGCCCCCCTTCCTCCCCATTAACCCATCGGCACGAGCCGCCGGCCACAAAAGACCCGCGAGCGGAGAGCGCGCCGTCGCCGCTGCTCGCATCCCTCCGCCGCTCGCTGGGAAGGGGCGCCCGCTTCTCGCTAAAGCCCCCCCCCCCAGCCCCAGAGCAGGCACCTTAACCGAAGCCCCCCCCCCCATAGAGGATTTATTTATTAAAAAGTCGTATTGTAGGTTTTGTTTTAATGGGGGGGGTCAGAACATCACCCCCGCCTCGTTTACTCCGAAGTAGGTTCCATTGAAGTGAATGGGGCTCCTTCTTAGGAAAGCGTCTAGAGTCCCCACCCCACTTCTAGGGCGTGTTTACTCTGAAGTAGGTCCCATTGAAGTGAATGGGGCTCCTTCTCAGGTAAGCCCCATCTAGAGTCCCCCCCACCTCTAGGGTGTGTTTACTCTGAAGTAGGTCCCATTGAAGTGAATGGGGCTCCTTCTCAGGTAAGCCCCATCTAGAGTCCCCCCCACCTCTAGGATGTGTTTACTCTGAAGTAGGTCCCATTGAAGTGAATGGGGCTCCTTCTCAGGTAAGCCCCATCTAGAGTCCCCCCCACTTCTAGGGTGTGTTTACTCTGAAGTAGGTCCCATTGAAGTGAATGGGGCTCCTTCTCAGGTAAGCCCCATCTAGAGTCCCCCTCACCTCTAGGGTGTGTTTACTCTGAAGTAGGTCCATTGAAGTGAATGGGGCTTCTCAGGTAAGCCCCATCTAGCGTTCGCCCCACCTCTGTTGTTGTTTAGTCATTTAGACATGTCCGCCTCTTCGTGACCCCATGGACCAGAGCACGCCAGGCACTCCTGTCTTCCACTGCCTCCCGCAGTTTGGTCAGACTCATGCTGGTAGCTTCGAGAACACTATCCAACCATCTCGTCCCCTGTCGTCCCCTTCTCCTTGTGCCCTCCATCTTTCCCAACATCAGGGTCTTTTCCAGGGAGTCTTCTCTTCTCATGAGGTGGCCACAGTATTGGAGCCTCAGCTTCAGGATCTGCCCTTCCAGTGAGCACTCAGGGCTGATTTCCTTCAGAATAGGTAGGTCTGATCTTCTTGCAGTCCATGGGACTCTCAAGAGTCTCCTCCAGCACCAGAATTCAAAAGCATCAATTCTTCAGCGATCAGCCTTCTTTATGGTCCAGCTCTCACTTCCATACATCACTACTGGGAAAACTGCCTCCTTTTCTTCCCCTTCTATTTGCCAGGAGGTGATGGGACCAGTGGCCCTGATCTTAGTTTTTTTTATGTTGAGCTTCAGACCATATTTTGCACTCTCCTCTTCCACCCTCATTAAAAAGTTTTTTAATTCCTCCTCACTTTATGCCATCAAGGTTGTGTCATCTGCATATCTGAGGTTGTTGATATTTCTTCCGGAAATCTTAGAGTTCACCCCACCTCTAGGGTGTGTTTACTCTGAAGTAGGTCCCATTGAAGTGAATGGGGCTCCTCAGGAAAGCCCCATCTAGAGTTCCCACCACCTCTAGGGTGTGTTTACTCTGAAGTAGGTCCTGCTGAGGACGGTGTTTGCTTATTTATTTTTATTGCATTTAATACCTCACCTTCTCTGCCAAGGAGCTCAAAGTGGCCGACACGCTTCCAAGGTCACCCAGTGAGCTTCATGGCTGAGTGTGAGGATTTGAGCCCCAGTCTCTCCCAGGTCCCCTTCCGGTACTCTAACCACTGCACAACACTGCCACAACAGGCTCCCCCTTCCCGTTTTAAGTGGGTATAGGATTGCAGCCTGATCCTCCCCAACATGCTAGATTTCTGTGTGCAGATTCTCATATGTTTTTATTTTGATTTGGTGCAGCAGGCAATTATTGGGATCCGGTGTCAGTATCTTTCGTGTGCACAAGTGCCATGAATCTGGGAGGTGTCCTTAAGCAAGCCCCATTGTCTCCACCTCAGTCTCTGCCCCATTCTTCTGCGATTTGCGGGTGCTAATAATACTGACCTGCCTTCCAAAGTTATAAGGCTGAGAACAAGAAAAAATGGTTGTGGAAGAAAAGGATTGTGGAACATTTTGAGGACTCCAGAGCGCTGCCTGAGCTTTGAGGGCTGACCAGAAAGCAAAGTTCAGTGGGGCTTGCTTCTGAGTAGACAGCCATAGGATTACACTGCACTGCCACACTCCTGTGCATGCTTACTCGGGAGGAAGTACCGTTAAACTCCATAGGACTTCCCTTGGAATTAAACACTAATAGGATCAGGCTTTACGGCTGTGATACTGGGCACATTTGCTTGGGAATCAATCTCACTGAAATGAGTAGGATTTTTTACTTTTAGTTGGCATGAATGGACTACAAATCTCTTCTCTTCTCTTCTCTTCTCTTCTCTTCTCTTCTCTTCTCTTCTCTTTGTATTTTACCAAGGTGCTTACTTGCAAGTAAGGTGTCTGCAGAGAAGAAGATTGCAGCCTTCTAGTCCTAACTTGTACACATTTACTAGGAGATGGAAGGTCCATGATGTTCAGTGGGGCTTTACTCAGTGGGAAGCCACCAGGCCCTGTCCACAATCTTAGGGACATGTACAGTGGTACCTTGGTTCTCAAACTTAATCTGTTCCGGAAGTCCGTCCCAAAACCAAAGCGTTCCAAAACCAAGGCACGCTTTCCCATAGAAGGTAATGCAAAATGGATTAATCCGTTCCAGACTTTTAAAAGCAACCCCTAAAAAGGCAATTTAACATGAATTTTACTATCTAACGAGACCATTGATCCATAAAATGAAAGCAATAAACTGCAGTCACACATTCAATCAATCAGTCAATCAATCAATCAATCGGTAGCTGAACTGGATTCCATATAGTCACAAAAACAAAAACAAAAGAGCCCCCAAAACACAAAACAAATAGCAAAAACAGACAGATCTCAGCGTAACATTCAAAACAGAAGTGCGGCACTCAAATTGGAAGTGTGGCACTCAAAACGGAGCATGTTCGACTTCTGAAAAAAGTTCACAAACTGGAACACGTACTTCCAGGTTTGCAGTGTTTGCGTTCCAAGTTGTTTGAGTACCAAGGCGTTTGAGAACCAAGGTACCACCGTATTCAGAATTGTCTTTGAATCTAGCCAGTTGCTCTGAAATTACAATGCAGATTCTGGCCTCTTCTGCCACCAGCCAGAGGAAACAGGGCCGTTTTAGACAACCTAACGCCCTCCAACTGTTTTGGACTACAACTCCCATGAGCCTCAGCCAAGTTGCTGAAGGCTGACCTTCAGGCATTTGGGAGGCTGAACCCATAATGTTCCCAGGAAGGATTAGGCGGCATTTCGGATCCCACCCCTGATTTATCTCTGAGCCTCGGCTGCAACACATGCTATTCTCTTCCCTCCCCATTCCTCTTTCCCTTTTCCTTTTGTGCTGCGTCTCTCGAAGGATGAGCCTGCAAAGGGGGGCTGTGTTTACTTCTGATACTGCATGCAACACTTTCAAAGTGTTAAAATTGACAAATGGGGCAATAAAAGTCTGGCTGGTGTTCAAAGCTTGCCCGCAAGTAACCACTGGATTTAATTGAAGACTTATACAAACTCGCAACATATGAACAACTTGCATATAAACACAGACTTGCCATGGACAAACTCAATGATATTTGGAATCCATTCTTACAAATACTGTAATAGGTTAAGATCTGGTGAAGTACAATAACAACTTTGTAAAATATATAGTTTTATGACCCTCCCCCCTTTATTTTCCCTTGTACACGGATTCTGTTTCTCTTTCTTTTTCTCTCTTTTATTTATGTCTCACCATGTTTGGTGCACATATAATTGTGTGCTTTTTGAATTTTATTGAATGTTATTTTTTTAAAAAAGTAACCATTCAGCAGAAATATCCATACAGAAAAAGGTACTGTACAAAATTGTATAATAGGGAGATGATAGGTTTGTACCTAAGGAACTTGCAATCTGTAGCTTCTATATGTAAAGCTACATACACACAATTCTATAATTCTATGCCAGTGATGGCCAAACTTGGCCCTCCAGCTGTTTTGAGACTACAACTCCCATCATCCCTAGCTAACAGGACCAATGGTCAGGGATGATGGGAACTGTGGTCCCGAAACAGCTGGAGGGCCAAGTTTGGACATCACTGTTCTATGCATTTAAATGACCTTGGAAGAACATTTCCCCCTTCAAACAATTCTGGGTACAGTAGTTTATCCCTCACAGAGCTGGAATTCCAAGCAACCCTTAATAAACTTCAGAGCGCAGAATACTTGGAGTGGGAAGGGAAACATGCTTCAAAATGTGCTTTAAAGGAATAGTGTGTGCACAGAAAAGCAGCTGAATGGGCTGGCAGACTCCCAAAAGCACTAGGTTGGTGCGCTAGTTAGACTAGGACCTGGGTTCAAATCCTGAATGAGTCATGAAGGTCACTGGGTGACCTTGGAAGCTGGTCACCACCTCTCTTGGCCTAATTTACCTCACCGGCCTTGTTGTGGGGTTTAAATGAGAAATTGGGAGGGCAGGAGAGAGAAGCACATATATCTGCCCTGAGCTCCTTGGAAGAAAAGGTGGGATGTGTAAATGCGACAACAGCAGCATCAACAACAAAAGTTTGGGTCATGGTTCCAGACTGCAGCTGTGAGAATCACAATTTTGAATGGGGGGGGGACAGCAAAATTAATTCCTTCCAGGAAGCAGACCACCAGCCAAACAGGGAGGAGACTTTGACACAAGGACTGCAAGAGAGCTGTCTTCTCACTTGCATCGAGGGCCTGGTTTTTAAAAAACAAAACTAGGGAGCTTTGAAAAATGGCGTGCGCACCCTTCCCCTTACACAGTCCACTCTGCTGATTCAAAATTCAAAGATGGCGAGGAAGGCCTTCGTCACCAACATCCATTTCCCTTTGTATTTAATAGGTTAGAAAGATTTGTCTTGCGCCGAGGGCATATGATGAGGTACAAACAATAGAGAACAATCGTGTCCAACACTCTTGGAATACGCTCCTCTTTCTTTCCTGCAATCAGTGTACCCGTGAGTGGGTCAGTGGGTCTTGCTGAAAACGGCCCTCTCTGTATCAAAATATCTTGACACACACACACACACACCCGCCTTCCTGCACCACCCCCTCTACTGAAATCTAAAATTACGTCCCTGGATCTAAGAATAAATAAGAAGAGAAAAAGAAAGAGGTTTAATTCTGCTTATCGCAACTGGGGAGCATCTCTTGAATTCCAAATTTGGGTCCAGGCAAAAAGAAGAAAGGGTTTTTTTGTGGTGGGGGGGTGGCGGCAGGGAGAGAGGTGGGGGGAGGCAAGCCAAGCATGGCTCCAAAGCCCCGTCAAGGAGAAATCACACAGCTTTTAAAGAAGGGATTAGGGAAAGTGGTCACTTTTGACTCAGTGGGAAAAATCTTTCCCTGACAGTAATGAAAGCTTGGATGATATAAGTATCTTCTGGTTCACAATAGCAATTAATATGGTAATATTCTCCCATTAAAGATGCTAACTGCTAAGATGGAAGTGGCAACATGGATAAAACATTGAATTGGGGGGGGCGGGTGGAGGCGGGATGCGTTTGTAAGGCATCAGGTAACAAAGTCAAAAGAAAGATGAGGCAGGAGGATGGGGAGGGGGCTGGGAGAAGACCCCTTTCTTCTTAAGAACTGTATTCTGCAGGCCTCTTGTGGAAGAGGCTTTGCTTTCCTCAAGGACACAGAACAGTAAACCACTCGGCCACATTAGTACCACTTCATCCTTCCTTTCCTTTACATCTCCATCCCTTGCCTCTCACAGCACAGTTGGTTCCAGTCGAGGGTGTGTAAGCTCCTCAGGGCAGAGATCTGCCACACTGGGGGTGGGGTGGGGGTTTATGCAACTGATTCATTCCAGTTTTAGGGTTTCTTTTGAGAATCCTGCCTTTCACTGAGTCAGGCCCTTGGTCCATCTAACTCAGTATGGCTTACACTGGCTGGCAGCAGCTCTCCAGGATTACATGCAGGGTCTAATCCCAGCCCTATCTGCCACTGAGATACAGCCCTTCCCCAAACAAACAAACCCGACCACAAACCCTGAAGTGGCTTTACAGCCAATGAAATGGAAGGAAGGACCCAACGTCAGCAAAGGGCGAAACTGTAAGGAAATTAATGCAGCAATGGAAAAAAAGGAAAAGAAAACACTCACCATCTCCGCAGGAACTCCCAAAATGCAGAGCAGAAGAGTCAACACCAAGAGCTATAAAAACGCAGACTGAAAGACCTTACAGTGGTACCTTGCTTCTCAAACTTAATCCGTTCCAGAAGTCCGTTCCAAAGCCAAAGCGTTCCAAAACCAAGGTGAGCCTTCCCATAGAAAGTAATGCAAAATGGATTAATCCGTTCCAGACTTTTAAAAACAACCCCTAAAACAGCAATTTAACATACATTGTACTATCTAACAAGACCATTGATCCATGAAATGAAAGCAATAAACAATGTACTACAGTCACACAATTAATCAATCAATCAATCAATCAGTAGCTGAACTGGGTTCCACACAGTCACAAAAACAAAACAAAAAGAGCCGCAGAAACAAAAATGCAAAATAAATAGCAAAAACAGACAGACTTTAGCATAACACTCAAAACGGAAGTGTGGCACTCAAAACGGAAGCATTAACACTCAAAATGGAGCACATTCGGCTTGCGGAAAAAGTTTGCAAACCAGAACACTTACTTCAGGGTTTACAGTGTTTGGGTTCCAAGTTGTTTGAGTAGCAAGGTGTTTGAGAACCAAGGTACCGCTGTATTTTGGGGGGGAAAGCAAGATTTAGGATTGGCATGTAATGTTGAGGCCCAGTAGGCTTCCTGGGAAGGGAGTTCCATAAGACAGGGGCCGCCACTGAAAAGGCTCTGCTGTTACTCCAGTCCTACATGAGCAGTGGTGGTTGGTGGCCACTGGGACCGATAGGGTGGGAGGGAGGGAGCCAGAGAGGCAGTGAAAGGCAGAGCCAAGCAAGTCTAGACTTGACCCCCCTCTCCTCCCTGCTGAGTTCTACAAGGGCAGCACTGAGACTAAGGAGGGAGGAGTTGTAAAAGTCAAGCAAGCGGTTGGGCAGTGCCCCACTTGCCCTGATGGAACCAGACTCCACTGTGCATGATCAAACATGCTCGGGGCCACAGCTCAGTAGTAGACCTCATGCTGTCCATGTGCAGAGAAGGTCTCTGGTTTAGTCCCTGGCACCTCCAGGTAGAATAACAGAATCATAGAATTGGAAGGAAACATAGAGTTGGAAGGGATTCCGAACATCATCTAGTCTAATACAGAGGTGGATTTAGGGTAGGGTTACCAGACATCCCCAGTTCGCGGGGACAGTCCCCAGATTTGCAAATAATCTGTCCCCGGGAAACGTGGCAGTGGCAGCCTCAGCAGCCCAGAGCCAGCCCGGTAGCACAGTTAGCTCTGGCTGGCTTCAGGAGCTGCTCGCTGCCATGGCGCCCGCCATTTTTCCTTGCCAGAAGTCCCCATATGATATGTCTTGTGTGCATATGAAATGTCTTGTGCGCATATGATATGTCTTGTGCGATCTCCTGTCCCCTTCCCCCTTTGTTTTGACTGATCAGGGGAGGCTCAGGAGTTACAGGCGGGCGGCCATTGCCCAGTTTTTTAAAAAACTCTGTGCATTTATGTTTCACAGGGTGCAAAAGAAGGGCTTTGCACCTTTATACAATATGCATGTGCGCTGGGGCCCAGGGTCTTTTGCCTCACCATCCCCACTGCTGACCGCCTGTTGCTACACAGCTTAAAAAAAAAGTATCCCCGGATTCATTGAAAAAAATCTAGTAACCATAATTTAGGGCAGCTCGACTGATTCCCCCATACTGAGCGCCAAACCTAGGGGGCGCCACAAGGCACCACAACTATGATTTGGTGGATTGGGAAGAATGGAAGGTGAGAAGCTGGGGGTGCGCGTGCCAAATTTTGGCCACGCACAGGGCACCACTGAAATCTGAAAGACCAAATTCTGCCCCTGTTCCCTGCAGTGGAAGAATCACAGCTCAAGGATCCCTGACAGATGGCCATCAAATCTCTGCTTAAAAACCTCCAAAGAAGGAGAGTCCATCACCTTCCCATGGAGTCCGTTCCACTGATGAACAGCTCTCACTGTCAGAAAGTTCTTCCTGATGTTTCGTCGGAATCTCCTGTCTCGTAACGCAGCCATTGGTTCTGGGCCTATCTTCTGGAGCAGATGACAAGCTTGCACCACCCTCTGTGTGACAGCCCAGGAAGCGTCTCTAGTTGAGGTGACAATCCACCTCTTCTTTTGGGACTCCAAATCCCATCGGCATAGCCAACAGTCAGAACTGATGGGATCACAGGCTCCCTCATTCTGCTCTACAGTCCTTCCTGTTGAGGAGAGCGGTGGCACTATCAGAGAAGGAGAGGAACAAAAGGACTCTCTGGGTTACCTCCAAGTCCTATTCAGAGTTGTACAGCCTCCAACATTTCTCCAATGTAAATAGGGACGTCCTATTCTATCATTATCATCATTATCATTTTCTTTATACCCCATCCATCTTACTGGGTTGCCCCGGCCACTCTGGGTGGCTTCCAACATATATAAAAACATAATAAAACATTTTAAAACTTCCCTATATAGGGCTGCCTTCAGATGTCTCCTAAAAGTCAGATGGTTGTTTATTTCTTTGACATCAGGTGGGAGGACGTTCCACAGGGTGGGTGCCACCACCAAGAAGGCCCTCTGCCTGGTTCCCTGGAGCTTCACTTCTCGCAGGGAGGGAACCGTCAGAAGGCCCTCGGAGCTGGACCTGTGTCCGGGCTGAACAATGGGGGTGGAGACACTCCTTCAGGTCTACTGGGCCGAGGCCGTTTAGGGCTTTCAAGGCCAGCACCAACACTTTGAATTGTGCTTGGAAACATACTGGGAGCCAATGTAGGTCTTTCAGGACCGGTGTCATATGGTCTCTCCCAACATTTAGCTTCATTGAATGTCCATGAGTTCTAGTGAGGGAGACAAAACTTTCTCTATGGATAGGGTTGCATAGTTACTTATCTCCTTGGCTCGGGGGTCGCATAATTACATGCTCTCCAACATTTCTCTGATGAAAATAGGGACATCCTAAGGAAAAGCAGGGACGCGGGTGGCACTGTGGGTTAAACCAGAGAGCCTAGGACTTGCCGATCAGAAGGTTGGCGGTTCGAATCCCCACGACAGTGTGAACTCCTGTTGCTCGGTCTCTGCTCCTGCCAACCTAGCAGTTCGAAAGCATGTGCAAGTAGATAAATAGGTACCGCTCCAGCGGGAAGGTAAACAGCGTTTCTGTGCGCTGCTCTGGTTCGCCAGAAGCGGCTTAGTCATGCTGGCCACATGACCCGGAAGCTGTACGCCGGCTCCCTTGGCCAGTAAAGCGAGATGAGCACCGCAACCCCAGAGTCGGCCACGACTGGACCTAATGGTCAGGGGTCCCTTTACCTTAAGGAAAAGCAGGACATTCCAGGATCAAATAAGAAACCGGGACGGCTTCTGTAAATCCGGGACTGTCCCTGGAAAATAGGGACATTTGGAGGGTCTGCTACAGGGCTGCAAATATAGAAAGTGTGACTCATGCAAAGCAAAGCTTGAGCCTTGGTGTGTGTGTGTGTGTGTGTGTGTGTGTGTTTAAAATAAAACAAGAAAGACCAGCCAAGCTCAGCTGCCTGGATCGCCAGGTCTTCCTAGACAACAGTTCGATTTTCATTAGCCGGGCCTGTTGTTTCTTTTTTGCTTTGGTGGGCAGGCATTAATTATTTATATTTAATTTTCCGAGGCGAGAAGGGGGCACCGTCAGCGGGACGGGAGAAACCTCTCTCCCCAGCCAGGGCTGCTGTTAAACATCCTTCTTCCCGCTGCCCCCAGCTGCCCCTGGGGGCTTCCTCCGTGCAGCGCCGTGGCCTCATCTTAATTGGCCCGGCAGATCACACCTTTGGCTCCCGCTCACCTGGGTTCCTCCAGCTCGTAATTCCTGGATATTAAATGCGGTTATCGGGGAAGAGCCTGGTGAATTAAAGCCAGGAAGTTTTCCTTGCCCTCCTCTGACCTTTTCCCCTTTAAACTCCTTCCCTGGGGGGGTGCGGGGGCCCCGCGCAGGGCGGCTTAATTCATTCATATTTGTGTAGCGCTTTGAAATACTACAAGAGGCCAAAGTGTTATTATTGTTTCTGAACCCAACATCTTTGCGTGCCGGAGTAGTCAATGAGCTCGGTTCAGGTGCGTGGGAAGCTGGCCTTCCACCCGAACCTTGCGTTTTTATTGATAAAAATCGTTCTGCGGTAATTAAAGTCTGGAGGGAAAGGAGGGTCAGGCCTGGAGGAAACTGACTAACCTGCTGCACAGGAGATGCAAGCGGCTGCTGGGCTCAAATAGAGGGTGGTCCGGTGGTCCGGACGACCAGGGACCATTAGGGACAAAGCGGTGGAGAATCTCAGGCCCTGGGGGCCAAATATGACTCCTCTATCCAGCCCTTGAGACTCTCTCTCCAGGCCACACCCTCTACCCCTAGGCCACACCCTCTCCGCAAGGGTCACACCCCCTCACCAGCCCTGCCCACTCCTCAAGCTGAGCAGATACCAGGATAAGGCCCTCTGCTTAGCTGGATAATGGATGGAGAGAAGTGGTTGGTTGGTGTAGAAACACCTCACTCTTGTGCAGTGAGAAGGAACCCTCCTGAAAGCTGCATCCGTTGCTCCACCTCGGCCTTGGTCCAGTATGCCTGAAGGAGCGTCTCCACCCCCATCACTCAGCCTGGACACTGAGGTCCAGCGCCAAGGGCCCTCTGGCAGTTCCCTCACTGCGAGAAGCAAAGTTACAGGGAACCAGGCAGAGGGCCTTCTTGGTGGTGGCACCAGTCCTGTAGAATGCCCTCCCATCAGATGTCAAGGAAATAAACAACTACAGTGGTACCTCGGGTTAAGGACTTAGTTCGTTCTGGAGGTCCGTTCTTAACCTGAAACTGTTCTTAACCTGAAGCACCACTTTAGCTAATGGGGCCTCCCGCTGCTGCCATGCCACCGGAGCACGATTTGTGTTCTCATCCTGAAGGAAAGTTCTTAACCCGAGGTACTATTTCTGGGATAGCAGAGTCTGTAACCTGAAGCGTATGTAACCCGAGGTACCACTGTATCTGACTTTTAGAAGACATCTGAAGGCAGCCCTGGTTAGGGAAGTTTTTAATGTTTGATATTTTATCATGTTTTTAATATTCTGTTGGGAGCCGCCCAGAGTGGCTAGGGAAACCCAGCCAGCTGGGCGGGGTATAAATAATTATAATTATAATTATTATTATAATTATTATTATTATTATTATTATTATTATTATTATTATTATTATTATTATGCCTCAGGCACCTCCTACCACTGGTGCGCCTCGTGAATTTGTCCGAATCCATTTCGAAAGCCATCCAAGTTGGTGCTATCTCTTGTGGAAGCAGGTTCCATAATTCTGCTGTGTGAAGAAGGGCTTCCTTCTGCCAGTCCTGAAGCCCTGACTTTGCGCTATTCAGCATTTCATATAATCATAGAATTGTAGAGTTGGAAGGGACCTCAAGGATCATCTAGTCCAACCCCCTGCAATGGAGGAATCTCAACTCAAGCATCCATGACAGATGGCCAGCCAACCTCGGCTTGGAAACCTCCAAGGAAGGAGAGTCCACCACCTCCCAAGGGAGGCCATTCCACTGACGAGCAGCTCTTACTGTTATATGTTTAGTCAGAATCTCCTTTCCTCTAACTTGAAGCCATTGGTTCAAGTCCTACTCCTAAGAGCAGGAGAAAACGAGCATGCTCCCTCCTCCATGTGACAGCCTTCTCAGTCTCCTCTTTTCCAGGCTAAACACACCCAGCTCCTTCAACCGTTCCTCATCAGGCTTGCTTTCCAGACCCTTGATCATCTTGGTTGCCCTTTTCTGCACCCGTTCCAACTTGTCAACATCCTTCTTAAATTGTGGCACCCAGAACTGGACACAATATTCCAGGTGTGGTCTGTGAAATATACTCAGAGTCGCAAAGTGATTTCATGCTCTTTATTCAGCTCTTAGTGGTGAGGAGGAATGAATGAAAGTCCCCTCAAAGTATCTGCTTTATATACATTATTTACACAATGGGCTGCACATGATTGGCTAATTCTGGAATTCTACTGTAAGCCAATCAGGTTGTGGATTCCCTTATATCTGGAGCATGATTGGGTGGTTCCTGCCAACCAATCATACTGCTGCATTGTTCTAGGACCAATCAGACTGCTGCAGTTTGGATCGTATTCAACTCAGTACATAACAGTCTGACACATCTCTCCCTACCCCAAGCAAGCCCCCATTAACCAAGCAATGGCCAGAAAGTGTCGGTCCAGTGGCATTTCCACATGCTGCTTCAGAGACCTAGGGTTGAAATGCAGGGTTTTTAAAAAACAGTATTGCAGTATTTTAGACATTGTAGTTTTACTGTTATTTTTATTTATTATCATTTAGTAATGATGCACCGCAATTGCGGAGAGTGAATTTCTGTTTAATTATTATTTTGAGAGTTAATTTTATTGTGTACTATCGTATTCCAGCAGATTATTGACTATTACTCTGTTTATTTTAGGCCATATTTTTCACTACGGCTTATTCATGTTGGATGGGATGAGTCGTAAGATGTACGATCTTGCATGTTTTGTTGTTTCTTCGGCTTGTAAACCGCCTTGGGTACAGCAATATAGAAAGGCGAGATACAAAATTAAAACTGAAATGGAATGAAAGGAAAATGAATGATAATAGACCTCCTTCCTTCCAGCTGTGACCCCCTTCTTTGCAAAATGTCAGGACAGGGGACCTGACTGCCCTCTGGGAAAACAGTCAGTGGTAATAGACTGGTGCCTGGTAGGGTCAGAAAAAGATAGTTGGCTTTCAGACCCTCCAAGTGTCCCTATTTTCCAGGGACGTCCCTGATTTACAGAAGCCGTCCTGGTTTCTGATTTGATCCCGGAATGTCCCGCTTTCCCTTAGGACGTCCCTATTTTCATCAGAGAAATGTTGGAGGGTATGGAGTTTTCTGATCCCTGAGCCGTCCAAAGGCAATCCTGTACAGTGGTACCTCGGGTTACAGATGCTTCAGGTTACAGACGCTTCAGGTTACAAACTCCGCTAACCCAGAAACAGTACCTCGGGTTAAGAACTTTGCTTCAGGATGAGAACAGAAATCGCGTGGCGGCAGCAGGAGGCCCCGTTAGCTAAAGTGGTACCTCAGGTTAGGAACAGTTTCAGGTTAAGAACGGACCTCCAGAATGAATGAAGTCCTTCACCCAAGGTACCACTGTATAGGCAAGGTTTTTTTTAATGTTTAAGGTTTTATTATGTTTTTATAGGAGGGACGCGGGTGGCGCTGTGGGTTAAACCACAGAGCCTAGGGCTTGCCGATGAGAAGGTCGGCGGTTCGAATCCTCGCAATGGGGTGAGCTCCTGTTGCTCGGTCCCTGCTCCTGCCAACCTAGCAGTTCAAAAGCATGTCAAAGTGCAAGTAGATAAATAGGTTCCGCTCTGGCGGGAAGGTAAACGGCGTTTCCATGCACTGCTCTGGTTCGCCAGAAGCGGCTTAGTCATGCTGGCCACATGACCCGGAAGCTGTACACTGGCTGCCTCGGCCAATAAAGTGAGATGAGCGCCGCAACCTCAGAGTCAGCCACGACTGGACCTAATGGTCAGGGGTCCCTTTACCTTTAATGTTTTTATATATGTTGGAAACTGTCCAGTGTAGCTGGGGCAACCCAGTCAGATGTGTGGGATATAAACAGTAAAATTATCATTATGGAATGGGACGACCCTATTTTCTTTGGAGAAATGTTGGAGGGCATGGGCTTTGTGTGTGCATGCCTAGCCTTGAGCCACTGAATCTGAGGAAGGAAGGAAGGAAGGAAGGAAGGAAGGAAGGAAGGAAGGGAGGAAGGAAGGGAGGGAGGGAGGGAGGGAGGGGGTTGGGAAGGGGGAGGAAGGAAAGAGGAATGGAGGAAGCAAAAACACCACTTCTCTCTCGATTGGCCTTGCTGAGGCTGAGGCCTCAAAGAATATTCCTGTGCTAAGAAAGTTTCCTCCCCGTTATCATCACCGACGTGGAGGAGACGCGCTGTTTCAGTTCTTCTCCCGGAGCCATGGATCGATTAAAGTTGTCAACACATAGGCCTCCCCTTTTCAAACACCCCACTGAGAGTTTCTGGGGTCTGCAGACTGCTTAAAGCAAACGGCGTCGCGGCAGCCGCATTTTGTTATCTGCCCGCGGAACTGCGTGCATTTTTTAATACTTAATTGCATAATTGCTGCTGAATTCCTAAGCAGCGGGTTACTTGTGTTTGTTTTTTCCTCCCAAAAGGCACACTGGGGTTGGGTACTTTCTTTAAGTGCTAAGGGGAGCAGGGATGGCCCCATGGAAGCCTTCACTTGAAGAGCACAAAGAGGGAGAATTCAACCTCCTGATGACGATTGAAAAAAGTTTCTGAAGAAAGGCACGAAATGGTATAGGCAAGTGGTGCTGGGTTGTGTCATTTGTCTAATTGGTGATATCATGGGCACTATCCAATAGGTCCCCATGATGCTAATGATCTCATACAGCACTTGCAACAGCAATTAACAAGCTAGCTTAGGAATTGCGCTTACCATTCTTAAATTGGGAACAGAGTAGTTGCTTTGGAAGATGACAATCAGGCATTGACACAACATGACTAGTCCAAGGAAGTTGATGTTGAAGAATTATTGCTTTGACACTGGTGATCTTTGCTTCTTCCAGGTCACCAAAGAAGAAATAGCTTAGGAATGAAGTTTCCCCTTCCCCGAAGTGACAATGTATAGGAGTTTGGGCGCAGGGAAGGTATCGATTCTCTGCAAGACGAGCGAAGTCTACATCCCAGGAAACACCTGGGATCTTGGATTTCCCAAAGGGGTTTGGACAGAGGGAGGGGAGGACATAAATTTAATTTTCTGGAGCATAGCTATTAGCAGCAGAATCCTAAACATGTCTACTTCAAATCCCATTGAGTTTAATGGCGCTTACTCCCATGCAAGTGGATCTAAGCCTGGCAGTGAAAGTGATTGAATCAGTGTGACATTTTGCCCCTCCTATTGTCTCAAGAAGCGCCCTCACTGTCTCTCAGACTCAGTTTTCCCACCCACAATATGGGGCTAATGATACTGAGTTTCCGCAGAGATTTCTGAGATAATGTATTTATACGCAGTGCTTTGAAAACTCCAGGGCTGCAGTATCATACCTGATGTTTCCTGCTTGGCAGGGGGTTGGACTCGATGGCCCTTGTGGTCTCTTCCAACTCTATGATTCTATGTCCCAGAAACAAGCCCCATTGAACTAAATGGAGCCGTGTAGAATTGTATAGGATTGGGCTGGGATACTGGGCACCAGTTTGGTACAAGAGGGTGGACCAAAGCACGACTTTGGAGGCAGCGGATACAAAAAAGCATTCCTCCCTCTCTCAGAACACTAGAACTCATCGAGATCCAATGAAGCTGCAGGTTGAAAGATTCAGGGTGTGAGAATATTTAAAGAATATCTTTAAAAATATTGTAAGAATAAGAATCTCCTGGCAGAACTAGAGTGATTCTTGTAAATAAAAGGTGGAAATGATATTAGGTCTGGACGTACAAAAATACTTAAGCTAATTTGAGACTGTGCGTTATAAAGGAAAGAATAGATATAGTAAATGAAAATATTTGGAAGTCTTTTTTAGCTAATTCACAGTAATGTTTTTGTTCTTTTTGTGAGTTTGTAAATAAGTAATGGCATTTACATATATGAAAGGTATAGTATTATGTTTTTGTTTTTTCTTTCTCTTTTTCTCTCTTTTTATTTTCTTCTTTGTTTTCTCGCTTTCTGCCTGTATTAAATGTTGTTGCACTTTGATATTTGTTAATTCAGATTAATAAAGATTTAATTTAAAAGAAAGAAACAAAGAAAGATTCAGGGTGGGTAATAATAATAATAATAATAATTTATTACTTGTACCCCGCCCATCTGGCTGGGTTTCCCCAGCCACTCTGGGCGGCTTCCACAGAAACCAAAAAACACTAAAATATCATACATTAAAAGCTTCCCTGAATAGGGCCGCCTTAAGATGTCTTCTGAATGTCAGGTAGTTGTCCATCACCTTGACATCCGATGGGAGGGCATTCCACAGGGCGGGCGCCACCACCGAAAAGGCCCTCTGCCTGGTTCCCTGTAGCTTCGCTTCTCGCAATGAGGGAACCGCCAGAAGGCCCTTGGCACTGGACCTCAGTGTCCGGGCAGAACGATGGGGGTGGAGACGCTCCTTCAGGTATACTGGGCCGAAGCCGTTTAGGGCTTTAAAGGTCAACACCAGCACTTTGAATTGTGCTCGGAAACGTACTGGGAGCCAATGTAGGTCTTTCAAGACCGGTGTTATGTGGTCTCGGCGGCCGCCCCCAGTCACCAGTCTAGCTGCCGCATTCTGGATTAGCTGTAGTTTCCGAGTCACCTTCAAAGGTAGCCCCACGTAGAGCGCATTGCAGTAGTCCAAGCGGGAGATAACTAGAGCATGCACCACTCTGGCGAGACAGTCTGCGGGCAGGTAGGGTCTCAGCCTGCGTACCAGGTGGAGTTGGTAGACAGCTGCCCTGGATACAGAATTGACCTGCGCCTCCATGGACAGCTGTGAGTCCAAAATGACTCCCAGGCTACGCACCTGGTCCTTCAGGGGCACAGTTACCCTATTCAGGACCAGGGAGTCCTCCACACCAGCCCGCCCCCTGTCCCCCAAAAACAGTACTTCTGTCTTGTCAGGATTCAACTTCAATCTGTTAGCCGCCATCCATCCTCCAACCGCCTCCAGGCACTCACACAGGACCTTCACCCCCTTCACTGGTTCTGATTTGAAAGAAAGGTAGAGCTGGGTATCATCTGCATACTGACGAACACCCAGCCCCAACCCCCTGATGATCTCTCCCAGCGGCTTCATATAGATGTTAAAAAGCATGGGGGAGAGGACGGAACCCTGAGGCACCCCACAAGTGAGGGCCCAGGGGTCTGAACACTCATCCCCCACCACCACTTTCTGAACACGGCCCAGGAGGAAGGAGCGAAACCACTGTATAACAGTGCCCCCAGCTCCCAACCCCTCTAGACGGTCCAGAAGGATGTTATGGTCGATTGTATCAAAGGCCGCTGAGAGATCCAGCAGAACCAGGAAACAACTCTCACCTTTGTCCCTAGCTCGCCGGAGATCATCAACCAGTGCGACCAAGGCAGTTTCAGTCCCATGATGAGGCCTGAACCCTGATTGGAAGGGATCCAAATGGTCCGCATCCTCCAGGCGTGCCTGGAGTTGTTCAGCAACCACACGCTCAATCACCTTGCCCAAGAATGGAAGATTTGAGACTGGGCGATAGTTGGCCATACTGGCCGCGTCTAAAGATGGTTTTTTAAGAAGCGGTTTAATGACCGCCTCTTTCAGCGGATCTGGGAATGTTCCCTCACAGAGGGAAGCATTCACCACCCCGCAGAGCCCATCGCCCAGCCCTTCCCGGCTTGCTTTTATTAGCCAGGATGGGCAAGGATCAAGGAGACAGGTGGTTGGTTTCACGCGTCCAAGCAGCCTGTCCAGAGGTAACGGATTGAAATTGATTCCATGCAACTTGACCAGACAGGGCTCTAGCACTCTCCCGCCCCAGCCCTGCTCCCACGGTGGTGTCTACCTCCTTCCGAATATGAGTGATTTTATCTGCAAAAAACTTTGCAAAATCGTTGCAGGAGATCTTGGGGTCTTTACAAGGCCCCGGTGGTAAAGGTGGTTCCGTTAAATTGCGGACCACCTGAAAGAGTCTCCTGCTACTATTTTCTGCAGATGCAATAGAGGCGGTGAAGAAAGTCTTCTTCGCCGTCGCTATCGCCACTTGGTAGGCTCGACGTTGAGCTCTAACCTGTGTCCGGTCAGATTCGGAGTGAGTTTTCTGCCACCGACGCTCTAGCCGTCTCAGCGATTGTTTCATCGCCCTCAGCTCCGAAGAAAACCACGGGGCTGTCCGGGCTCCATGCAATCGGAGAGGGCGCTTCGGAGCCAGACAGTCGATAGCCCTGGTTAACTCCGCATTCCAGCGGGCCACCAGGGAATCAGCTGAAAGGCCATCAACATGGGATAAAGCATCCCCTACCACTCTCTGGAAACCATTTGGATCCATTAAGTGGCGGGGGCGGACCATCCGAATTGGTCCCACCTCCCTGCAGAGGGGAAGGGTCGCGGAGAAGTCCAGTTGCACCAGGAAGTGATCTGACCATGGCACTTCTTTGGTTTCACTTTTACTTAGTGTCAGATCACCCACGTCACTAGAGGTAAATACCAGGTCTAAGGCATGTCCATGACTATGAGTTGGGCCCAACTTATTCAGGGACAGCCCCATGGAGGCCATGCTTTCCACGAAGTCCCGAGTGGCCCCTTGTAAGGTCGTGTCGGCGTGGATGTTAAAATCCCCTAGGACAACCAAACTAGGTGTCTCCAGGAGAACATCCGCCACGACCTGAAGCAGCTCGGACAGGGAATCCTTGGTGCAGCGGGGAGGTCGGTACACCAGTAGGAATCCTGTACTGCCCCTATTGCCCAACTTCCAGAACATGCACTCAGAAAACTGGGTCTTCCCAGTAGGACGCCTGATGCAAACTAATGACTTCCTAAAAATCACTGCAACCCCCCCCTCCCCGCCCACATGACCTGGGTTGCTGTGCGTAAGAGAAACCTGGTGGGCAAGCGGCAGCAAGGACAGGCCCATCTGCCTCATTCAACCAGGTCTCTGTCACACAAGCCAGGTCAAATCCTCCATCCACAATCAGGTCGTGGATGGCAGTGGTTTTATTCATCATTGACCTGGCATTACACAGCAACACCTTCAGGTTATGTGGGTTTCCCCTGTTGATTCCAGTATCCATCTGGTCAAGGCCAGACCCGGAGGCAGGGATAGTCTTCAAACAACGACTAAACCTGCCTCCTCGGTAATGACATGGTCTGGTCTTAGCGTAACTCCGCCTCCTGCCCATGGTCACTGAGATCGGATGTCCCAGTGCTTCCCCCCCTGTGGTAAAATAACTTTGCAGCGCATAGTTAAAACTATGGAAGTCACTCCTTCCGGAGGTGATGATGGCCACCAACTTGGATGGCTTGAAAAGAAGGTTGAACAAATTCACAGAGGAGAGGGATATCAGTGGCTGTTAACCATGGTGGCTACGCTCTTCTACCACAGTTGGAGGCACCAATGCTTCTGAATACCAGTTCATACCCTCCAACCATCCCTATTCTCCCAGGACATTCCCGGAAATGCAGAAGGCACCCTGGCTTCTGATTCGATCTCAGAATGTCCCGGGCATGAGCTGCTGCTGCGCTTCTGTGTGCCCCAGCTGACTTGTGCAGCAGCGCAGCAGCTAAAGACGTATGTTCCGATTTTCATCAGGGGAATGTTGGAGGCAGTGCCGGATTCATGTATAAGCTAAACAAGCTATAGCTTAGGGCCCCACTCTCTTAGGGGCCCCAAAAAAATTTAAAAGGAAAAAAAAACCCCTGGATGTACATTTCCAAAATATAAGATAAAAAACAAATAAAATTAAACCGACATACAGCAACAGTGTTTTGTGTTGTGTAGGCTCCTATGATGTAAGTCATGGGCTCGTCTGCTCCCTAAAATATCACTGGTTTCAGTTCAACCATTACGTTGATAAAATACATTTATTGTTATGTACAAATAGCTTTAGATACCTATCAGGTCCATAAGTTACCATAAAGCATATATTCAACACAAAAAACAGCGTCCATTTGTTGTTGACAAAGGACAGCTGGACATAGAAAGGGCCCCATTACCTTCAGTAGCTTAGAGCCTCATCAAACCTCAATCTGGCCCTGGTTGGAGGGTATACCAGATGGTTCCCTCACATCACACAGTTTGGGAAAGGCTACTTTAATCCAGGGTTTGGGCAGAACTTAGACCAGACTCCTCTTGTAGACCTTTCAGTGACTTCCTGTACATGGGCTTTTGATTTCCAACTGTTTAACTTTTGGTTTTTTTTAAATAAAATTTTTATTGGTTTTTCACAATTTTTATAACCACAAACATTACACAATACAAACAAACAAACACAGAAACAAACATGTATAATTTCAAATCCTTTTTTCTTAAACCTTACTTCATCGACTTCCCCATACCTCCCCTTTCTGCATCCCAATTTCCAAATTTGTTTCAGCAAATTCTACCCCTTGGTTTTATCCAATTCTCCCTCCAACTGTTTAACTTTTGAGTTAGGCTGCTGAAATGAAGGAAGCTTGAAGGGAAAACCAGGAGTGGATTTCTGTGCGGAAGGACTCTCAACACAAGAGCTCTAGCGCTGAAAATAAATTTGTGGGCCCAGCATGCATTCAGAGACACTCTGGTCCTCAGTTCTATGTTCTTACCCACCCCTCTGAATTTTGCACCTGGGTCCAGTCGGTCACCCTCGAGGTCCCTGCTGGATGGGGCTGCTGGGAGTTGTCGTCCAAAACATCAGAAAGCCGCCAGGTTGAAGGTGTACTTTCATATGCACCCTGGTATGGATTCTGGTTCGTGTTCCTTGGACTTTCTTAGGGAAACAACTGCAAACTTCCAGCAATCCAAGATACTGTTATGTCCTAAGATCTCTCTCTCTCACACACACACACACAGGCTAAAAAGGCCACAAACTCAATCAACAGCATTAAAGTCAGATCCCCAAAGCTTAGAAAAATAAAAGGGGCTTGTTTGGTGCCAAAAGAACAGTAACAGGGGTGCCACCACTGAGAAGGCCACGCTCTTCACCCTAGATGATGGGGACACCCATGGGAGGACTACCATTGAATATCTGATGGGCAGCAGGTTGACGAAGGCTACTGTGCTTTCATATACAATCAGGTATGGATTCTGCTTCATGTTCCCTGGGCTTTCCTGGAGAAACGACTGCAAAGTTCCAGCAATCCAAGCTATTGTTATCTCCTAAGCACTGCGTGCATTATCTATCTATCTCTATAGGCCTAGGGCACCCGGCTAGCCTGATTCCATTTACCATGTCCTTATATTTATTATTATATCGGTGCCCTGGAGCAAATTGCTTTACAACTCTGAGCATTAAATATAATTTGTCCATATTCCAGTCGGCCCAAGCTATTATGAATTTTTCATCTGGTGCAAGCGCCTCAAATTATCGGCCATCAGCAAAAGTTTACTGTTGTTGCTAAAATATCAATTTGGCAAGGAGGCCCGCAATATACTTCCAATCCAGCTCTGTGATTTACAAACTTACATTTTATGATTAGAGGGAGATGGGCAGCGTTAACTGGAGAGGCATCTCAGGCTAAAGGGAAGGCACTGCTGCCACCTTTTGGCCGAATCTCTCTCCTGTTTCCGATGGATTAGTTTGTGCCCATTGGAAAGCAGCCACACACATCGTGCTTTGGGTTTCTCAGTGTTGAAGCAATGATTCTTCAACATCAACTTCGTTGGACCGGTCATGTTGTTTGGATGCCTGATGATCGTCTTCCAAAGCAACTACTCAATTCCGAACTTAAAAATGGAAAGCGTAATGCTGGTGGTCAACAAAGGAGGTTTAAAGACTCTCTCAAGGCAAATCTAAAAAAAGGTAGTATAAACACCGACAACTGGAAAACACTGGCCTGCGAACACTCCAATTGGAGAACAACCTTCACCAAAGGTGTCATGGGCTTTGAAGACACTCGAACTCAGGACGAAAGGGAGAAACATGCTAGTGTGGAAGGACGTGTGGATCCAGAATCGGCCTCCACAGTCATTTATGGACTCATTGTTAAAACCGTGTTTATGGAAGACAATCTTGCTCGGCTACGAGTGATCGCCAAAGAAGTGTGTTTGTTAAAATTGTTCACAATCCATCTTTGGACCAAACGTTTCCAAAGATGGACCTTTTCACTCATGGAGAATTGCCTTTCCATTCTGGAAGGTGTGCAGAGGAGGGCAACCATGATAATCAAGGGTCTGGACTTATGAGGAATGGTTGAGGGAGTTGGGTTTGTTTAGCCCAGAGAAGAGAAGACCGAGAGGTGACAGAATAGCCATCTTCAAATATCTGAAGGACTGTCACATGGAAGAGGGAGCAAATGACCAAATGACCAAATAAATATTAGGAATACCTTTCTGATGGTAAGAGCAGAATGGACTTCCTTGGAAGGTCCTGGTCTCTCATTCTATGGAGGTTTTCAGGGGTTCTTGAGCTGTGATTCCTGCACTGGAGAGGGTTGGACTAGATGACCCTTGGCGTCCCTTCCAATTCTACAGTTCTACGATTCACAGAATAGAATCTTCTACAGTACAGTAGCCTTTGTCAACCTGGTGCCCATCAGATGTTCAATGGTAGTCCTCCTATGGGTGTCCCCATCATCTGGGGTGAAGAGTGTGGCCTTCTCAGTGGTGGCACCCCAGTTATTCTTCTTTTGGCACCAAACAAGCCCCTTTTATTTCCCTAAGCTTTGGGGTTCTGACTTTAATGCTGTTTATTGTTTTAGGTTGTTTTTCTGAGTTCATGGCCTCTGGCCTCTGTCTGTGTGTGTGTGTAAGAGAGAGAGAGAGAGAGAGAGAGAGAGACCGAATTTTTCCGTGTATAAGACTAGGTTTCCCCCCCTTAAAAATAATGTCAAAAATGTGGGGGTGTCTTATACACAGAGGCCATCTCCCCCTATTTTCTTAAATCCAAGTTCCCCAAAATAGGGGGTGTCTTATACATGGGGGCGTCTTATAGACGGAAAAATATTTTTATTGTTTTAATCTTTTTGTAAACTGTCATGGGAATAGATTTGAATAATACCATAAACAATACATGAAAACAGATTATTGCAGTGGCGTAGCGTGGGGGGTGCCAGGGGGGCCGGCCGCACCGGGCGCAACATCTGGGGGCGCGCGCTTGCCACCTCCGGAGTCGCCGAAGAGCCTCCGGTGCAGGCTGTAGCAGAACCCCATGTCTCTCGGAACCGACGAGCTGTGCGCGCGCCCGGGCTGAAGGCGTCCGGCAGGCAGCGGCTCTCAGCGCTCGTCGTGGTCCCCGCTCGTCAGGGCCGCGGAAGACGCGCCAGGCAGCCCCTACTCACAGCCCCGCCTCCGCTGCTGCTGCTGCAGCTGCTGGGCCATGTTGCATTTTCCTCGCCTCTCTGCCCTCCTCCTCCTCCGGGCAAGCGGCGTGGTTTGGGCGGCAGCGCCAGCGGCAACTCGCCTCAGATCACCTGACGCGGCAGGTTAGGGGTTAGGGGGGCGCAAATTACTTGCTTTGCCCCGGGTTAGGGGGCGCAAATTACTTGCCTTGCCCCGGGTGCTGACAACTCACGCTACGCCGCTGGATTATTGTCAATATGATCATTTAAAAACTGAAGCAGTTAAGATGATGCGGGGAAGATAACTGCAAAGGTAATGCCAATACTTTATGATAACCAATGACGGATAATTAAAAATAAACCACTGTCAACCAAACCACTTCAGATTGCATGCATACCAATATGTTCCTATTAAACAGAGTCAAGACTTTAGAGAACCCATCCACAGTGAACTGGCGACACCTAGTGGGTGATAGGTGCAAATGAAATGTACACACTCATGCGTGGTTCCTCCGCTTTCAGGCGTCTATCCTGTAATAATCATTCAGTGGCCTCCAGGATCGAATATTAACTGGGTGAAAAAGGGCAGAGCAGTGCCGTCCCTAGCAGAAAGTTTTTATACAAGAGCACACGATTTTGTGACATTGTTCAAGTGAAGCACATCTTAATTTGCTCAGTGTCTGGATGTTTGAGTAAACAGGAGCCCATTTAAAGCAACGCTGAGGTTGCCGAGGAAAATGCAGACTGTAGCTCTATCGCCAGTCAGCAGGGTTGCCGGATCTCTAGGGCTGACCCGAAGTCTCCGGGTGGCAAGGGGAGGAGTTGAATCTCTAGCTTGGAATTTCAACTTTTAAAAAAATTAAGAGGACCATGTTGCAGGAATTTATGTATGGGGGGGGGGGTGTTTGCCACTCCAGCAGATATATCATGCACATGCAGCCCACTACCAAAATCAGCACAATCACTTTTGTGACTTTTGTGATTTGTCCCCACAAAACACTTCATCACAGTTTCTTCCTATCTATTCAAAGGGCCTTTGCTGCATGATACCAAATGTAAGAATATCTGTGTACTGGCTCACTGGGAAAACTTCAGAAATTCATATGGACATGTGAGCTCAGCTCCTCAGCAGCCCCTCTGCCTGAGTGATAATCCCAGGCATCCTGATACCTGAGTGCCAGACAGGTAGCCATTCCAGAAATAACAAACCCAGATGAAGACAAAAGGGTGTGATGAACTTGGCTGGGAAACAGGGAAATGTAAATGTCTCTTTTGTTTCACTTGATGGGTGTTTGGTGGAGGGCAAGGAGAACCATGGGGCAGGGTCCAGGATGCTCAGATTACTGCCACCAGACCTCTCCTTTCATGAGGTAACCATGATGTATTAGTGATGTAGTTTGGGGGCGGTGTAACATGGGGATTAGTAGCTAATAAAAATTTGGGGGCTCTTTTGTTTGGGGCTTCCATCTTGTTCCACCTTGTGGCAGGTGGGAGTCCTGTTGCGACGGTCTTCAATAAAGACCAAGCCTACTGGCTGCTGTTTTGCTCTGGTATTCCTGGCTGGTATCCTTGGTTTTTGGCCAAGGGAGCCCTCAGATTTCTCTATTAACAACCATACTCCCCACTTGCAAGCTTCAACCCTATCAAAAGCCAGTTGCAAATTATTTCATAGACTCTCATGTGCGGAAGGTCTGCTCTGCTCTGCGGCCTTCTTCCCAATTAACCTCCGTCTCCACGGCGAAGTGGTGAGAGGGAGCACAGAGCAAAAATCACCAGGGCCCTCCCCTGGGTCTCGTGTTTGGTCCCCAAGATCTCAGGTTCTGTGAGGCTCCTGACCTTTGCAACCCTGCTGGTCAAACACACCTTTAGGCTACAGCCCTATAGCACTCAGTTGGCTATAGTGTCATGATGATAGTGCCAAGGTTGCAGGTTTGATCCCTGTAAGGAACAGCTGCATATTTCTGCATTTGGGGGGGGGGATTGGACTAGATTATCCTCAGGGTTCTTTCCAACTCTGTGATTTCAATGGGAGTGTAATAATAAAATTTAAGGTCATGTGTGTGTGTGTGTGTGTGTGTGTGTGTGTATAAAATAAATGTTCATAAATGTACCAACCAAGCACGTATATAGATCAGCACAGGAAGACAGTCCTGAAACTGGGGGCCAGTTACCTCTGACTGTGAGCTGAGATACTGACAATTTTGACTCCCAAACTGACCAAATGTTTTCTCTGCAAGGAGGGAGGGGGTGAAGGAACCTTCCTATTGTCTCAGGAATTGGGAAATCACCATCTCAAAGGTATGACCAGACTACCAGGAAAGGCAATCAGATAAGGCATTATCAGATAATCTAGCAGACAGGAAAAACAACAACATTCATATTTCTGTTGTAGACCACCTTTTCTGTGATGTAGGTATAATGTTTGTGGGGGGTGGTCTTGGGTTACACCCCTTCTGTGATGCATGTATGGTGTATGGAGGGGTGGTCTTGAGCTCCAGGGCAGGGAATTTAAAATGTATATATAAGGGCAGGCACACCTTGGTTCTGGGTCCTCCTCCATCCTCCTGTGTGTAAGAGGAGCACCCTGTTGCAACAGATCAATAAAGATCAGGCTTACTGGCTGCTTTGCTTCTCAATATTCTCTGGTTGGCCTCTGTTATTTTCTCCTACCGATAGGGAACCCACTTAAGGACTCTATCTGGGGTCTTGGATACCCCATAATGGAAAAAGGGCAGATTTTGTTTACAACAGGAGTTACTTTTAAGTCCCACACTTAGGATTCCACAGCTAATCTCCTCTCCAAGGCCCCTCTTTTTCTGAAGCATCTGCTCACATGCTTTGCTGAAAGTCAAGTATTCAAGCGCTTGCTCCAGGGATAAGGAACTGGTGGCCCTCCAGATGTTGCTAGACTCCAATTCCCATCATTCCTGGCAATGGGTCGTGCTGGCTGGGGCTGATGGGAGCTGGAGTCCATCAGCCACAGGAAGGCGACAGGTTCCCCACCCCCTGGGTTAATCAAACCATGTCCCTGCTTCTAGATTCAGGTAGGTAGCCGTGTTGGTCTGACACAGTCAAAATAAATTTAAAAAATTGTCCAGTAGCGCCTCAGAGACCATCTAAGTTTGTTCTTAGTTGGTCTCTAAGATGTCCCTGCTTGTTTCAGCTGTCCCTGAGAAGTCAAGTTCCCTTTCTCTTGCCGCCGCTGTTAGGTGATAAATTACACTCCCTTGTCCAGATGCTGTCCAAGAGCTTCTGTCTGCAAATTTGTGGATTTGTGTGTATCTAGGAGGGGGGAGAAAGAGAGAGAGAGAGAGAGAGAGAGAGAGAGAGAGAGGAGAAAAGCTATTTTCAAAATAATGAATCTTAAGAAGGCCATTAAAGTTGTAGAACTCCTCTTCATTATTTCTCTTTAAGGTTATTTATTAACCCAGAATTGCTCTTCTCATATTTCTCTTTTATTTGCAATCTTCCCCCCGGGCTAAAGTGTTATATATTTATCCTGCAGGTTAGCATTCTTTTTATGGTGTTACTGGAGCTATATACTGCCCTTAATTTTATTAGTTTGTGTTGTATTTTAAATTATGCTAAGCAAAATGTGCGGCAACAGAAAGGAATCTGTCGTCACTCCTCCCCTAAGTGTAGGTCTGATCCTATTTTCCAGTTACTGCTGATCAGGCAACATGGAGCCCATGCCTAAATTTACAACGGGTTGGGGGGAGACAAATAAAGCCCACCCAAACATCTTTCCCTTTCTCCCCTTGAGGCTGGAACCCCATAAAGCTCACCTTTATAGGTAACGCATTTGACTTAACCCCCACTGTAACAAATTACAGCATGATCCAGGAGTTGCAGTGACTTCTCTAAGAGGAAAGGCAGAGGCTGAAACTAGGGGTTGCTGAAACTGGCCCATGCCAAGGGCACAGGCTTGGGTGCAAAAAATCACCATATCAGACTATGTAGTGTATGACCTAATTGTGCGTGGCGACGTGACACTGCTGTCGTGGGCGAGGTCAAACACAGCAGTAGCACCCTGTGCTTCTCACCCCACAGCACAAAGGCATGCAACATTTTTCCACCTTTCCCTCACCTTGCCCTCCCTCTGGGCGCTTCAAGTACTCAGGTCATGTAAAGGTAAAGGTAAAGGGACCCCTGATCCTTAGGTCCAGTCATGGCTGACTCTGGGGCTGCGGCGCTCATCTCGCTTTATTGGCCAAGGGAGCTGGCATGCAGCTTCCAGGTCATGTGGCCAGCATGACTAAGCCACTTCTGGCGAACCAGAGCAGCGCACGGAAACGCCGTTTACCTTCCTGCCGGAGTGGTCCCTATTCAAACTGCTAGGTTGGCAGGAGCAGGGACTGAGCAACAGGAGCTCACCCCGTTGCGGGGATTCGAATCTGCAAGTCCTAGTCTCTGTGGTTCAACCCACAGCGCCACCCGTGTCCCAGGTCGTGTAAAAGGTAGCAATTTCTAAGTGTCATGGGCCAGAAGTCAGCTTCACCTGCTGAACAGCTGCCTGAAGGGGGGAGAAGGCCAAGTTACTCCACCTGCAAAGTGACTCCACCTGCAGCTGACCAGCCTTCAAGGACTCAGAGGAGAAGGCACGGATGAGAACCAGCTGGCTTCAGCCTTCATAATAATAATAATAATAATATTTTTATTTATATCCCGCCCTCCCCAACCGAAGCCGGGCTCAGAGCGGCTAACAACCCTAAAAACAACACAGTTTACATAAAATCACAATCAATTGATCAATTGATTGAAATACATTCTAAAATCAATTCATTCTAAAATTAATTCACAGTCAAATTAACGGCAACCATTGGGCTAGAGTTCTATGAGGATTACAGAAGGAGAGAGGGGGTCAGACTGTGCCTTGGCCAAAGGCCTGGTGGAACAGCTCTGTCTTGCAGGCCCTACAGAAAGATGTCAAGTCCCGAAGAGTCGGTGGAAGAAGTTTGGAAGAAATTTAAAGTTTATTTACAGAAACATTGTAAAATTAAGGAATGTTAGATGGATGTTGGAATGAAGTAATGTGGTTTTAGCAGAAATGCTATAAAGGATTAAGAAAAAAACAGATTGTTAAATGGTGAAAGGAGGGAAGGTAAAGTTACATTATACTAAGATAAAATATAGGACAAAAACTGGAAAAGATGGAAAGGATTTGCTGAAATAGCTAACTGAACTAGAATACAAAAAAGGGAGGTGTGAGGAGGTCAAGGAAATAAGTAAATGAAAGATAAGTTATGGGAAGATTCATTGTATTTTTATTTTTATTTTTTTTCTTTTCCGTATTGTGATGTGATGTTCTGTTTCTGCTTCATATGCTGTTTTTTTATTTTTCCTTTTTTACTTTTTGTAACCTTTCAAATCTTAATATTATTTTAAAAAAAAAACAAACAGAAAGATGTCAAGTCCCGCAGGGCCCTAGTCTCTGGTGACAGAGTGTTCCACCAGATTGGGGCCACGGCCGAAAAAGCCCTGGCTCTGGTTGAGGCCAGCCTAACCTCTCTGTGGCCCAGCCTCAGTTAGATGCTAGAAACAACACTCGCCGTTCCTGGCCCGACCTTGCTGCTGCTTCCTCCTTTTGTTCACCGGCTTCCCTGACCCCTGGACTGTCTGACCATGTGAAATGCTGTTTCCTGACCCTAGGACTGGACATGACTTTGGATACGGACTCTGCCTACAGGCAAGTGCGCTGTGGTCTAAACCACTGAGCCTCTTGGGCTTGCCAATCAGAAGGTCAGCGGTTTGAATCCCCGTGACGGAGTGAGCTGCTCCTGTTGCTCTGTCCCAGCTTCTGCCAACCTAGCAGTTCGAAAGTATGCCAGTGCAAGTAGATAAATAGGTACTGCTGTGGAGGGAAGGTAAACGGCGTTTCCGTGCACTGTGGCTTCTATCACGGTGTTCCGTTGTACCAGGAGCAGCTTAGTCATACTGGCCACATGACCCGGAAATCTGTCTGTGGAGAAACACCGGCTCCCTCAGCTTGAAAGCGAGATGAGCACCACAACCCCATAGTCGCTTTTGACTGGACTTAAACGTCCAGGGGTCCTTTACCTTTACCCCTGAGACTCTGTTGCTTGGCTGGTCTCCCACTCGCAAGCTCACTCACTGTTGCTCAGCACGAGACTGAGACACTAACGTGGCTATTGCATTAAAGTGTTTTTTTTTCTGGAGCAGGGGATGCTGTCAGGGACTGGCTAGATGACGAAGAGTGCTGGGAGGTACCAGCTGGGGAATCCCCAAGGGAATCCCTAGAGGAGGAAGGTTCACCACCCAGGGCTTGGTGGTGAGACACTAAGGAGAGAATATTCTGTAGACTTTCTTTAAACTATTTCTATACCACTTTTCCATAAGAAGGTCTCAAAGGGAAAGGTAGGTTACAAACATGTTTCCATTGCTCTTTTATAGGCCAGGGTAAAACTTTACTTCCAGGCCCAAAATATATGGGACACCTTGTTCTAGTGGGCTACCTTGCCTGAAGGACGATTGACTTCCATTTAGAAGCAGGGCCTTTTTGGTTGTGGCACCTCCACTGTGCAATGCTCCCCTGCCTGATAAGTTATTGACACCCTCCTGGGCTCAAGTCAAAGATGCCTTGTTCCAACAAGTCTTTAACTGCCTGCTGTCTTTCTCTTCCTCTGCCCACTTCCCATAGGCACCATCTCTGTGGGGTCCAGGGGCCAAGGCACCTACAAAATTTTTACTGTGGGTGCCCGGCTGAGCGACCCCATGCGGTGTGCGCATGACATCACATGGTGCGCCAAAGCCCAATGGGGCTAGTCACAGCTACACCATGTGATGTCATGCATGCTGCATGCTGTGTGATGTCATGAGTGTGACACTTGTGACGTCACTCACGTGCGCTAGGCACCCACGATGTGCGGGAGAGCCCGGCGTGCCTGCCACCTCCTGCCGCTGAACAGATCTGACATGTTTTAAAATTTAGAGGAATATCAAAACAAAAAACAACTAGAGAATGGATAGTATTCAAGAATTATGTAAAACTTTATTGTACAAATAATTCCATATTAGCAGAAATTGAGTGATATTTGTAAAGAGAAAGATTAAAGGAATGTATACAAACTAGAAAGAAACACTATGACAAATACAAATCTGTGTAAAAAAAGAATGTTTCTATAGCAGTATAATGAGAAGGATGGGAAGGATTGTGTCAATGAACACTTTTACTATGTAAATAATTTTGTCTTGTCTTTTTTCTTTTTTGACTTCTCTACTTTTTAATCTTTGTTTTTTTCCTTAGTCTCACTTCTTGTTTTTTCTTCATTTTTTAATACTTCATAATCTATTTTCTATATAATTTTCTTTTTCTTTGTATATTAGAGATAATACACAATGTTTGTATAGACATGCAAATTTTTAATCTATAAAGTATATATATTTTTTTAAAAAAATAGATTTTATGAAGCTACCACCTGGACCCAGTGGATAAGGGCTGCATCAAAGAAGCGACAATACACAGACACATAAATTCAACCTCCCTAATGCACGTTCTACCTAGCTACGTAAATACCCCTCCAATACTTGGGCGCTTGTTAGGTGCAACTTTCCCCCTTCTAAATTCAGGCTGCCTGCCGCTAATTAAATTCTGCTTTTCAGG
Organism: Podarcis bocagei; assembly: GCF_964188305.1. Classification (NCBI taxonomy): domain Eukaryota; kingdom Metazoa; phylum Chordata; class Lepidosauria; order Squamata; family Lacertidae; genus Podarcis; species Podarcis bocagei. Next base: position 50,879,599 of record NC_138139.1, on the reverse strand, counting down.
CACTTTCCCCCTTGCTTAAATCCCTGCAAATCATTTCTAACTCTTTCTCATTCCTCGGCCGCTAAGCTAGCCAGCCTGTAATCCTTCACCTCGCTGTGTGATCCTTTCCTGAATGAAGCCGGGTCTGGAGCTTTTCCTCTGGATCTCAGGAGCCCAACCTGTCAGGAGAGGGGAAAGCATCTAAAAATACCACTTAAGACCTCAGCTAATTTCTAAATCCTCCTTTTTCTGTTTAAGATGCCTGCCTCTGCCAGATGGGCTCCTTCCGCGCTTGGATTTGCAGTCTTCCTTAAGAATCGCAAATCCGCCGCACAACCGTTCCCTTTGTTATCTGCATAGGGGCTCCTCCTCTATCAAACCCCACAGACCGTGATCCAGGTCTTAGCCTGGGTAACAACATAAGCCAAATAACTTTCGCAGCCGCTCCACCTCTTTCCTCTTCCCGCTCTAGGGGGACGAATTTAGGCTGGATTCAAGCAATTCCCCCATCAGCTGGGTGTGTGAGTCTCTGAGCCCAGGGATGGGCGACTGTGTCAAATGTGGTTCCTCTGCACTGGTCATTTCCCCAGTCTTGCATTCAAGTTCTACACATTGCTAGATCTCACGGACGTCCTCGTAGAAATTCATCAGCGCATGAGTGCAATTTTTATCCTACCGCATTCATTTTTGCCTAATATGCACACTTCTGCGAAGCAATTTCCCCCAGCAGAATGCATTTTTTGCATATTGTTTGCATATTGAAAATACTATTTTGCATATTGAAAATACTATTTTGCATATTGAAAATACTATTTTGCATATTGAAAATACTAATGTATTTTCACTACACTCTTTTACCCCCAGTATATGCACTTTTTGGCTGGAGACATGGCTGACAAAATTCATCAAATGTGAATTTAGAAGGACAGCCAAGGTTAAATTTGCATATTGTTTTAGAAAAAGTGAATTGGGGAAAATGGCTTTTAAGTAGGGCTTGGGCTCAAGGCTACCTGAAATATTGTATCTCCCTATATCAGGCACCCCCAAACTCGACCCTCCAGATGTTTTGGGACCACAACTCCCATCTTTTCTAGCTAACAGGACCAGTGGTCAGGGGTGATGGGAATTGTAGTCCCAAAACATCTGGAGGGCCAAGTTTGGGGGTGCCTGCCCTATATAAGGTTGCCATATCTCAAAAGGTGAAAATCTGGACACAAAAGCTGAGCTTTTTTTTTTTTTTTTTTTTTGGCAAAAGACATTCCAGAGTACTTCCTGCCCAGGTGTCAAGATCCTCAGATGAGCACCTTTCTCAGTAGCACTGAGGGCCACAGGGTCATTTACAACAGAAAAACATGGAAATACATAGCACAATAATAAACAAAAACAATGTCCCACCCAGTTTAAAAGGCTATAAATTGTTTCATCAGCCAAAGGCTGAACAGAGCAACATTTTTGCCTGGCACCTAAAGATATATAATGAACCTGACAGGTGAGCTCCCTCGGGAGAGCATTCCACACTGCGGAAGAGGTCGATATTCATGTATCTCTTGTTGTGGGGCACATGAGGCAAAAGTTGGCTGCAAATTATAGCACAGACATGGGTGGGGGGAGTAGCTGCCCCCTCAATCCCATTGTAGCATTTTCCCCCTTCTGCCTCCAGGACAATCTTCCTCCCCAATAATCTGATTGGGAACATTAGACATGGGTGCAGGAACTTACAGTGCCGGATTTACGTATAAGCTAAACAATCTATAGTTTAGGGCCCCACTCTCTTGGGGGCCCAAAAAAAATTAAAGGAAAAAACCCCTGGATGTACATGTTCCTGTTGTTCGGTCCCAGCTCCTGCCCACCTAGCAGTTCAAAAGCATGTCAAAGTGCAAGTAGATAAATAGGTACAGCTCCAGCAGGAAGGTAAACGGCATTTCTGTGCGCTGCTCTGGTTCGCCAGAAGCGGCTTAGTCCTGCTGGCCACATGACCCGGAAGCTGTCTGTGGACAAACGCTGGCTCACTCAGCCTATAGAGCGAGATGAGCACACAACCCCAGAGTCGTCCGCGACTGGACCTAACGGTCAGGGGTACCTTTACCTTTACCTTTTCACATTTCCAAAATATAAGATAAAAAACAAATAAAATAAAACCTACATCCAGCAACAGTGTTTTGTGTTGTGTAGGCTCCTGTGATGTAAGTCATGGGCCCCGCCTGCTAGCCTGTTCCTTAAAATATCACTGGTTTGCTCATTTCTATATATAGGGTGCCTACATTCTGCATGGACTAATTGCATGGCAACATGGGGAAATGGCTTTAGATACCTATTAGGTCCATAAATTACCATATAGCATCTATTCAACACAAAAAACAGCAACCATTTGTTGTTGACAAAGGACAGCTGGACATATAAAGGGCCCCATTACCATCAGTAGTGTTATGTACTGAAGTTCTCACCCTGGGCCAGCAGGGGGATGCTGTAGATAGTTTTCACTCAGGTCCACATATGCAAATAAGGGATTGAAAGTGATTGAAAGTGACATTCAGTGATTGGATTACAGAAAGTGGTTACTGTTGCCTTCTAGTGGAGCTCTATATAAGCAGTCTGACTGAACCCTTCAGTTCAGTTCTGTTCTGGCCTGTGAATAAACAAGAGCTGTTTGGAGAATCGTTGTGTCATCTGATATGTTCACCCACAACTTAACAAGTAGCTTCTTAGGGCCTCATCAAACCTCAATCCGGCCCTGGTAGGAAATCACACTGGGAGGGAATGGAATGGAGTGGTGGAAGTTTAAGAAAAACAGAGGAGTTTTGCAAGCTAAAATCTGGATTGAAGACAGAGCTATATAGATTGACAAAAGGGGCTTTCGCCAACCCAGTGGTGTTTTTGGTTCCCTCACCACCCACCGTGTCTTAAATACGGAGCTTGGAGAATAAAGAGTGTGTGCGTGTGTTTCTTCTGAAAGTAGAGACTGGGAAGGGTAATCTACTTAGTGATGGCATTCCCACTCCCTGCTTCTGCCACATTGCTTAATATGCAAGGCAGGTAGATGTGTATATTGGTGATCTTGTATATCAATATTAATAGTATGTGTTCCTGGGAACTCTTTAAGGTGTTTTCTTTGGGGGACGGTTTTCTGAACAAGCAAAAATGTCTTATGGCAACTTAAAGGGTATGATTCTATGAAATTGTATAATATTATAAGTACTGGTGAGGATGGTGCAGATAGTGAGGTCAGGAGGAAATTAAATGCATCCAGAAGTGACCAGCAAGTGCATCGTTCACACTACTGTTCACAAGAAGAAAGGGAACAACCCCCCTTTAGCTAAGGTTTCTATCTTAATTTCCAATCAGTGACACATTTGCTCATTTGTTAGATTTTGGATTTTGCTCTGGTTATCTCCCGCTTGGACTACTACAATGCGCTCTACGTGAGGCTACCTTTGAAGGTGACCTGGAAACTACAGCTAATCCAGAATGCGGCAACTAGGCTGGTGGCTGCCAAGACCATATGACACCAGTCCTGAAAGACCTTCATTGGCTCCCAGTATCTTTCTGAGCACAATTCAAAGATTGGTGCTGACCTTTAAAGCCCTAAATGGCCTCAGCCCAGTATAGCTGAAGGAGCGTCTCCACACCCATTGTTCTGCCTGGACACTGAGGTCCAGCGCTGAGGGCCTTCTGGCAGTTCCCTCCCTGCGAGAAGCCAAGTTACAGGGAACCAGGCAGAGGGCCTTCTCAGTAATGGCACCCGCCCTGTGGAACATCCTCCCATCAGATGTCAAGGAGATAAACAACTACCGGTAGCTGACTTTTAGAAGACATCTGAAGGCAGCCCTATTTAGGGAAGCTTTTAATATTTGATGGATTATTGTATTTTAATATACAAGAGTGGCTGGGGAAACCCAGCCAGATGGGCAGGGTATAAATCAGGCATAGGCAAACTCGGCCCTCCAGATGTTTTGAGACTACAACTCCCATCATCCCTAGCTAACAGGACCAGTGGTCAGGGATAATGGGAATTGTAGTCTCAAAATATCTGGAGGGCTGAGTTTGCCTATGCTTGGTATAAACAAGTAAATAAATAATGTTGTTTATTATATCTCCATGCCGCTTTTCATTCAAATGAACCTCAAAGCGCCTTACAAACAATAAATAACAATGACATGATAGAACATCACCAATACAGCACAACCACAGTCTATAAAGCACTGTTTAAAAAGCAGCAACTAAAAAAATAAGCTCATGCCTGTTATCTGTTTGCTCAATGTGAAGACATGAGTCAGTGTCTTGTGAGCCTGATGTAAGGCCATAGGGAGATCACATGACCCCCGTGCCCTGATTTTACACAACATCCAGCTTGGTCAGCGTCACTGAACACGCTGTCCTGGTCATGGTGACTTCCTGACACCAACTAGTTTAACAAAATATTCATAGAAGACTGTGCTTTCAAGGGAAGCTTGCTAACTGCCGAGAAAATGACAACCTAGTCTGCTCTTGAGCTTTTCATACCTTTAACCTCTGCTTAAAAAACCTTCAAGTAAGGAAAGTCCACCACCTCCGGAGGGAGTCCCTTCCACAGTCGAACATATCTTACTGTCAGAAAGTTCTGCCTGAAGTGTAGTCAGAATCTCCTTTCCTCTAACTTGAATCCATTGTTCAGGTCTTACCCTCCAGAGCAGGAGAAAACAAACTTCCTCCCTCTTCTATCTGAGAGCCCTTTAAATATTTGTAGATGGCTTTTATATTAGCTCTCTGTCTCCTTTTCCCCCAGGCTAAACATACCCAGCTCCCCCCCAACGGGTCGCCCTCCTCTGCACATGTTCCAGCTTGTCAACAACCTTCTTAAATTGTATTGCCCAGAACTGAACACAGTATTCCAGGTGTGGTTTGATCAAGGTAGAATAGAGTGGTACTATTACTTCCCTGGATCAGGACACTATACTTGTGTTGATGCAGCCTAGAATAGCATTAGCTTTTTTTGCTGCTGCATCATACAGTTGGCTCATGTTACGCTTGTGGTCCACTAAGACCCCAAGATCCTTTTCACATATACTACTGACAAACCAGGTGTGCCCCTTCTTATATCTGTGCAACTTGTTATTCCTGCCTAAGTGTAAAACCTTATATTTGTCCCTATTATGATTAATTTTGATAGTTTGGACCCAGTTGTCCAATCCGTAAAGGTCATATTGATCCCCAATTCTCTTTTCTCCAGCATTAGCTACACTTCCCAGTTTGGTGCCATCTGCAAACTGGAAGATCTCCCCCCCCCCAATTAGGTAGCTGTGTTGGTCTGACGCAGTATATATATATAAAAAAATAAAATTAGAGGCAATTAGAGATCACACTAGACAAGTGTTTCAAAAAGCATGGGGAAAATTCAGAGAATACTTCACAAAACAGTGCCCTAAAATACATACCTGGACTTGTTTTGATTAATGTATGCAGGAGACTTTGTGGATATTTAAGTTATAATTAGAAAAACCTTAATAATTATTCATAAAGGAAACAGTTTATAAGAATAATGAGGCCAGATACAGGATAAAGGAAGTCTTTTATTTGGTGGTTTGTATGGTTGTATGTTATGCTCACTGTATGTTATGTTCATGTTTAATCAGGGTGGATTTGTGTATGTGGGTTGGGGGGGTTATGTTATGTTGTAAATAAAATTCCAATTAAAAAAAATAAAAAAATTGTCCAGTAGCACCTTAGAGACCAACTAGCGAAAGCTCATACCAAGAACAAACTTAGTTGGTCTCTAAGGTGCTACTGGACAATTATTATTATTTTTAAAAATATATTTCTCCTTCATCTTCAGTTGTTTATAAAGAAGACATTGAACAAAACAGGCCCATGACAACTCTATGGTGTGGCATTCCATTGTCCCTTTTTCCAGGATGATGAGGAATCGTTACTGGGTTTGGTCACTCAACCAGCTACAGATCCAAAAGTTACCTCATCCAACCTACATTTTCCCAGCTTCTCCACCAAAACACCATGGGGAAACTTTATATAGTTGCACACTTTACGCAGAAGGCGGCCCTTGCACCCTGAGATCAATAGCATTTACTTCCGAGTAGGTGCGCATGTGTGCAAAAGGCATGGATGGGATCAGTGCCGGATTTACGTATACTGTTGTTGTTGTTTAGTAGTTTAGTCATGTCCGACTCTTCGTGACCCCATGGACCAGAGCATGCCAGGCACTCCTGTCTTCCACTGCCTCCCGCAGTTTGGTCAAACTCATGTTGCCCGCTTTGAGAACACTGTCCAACCATCTCGTCCTCTGTCGTCCCCTTCTCCTTGTGCCCTCCATCTTTCCCAACATCAGGGTCTTTCCAATACTTTCCAATATAGCTAAACAAGCTATAGCTTAGGGCCCCTCTCTCTTGCCCCCCCCCCCAAATTAAAAGGAAAAAAATCTGGATGCACATTTCCAAAATATAAGATAAAAAACAAATAACATAAAACCTAAATACAGCAACAGTGTTTTGTGTTGTGTAGGCTCCTATGATGTAAGCAATGGGCCCCCAATCATTTTAAGTTAGAGCTCAATAATTATTTCACTATTAATATATTTCTTCTTAATTGTATTCCAGCTCAACAATTACTTTGATAAAATACATATTTTGTTATGTGCAAATGGCTTTGGATACCTATTATGTCCATAAATCACCATATAGCATATATAGCATATATTCAACAACAACAACAATTTGTTGTTGACAAAGGACAGCTGGACATATAAAGGGCCCCATGACCTTCAGCAGCTTAGGGCCTCATCAAACCTCAATCCGGCCCTGGATAGGATGCCCAACCACGTCACGCGGATTCCCTAACTCGCGTGGAGGGCTTGAGAAAGCAAGGCTGACTCAGCGCAATTCCCCCATCGCTGCCACGCCGCCCGCGGACAATCAACACTTTCGTGATTCAGCAGAAACCAGGCGGGACGAGCGACGTCTCGATTGGTCGGGTGGTGCAGTGACGTCAAAGCCGGCTACTTCGGATTGGGGAACCGGGAAGCGGAAGCAGCGAAGCATGATTCAGCATATAGAATCCACCTACATAAAGCTCTGTAGAAGTCGAAACTTAACAACTCTTTTGGAACTTCACTAGAAACCAGAGAAATATAGAGTTTGGGGCATCAGGGAAACGGTAAGTAAAGTGCTGCCGTTGGTCTGTCAGCTGATTTACCCTTTAACTCTTCCTTTATTTTTAAAGAATCTGTTCGTTTCTTCATTCTTCTGCACTGCTGTCATTCTGTGCCTTAAATTATACGAGGCGGGAAGGAGGGATTTTTTTATCGGTAGGTGAAAAAAAATTCCCATTTCCATGCAGTATCTTAAAACAGCTGGGGTGAAAAGGTGCTTTGCTTTGGATTGTACCAGTCCTTTTTTCCTCTCAGAAATATAAATACTATACAAATCATTGTTAATGCTGTCTTGCTATTAACTGTTACAGATGTATCTGAAGAAGTGTGCATGCACACGAAAGCTTATACCAAGAACTAACTTAGTTGGTCTTTAAGGTGCTACAGGAAGGAATTTTTTTATTTTTGCTATTAACTGGTTTGTCTAACTTCCTTCTCCAACCCTCTGAAACGGCATAGGCTTAGGAACTGCTCCCTCTGTGCTTATGATGATCTCCACCACTGCCTCTTCAGATACATTTGATTAAATGTTAATAACTATAAAACAGATTACAGTACAGAGAAAATATTTTTATTTTTATTTAGGGGGGAAATAAGCTGTCACAATTGCCAATAAGGAAATGTAAGATACAGCTATACATGACTTTTTGAGTCAATACAGTTGTACCTCGGGTTAAGTACTTAATTCGTTCTGGAGGTCGGTACTTAACCTGAAACTGTTCTTAATCTAAAGCAGTGTTTCCCAACCTTTTTTGGGCAAAGGCACACTTGTTTGATGAAAAAAATCTCGAGGCACACCACCATTACAGCCCCGTGACGTCAGCGCGCAGCGTCACGCCGGGAGGGACGCACGAAAGTGTAAGTTTCAATTTTTTCCCCTCCCCCTTTCCGGGGAACCTCCAAGCTTTGGGGGTGGGGGGGGAGGAGGCAGCAAAGCGAGGCAGGAAGGAGAGCTCGGCTTGGCTGGGTGAGCTTTGGCAGGGGCAGGGAATGAGAGCCGTGAGGCGGGCGCTGCGGACAGAGGCGCTGCCCGCCGAGCTCGCAGGCAGCCAGGCAGGCAGACGGCGAGAGCCCCGCGCTGGGCGGCCTCTCCTCGCCGCCGCCGCCCCGCCTCTCGCCGCCCGACTCGCCCGCCTCCCTCCAGGCAACATCTCGTGGCACACCAGGCAACATCTCGCGGCACACTAGTGTGCCACGGAACAGTGGTTGGGAAACACTGATCTAAAGTACCGCTTTAGGTAATGGGGCCTCCCACTGCTGCCGTGCTGCCAGAGCCCGATTTGTTCTCATCCTGAAGCAAAGTTCTTAACCCGAGGTACTATTTCTGGGTTAGCGGAGTCTGTAACCTGAAGCGTATGTAACCCAAGGTACCACTGTATTCCGCTTTTTCTTCTGTGTTTTGTGCCTCCCTTGGCACCTGTAATTCAACCCTTTAGATACTGGTGTCTTTGTTCAGCTGGGTGAGAAACTGGTTTTCTCTGATAAAAGTGTCCCAAATGTCAATTAGGCAGTTCTCAAGGGTAAAACGTTCAGCTTGCTTGAAACGCATCCAGGCCGTGGCTGATTGGACGCTTGCTCACGCCTCTAGCTCCTTATTCCTATGGAATTAACAGGCACTTCTAACAATGCTGCTATGCACCTTGTTTACTTAGATATCATTTAGCCTTGCAAGCATGTCCATAGTGATTTGTCTGAATAGAAGACCCTGGTTATTTGTGGCTCGGAAGATGAACACCTGACTTTATATTGCCTATTTTCAGGCTTCTTGGAAAACCTGATGAATTTAAACCAGTAGAACCTCCTCTTACAGGTAACAAAGAGCTCTTTAAGAAAAGCAGGCTGCTTCCTAGAAATGGAATTTCCAGATTTGGGAAAACACTGCTCTGAGAAGACCTGCAAGCAGCTAGGTGAGAAACTGCTCAGGGGGGTGTTGATACTGTGTTCGGACCTTTCCTTAAGGGTAGAGTGCCATGGTATCAGGCAGACAACCAGAGCAGGAAGGAGCGGCTACAGAGATATAAAGAGCATGTAATAAATGAGGAGTCTGTATCAGGGATGGGAAAGCTGTGGCCTTCCTGGAGTAAAGCTCCCATTGTTGCTCGCCATTGTCTACGGTGAGAGGAAGTGGGAGCCCAATAACATTTGGAGGGCAGCAAAGTCCCCAGCCTTGGCTTATTTCTCCCCCACTTTTCCAACTTGCCAAAGTGGCTTGCATTGCAAAAAAGCAAATATAACTATATTGCTTGCTTACAGCGTTTCTGTACTGCCAATAACCAATGCCTTTCTGGGCAGTTTACAATAAAACTGGCCACAACAGGTGCTTCAGGGCTTGGATAATCCAGTTTAGAGCTCCTCACATGGTGGAATGGGAAGAACAAAGGCTTGATAACCCTTCCTCCCAGGGGGAGGTGGAGTGACCTAGCTAAGCCTGGCAGAACAGCTTACTCTATATCCTTAACCCCTTCATGCATTAATTAGACTTGAGTATGTTGGTTATAGGGACATGGGTGGCACTGTGGGTTAAACCACAGAGCCTAGGACTTGCCTATCAGAAGGTCGGCAGTTCGAATCCCCACAACAGGGTGAGCTCCCGTTGCTCGGTCCCTGCTTCTGCCAGCCCAGCAGTTCAAAAGCACGTCAAAGTGCAAGTAGATAAATAGGTACCACTCCGGCGGGAAGGTAAACGGTGTTTCCGTGCGCTGCTCTGGTTCGCCAGAAGCGGCTTAGTCATGCTGGCCACATGACCCGGAAGCTGTACGCTGGCTTCCTCGGCCAATAAAGCGAGATGAGCGCGGCAACCCCAGAGTCGGCCACGACTGGACCTAATGGTCAGGGGTCCCTTTACCTTTTATGTTGCTTATATGTGACTCCTCATTCCACATTTTTCTTGAACTAGGTGTGTTTTCTCTTTTTTTCCTTGTAGACTTTCTACCTCTGAAATGTGATGCATGCGGTGAGGTCTTCTGCAAAGACCACTTTGCGTATAACCGGCACAAGTGTTCCTCTGCATACCAGAAGGTAACGTAAACTGCCGAAAGGGTGAAACGACTAGTGTGTGTGACATGAAGAACAGCGCTGCAAAACTGAATAGCTGGCGTTTTTTGAAAAGAAGCAGCTGTAGATAACAACACACGTGCTGTTCGTAGGACCAAAGCAGGGATGGGGTTGTGCATGGATGGAATGCAGACTTTGCTCCTTAACACACCTGAGTTCTGCAGCCGTATTTCCTCGCTAATATCCAGTTGCTTTTTCAGGATGTGCAAGTTCCAGTCTGTCCTCTCTGTAACACTCCCATCCCAGTAAAGAAGGGAGAGGTGCCGGATGCTGCTGTTAGTGCCCACATGGACAGAGGCTGCAGACGTGATTCTGCTCAGCAGAAGCAAAAGGTTAGGACTTTTCCCCAGAGCTATACTGGATGTACACAGCAGTTCAAGATAAGATCCCTGCTCTGTATCCCATTTATATTTAATCAGGAGATGCTCAAACACTTTCCTAGCTGGCAACCCAACTTTGGGGAGGACACAGATTTCCAAAGTTCCTCTTTGAAGGCCCCTAACAATTTCGAAGAAAACAGCTATATTTAAGTTGTTTCATAAAAGTTATACTGTAAGCTCTTCACTGGATCAGGAGTGCTTTTGGCTGGCTGGGAAGTGTTCTTAACTGCGATACCTCTCGTTATTGAAGGAAAACATCTTGGTTGTTGAACGTAATCTGTTCCGGAAGCCCTTTTGGCTTCTGAAATGTTTGACAACCGAAGCACGGTTTCTGATTGGTTGCAGGAGCTTCTTGCACTGTATTCTAACTTGTATTTTAATCAACTGTTTGGTTGTGTTTTTAATGTTTTTACTCTATTTATATTTGGGGTTAGCCGCCCTGAGCCCGGTCTTGGCCGGGGAGGGTGGGGTATAAATAAAAATTTATTATTATTATTATTATTCAAGCGGAAGCCACATCGGACGTTCGGCTTCCGAAAAACGTTTGAAAACTGGAGCATTTACTTCCGGGTTTTTGGCGTTCGGGAGCCGAAATGTTCCAAAACGGAGCCGAGGTTTGACTGTATAATGAAGACGTCACACGAACCTCCCTGAGGAGAGTATTCCACAAATAGGGAAGCACTGCAGAAAAGGCTCGTTTTTGTGTTGTCATCCTCCAGCCCTCTCATGAAGAAGGGCCTCAGAGGATGATCATTGGGACCAGATAGGTTCATATTGGGAGAGTCGGTCCTTGAGGTATTGTGGTCCTGAACCATTTAAATATCTATAGGTCAAAATCAGCACTTTGAATTGGGTCTGGAAACTTAATTGGCAGCCGGTGTGGTCAGGCTAGGAATGGTGTAATATTTTCAAGCTGTCTTCTGGTGAGCAACCTAACCCCCAAATTCTACATCAGCTGTGATTTGTATGAGGAGAGACAGTCCTTAAGGTATTGTGGTCCTGAGCCTTTTGGTGTGTGTGCAAACCTCCTTTTCGTGTGGCTGGAATGTAGCTTGCGTAAAGGTAAAAGTTGCATCCCTTGACCTGCCCACCACTGAGTGTGTGGCTCCTGGAAGCCTGCCCTCAAGGGAATGTGGCCCTGGAGCTGAAAAAGGTTCCCTTCCATTGCACTACAGGGAAGCCAGATTCTCTTATTGGATTTAGTCTTAGCAACACAGCCCTAGACCAAGTCCCTCTTAGCTAAATGGAGTTTGCTCCCAGGTGAGCATGTCATGGGATTGCAACCATTAAAATGGTAGGCAGTTGTGGAATCTTTGTGAGACGGTCAACTTTCCTGGTCCAGTTGTAACCCGACTTCCTTCTTAATCTAGATCTACACAAACAAGTGCTTCCAGCCAGGCTGCAAAAAGAGGGAGATGATGAAGCTGGTTTGCGACCAGTGTCAGGGGAACTTCTGTCTGAAACACCGACATCCTCTGGACCATGCCTGCAAAGGACAAACCCGGGCCATTTCCAAAGCTGGGTAAGGCTAGAACCAGGGGCGTTGGGGGAGGGGTTCCACCCTGGGTGTCACCCGACAGGGGCAAAAAAATAGTGGGTGGCACTCACCACGGGACCTACAGCGTGCCTGAGCCACGCGTCTCGGGCACCCGCAGGCTCCGCGCTGTCCACCCGCTGCCTCCCTCCCAGCTGTAGGTCGGCTGAGGCCCCACGGCGCACCCCATCCCTATTGGGTGCCATGCGCCCTGTGCCGTCCCTATGGGTGGTTCACCCTGCCCCTATGGGCGCACCGCCCTAGGCGCCTGAGAGGCTTCCTCCGCTGCTGGCTAGAACTTCTCTGCTGGCTCAAGAAGCTGCCTGCAGAAAATATTAAATGTTTTAAATCCTCTTGAGGGTTTTAAAGCCAGTATAGCCTTGTGAACTTCTGAGGCCTTCTGCAAGCCAGCTCCCATGCATACATCATTTTATTTGTATGCTGTCTTACCAACGGCTTGCATAAGTCTAATGTGATCAATTGACAGCAGTGTGGACTTAGACCTTAAAACCTGTACAGTGGACCCTCGAGATACAAATGTAATTCATTCCAGGGGTCCGTACGTACCCCGAAATTCCGCAAGTAGAGGTGCCGCTTCTGCGCACGTGCGTGGTGTGATAGAGCGCTTCTGCGCATGTGCGCGTGGCAAAACCCGGAAGAATACACTTCTGGGTTTGCCGCGTTTGCAACCTGAAAGTTACATTACCCGAAGGTAATGTAATCTGCAGGTCCACTGTATTGGTCTTTCTGAATAATGTCAGCTTTTCCCCCTTCTTCTCCTGTGGCAAAATGTCCTGTCCCCTGCAGGCAAAGAGACCTTTGCCTTGTGCAGTGAGGCTTCCTGAATGATGGAAGGGGTAATCCTGCACAAACCCAGAAGTGGCACAGCTGGCAGGTGCATGCAGAATGCCTAGTGTGGCTGTTCCCTTGCAGATGTGCTGCTCTGATGAGATCGCTGGAATCAAACAAGATGTCTCTCAACCACCGGGTTCTGCAGAACAGGTAAATAAGCACAGAGTAGCCCCAGCCACTCTGGGCGGCTTCCATCAAAGTATTTAAAACACACACAAAAGAAAACCTCAAACATTAAAAACCTCCCTGAACAGGACTACCTTCAGGTGTCTTCTAAAAGTCATGTTTATTTCCTTGACATCTGATGGGAGGGCGTTCCACAAGGTGGGCACCACTACTAAGAAGGCCCTCTGCCTGGTTCCCTGTAACCTCATTTCTTGCAGGGAGGGAACTGCCAGAAGGCCCTTGGAGCTGGACCTCAGTGTCTGGGCTGAATGATGGGGGTGGAGATGCTTCTTCAGGTATACTGGGCTGAAGCCGTCAGCACCAACACTCTGAATTGTGCTTGGAAATGTACTGGGAGCCAGTGTAGATCTTTTAGGACCGGTGTTATACGGCCCTGGCAGCCACTCCCATTCACCAGTCTGGCAGCCACATTCTGGATTAAATGGGGCTGGCGTGCTTCTCCAAAGTCTGTTGAACCTAATAACTGGAGCAGAATCTCACCTGACATGTACCACAGAAGTGGGCAGACCCAGACTTGTAGCATCAACTTCATTTTGCACTTGGACTTTTGAGGGCCACTAGCTATATGGCTTGGGCCGAGGCTACCTGAAAGAGTGTATCTTAGTGGGAGAACGTATGCCTACTAGTCCCAGAGCTGGTGTGCTGAGTGGATCTTGCCTGGGAAGCAAGGCTGAGAGCTTAAAAGCTCTTTTCTCGCCAGGTCTGCTTGGGGCTATGCAGTGCAAAAAAAATAGCTTTTAAGCACTCAGCCTTGCTTCTTGGCAAGGCCCACTCAGTACACTGGCTTTGGGAGTGTACAGGATGCTTTCGTGAGACAATCCAACTTCTCGCAAGATCTTGTTGAGAGCTTCCCAACCTTGCCCATATATAAATACTGCAAATTACAAGTACAGGTGAAACTCGAAAAATTAGAATATCGTGGAAAAGTTCATTTATTTCAGTAATTCAACTTAAAAGGTGAAACTAATATATGAGATTGACTCATGACATGCAAACCGAGATGTGCTTCTACTTAGAGGTCCAATCTTGCTCGATTTGCAATCCTTGTTTTGCTGATTTCATTGAATATTCTAATTTTCTGAGATTGTTAATTTGGGGTTTTCATCAGCTGTACGCCATGATCATGATAATTATAACAAAGAAAGGCTTGACATATCTCGCTTGGCATGTCATGAGTCGATCTCATATATTAGTTTCACCTGTTAAGTTGAATTACTGAAATCAATGAACTTTTCCAAGATATTCTAATTTTTTCGAGTTTCACCTGTACGTAAGATGTGGGCGTACTACAAAGGTAGAGACATGTCTTCTGAGAAATGGGTGGTTCTTCGTTAGCTGCAGCTTGTTGCTAACTAATTGCTTGTTGTTGTTTTTTCAGCTGCAAAGCAAAAAGCTGAAGTTTTCACAGCCTGGGTCCCAAACTGCCTTGTCCTGTTGACTGCTGTACAGATTTAGCTCTTAAAACTTCTGCGTATTTTCTATATTACTTTTATATGTCTATTTCTTCAATAAAAACCGATGTCTTTACAAATAGAGGTGCTTCTCTGGTAGTTCAGTCAATGGAAAACCTGAAACCAAGTCCTATACTTGTTGGATAAATCTCCCAAGAAGCAAGGAGGAGATTTGTTGCATTGCCCCAAGTTTAATGGCTTGCAAGTACGATGCCTTGAGCCATCCAGCTTTTGCCAATCTGGTGGCCTTCATGTGTTTTGGCGTCCAGTTCCCATCCGTGCCAGCCAGCATGGCCAACAGTTAGGGATGGTGGAAGTTGCAGTCCAAAATACCTAGAGGTACCAGTTTGGCAAAAGCTGCTTTGATAAATGAAGCCAAGTCCTGTGTTCATCCTTCTCTTCTCTTCTTCCCTGCCATGCCCCACTCCAAATCCCTCCTCACTAGAGAGGAGGAAGACCTTTCCAAAAACGAAATACTAAAATGATCCTACCCATAAAATGCTTCATTTCCCCCCTCTTTGTTAGAGGGAAATTTTATTTATTTCATAAAATTTATACCCCGTTTGATTGTAAGAACAAATGAACCTCAAAGCAGGTTGCAAAAAAAGATAAAACAATAAATCACCGATAAGAAAAATGAGCAATTTAGAACTTTCAAAAAGTAAAAATAACAATCAACTAAAAACGTCAAAACTTGCACCGGCTTTCTCTAAACATTAGCTCTGGCTTGTCTAAACACTATTTTTAGCACGTGCCAAAAGGGGTACAGTGAAAGCGGCTGCCAGAGTTCAATAGTGTTATCAAGAACATGGAGGCCTAAATTTTTCGAATGTGAGATTATGGCTTTAAAGTTGGGCAGTGTCCCTCCAAACCTGGTGTCTGTGAAAGTCTTGGATGCAATATCAGATCCAGCCACAGGGTGTCACAGCTGAGAGGTTTGTTGTGTGCTCTGTCAAGTCTTATTCCTGCCTTTAAAAGGAAGGAATGTAATTTTGTGCTTCTTGTAAATATTCCAGCAGATGCATTTCTTTCGAGAGCAAAATGTGGAAATGATCCCTCTGACAGCTGACCAAAGGGAGTCATGGCTCTTCCTCTGTACTGGTCACCATATTCTTCTCCCACTAATAATACCTCAATGATTTCTTAATCATTGAGAGACAGTGTAGTGTAGTGGTTAAAGTGTCGGACTAGGACCTGGGAGACCAGGGTTCAAATCCCCACTCGGCCATGAAGGTCACTGGGTGGCCTTGGAAGCCAGTCACTGCCTCTCAGCCCAGCCTACCTCACAGGGATGACCAGTGGCGTAGCGTGGGGGGTGCAGGGGGGGCCGGCCGCACCGGGCGCAACATCTGGGGGTTAGGGTTAGGGGGCGCAAATCCACGGGTTAGGGGGCGCAAGTTACTTGCCTTGCCCCGGGTGCTGACAACCCACGCTACGCCACTGGGGATGACAGTTTCTGGGAGCCACAGGTGAGAGCCAAGTGCAGGATAGGAACCAAGGGTGGACAAACTACCCCAGAAGGAGCATGATGTACCAGAGGGGATGTACTCATCCCCTATAAATAAGAATCACTCAATTTCGCTCAAATATAATAGGGAAAACACATTATTCCCTGACCTGAAGAATCACATTTAGGGCAGAAAATGCTTATTTTCCCTGCTGCTCTATAATACTAGTTAGTATTAAGAACAGACTGACAACACCTCACTCCCCACTATTGTTTTACAGTGGTGCCTCGCAAGACGAAAAGAATCCGTTCTGTGATTCTCTTCGTCTAGCGGTTTTTCCGTCTTGCGAAGCAAGCCCATTGACGGATTAGCGCTATTAGTGGCTTTTAGCGGCTTATCTGCTGATAGGATCAGCTGATAAGCAGCTTAGCGGCTTAGAAAAAGGGGGGGAGGGGAAAAACCCGCAGGAACTCGCAAGACATTTTTGTCTTGCGAAGCAAGCCCATAGGAGATTCGTTTTGTGAAGCACCTCCAAAACGGAAAACTCTTTCGTCTAGCGAGTTTTCCGTCTTGCGAGGCATTCGTCTTGCGGGGCACCACTGTACTGTATTGTTAAATCTATTGCAAGCCACCCTGATAGCTCCAGTTCATGGGTAGGCAAACTAAG
The DNA here is from genome assembly GCF_964188305.1 of Podarcis bocagei. Taxonomy (NCBI): domain Eukaryota; kingdom Metazoa; phylum Chordata; class Lepidosauria; order Squamata; family Lacertidae; genus Podarcis; species Podarcis bocagei. The sequence goes on along the minus strand of NC_138139.1, from coordinate 50,862,910 downwards.
GCCCGAGGGCTGGATCCGGCCCAATCGCCTGCCAACGGTCCGGGAATCAGCGTGTTTTTACATGAGTAGAATGTGTCCTTTTTTAAAAAAATGCATCCCTGAGTTGTTTGTGGGGCATAGGAATTCGTTCATATATTTTTTTCAAAATATAGTCCGGCCCACCACAAGGTCTGAGGGACGGTGGACCGGCCCCCTGCTGAAAAAGTTTGCTGACCCCTGTGCTTGACTGATCACTGTGGCAGAATACCACAAAGTTAATGCTTTCACTGAAAACAATTGCACTGGCTCCCAAAATTTGCTGGGCTACTTTAAAAAAAAATTTTTTTTAAGCGGCTACTAAACTGAATAAACAATCAATCACAATCATAATCGACTTCTCCCTGGGTGTGGTCTGAATTGGAGCCTGCCCCAGTTTTGCGCATCTCCCTGTGGCGTGGTAGTGCGCTGAACCAGCCAGAGAGAAAGCCACGTTAATGCAACGGCGAACGCAGACGTCACGCGCACTAGACGAGGCGGCGGGGTAACGGGTGGGGCGGGAGGAGAAGAGCGACGGCCTTTGAGCCCAATAGGAAGGGAGAAACCCAGCGCTCGCGCATTCTTCACGTGCTTGCTCCAAGCCCCGCCCCGCCTCCCCCCCCCCCCAGGGCGCGACGGAGAAGGAGGGCCTGGGTTCCGCAGCATTCGATTTTGATTAGCTCCGCTATTTGATTGAAACCCGGAGGGTCCAATGCGAGCGGTCGCGTGGCCTTCGGGCACCCAATGGGAGCGCCGAGGCGGTCTGAGGCGCTGGGTTGAAACGTGCGCGAGGAAGCGCGTGAGCGGCCGCAGCTGAGGAGGCGGGCTTGAGAGTGAGGTGGGTGGCGTGAGAGGGAGGCGGCCGCCTCTGAGGGGACCGGGGCGGGTGTGGGTGTCGCGGTTCAGTGTCCCCACCCCACCCCGACCAGAAGGGCGCCGGCGAGGGGGTGGCGCGCAACACGTGCCTGTGTGAGGGAAAGACTCTTCCCCCCTCGCTGCCCTGCTCACTTTCATTTCCCTCCCCCAACCGGACTCACCACAGACCTGTGAGGTAGGCCAGGCCGAGAGAGAGTGGCTGGCCGCCGACTCTCAACCGCCCCCCCCCTCAGTTTAGACTCACAAGAGACTTGTGAAAATAAAAAAATTCCTTCCAGTAGCACCTTAAAGACCAACTAAGTTAGTTCTTGGTATGAGCTTTCGTGTGCATGCACACTTCTTCAGATACACTGAAACAGAAGTTGCCAGATCCTTCTATATAGTGAGAAGGTGGGGAGGGGTATTACTCAGAAGGGTGGTGGGAATGGGAGATTGGCAGATAGCTGAGATGAGCCTGTTGACAACTCTTAACGACTGTAATAGGTCTTACAGGAAAAGGCAAGGGGTGAGAAGGTGAGAAATGGCTTAGTCATGTATAATGAGATAGGAATCCAATGTCTTTGATCAGACCAGGTCTCTCCATGGTTTTAAGTTTGGTAATGAGTTGCAATTCAGCAGCTTCTCTTTCCAGTCTATTTCTGAAATTCCTTTGTAGTAAAACAGCTACTTTGAGATCTTGTATAGAATGTCCTGGGAGATTGAAGTGTTCTCCTACTGGTTTCTCTGTTTTGTGATTCTTGATGTCAGATTTATGTCCGTTTATTCTTTGGCGTAAGGTTTGGCCTGTTTGTCCAATATAGAGAGCTGAAGGACACTGTTGGCATTTGATGGCATACACAATGTTAGACGATGAGCAATTAAATAGTCCCGAGATGGTATGTGTGATGTTGTTGGGGCCAGTAATGGTGTTGTCCGGGTGTATGTGGCAGCAAAGTTGGCATCTGGGTTTATTGCAGGCTCTGGTGCCAGTGTCCGTGTTAAGTCTGGTTGTAGTATTATTGTGGGTTAGGAGTTGTTTAAGATTGGGTGGCTGTCTGTAGGCAATGAAAGGTCTTCCTCCCAGAGCTTGAGAAAGAGAACTGTCATTGTCCAGGAGAGGTTGTAGATCTCTGATGATGCGTTGTACTGTTTTAACTTGGGAGCTGTATGTGATGACTAGAACCGACCTTTTTTGGGTCTGTCTTGCAGCAAGTTCTCTCTGGGTATCAGTCTGGCTCTGTTGATCTTCTCACTATATAGAAGGATCTGGCAACTTCTGTTTCAGTGTATCTGAAGAAGTGTGCATGCACATGAAAGCTCATACCAAGAACTAACTTAGTTGGTCTTTAAGGTGCTACTGGAAGGAAGTTTTTTATTTTGACTATGGCAGACCAACACGGCTACCTATCTGTAAACAAACTTGTGAGGTAGGCCAGGCTGAGGGGGAAGGGTGTCTGGTCTCCCCGCTCCAATTTTAGCCTCACCACAGGCGCCATAGGTAGGCCAGGCTGAGGGGAAATAATAATAATAAATTTTATTTATATCCCGCCCTCCCCAGCCGAAGCCGGGCTCAGGGCGGCTAACAACAATAAAATAGTGCAACATTCTAAAAACATTTCATTATAAAAATTAATTAAAATCAAATTGATGGCAACCATAAGCTTAAGCATTAAAAGCGTTCTCTGTACGGTTTTGCGTGAATTACGTTTAGGTATTGCCCTTGCCAACGTCTGGCAAAGCTGCTTTTCACGCGTGAAAGCTTATATTGTAATAAATTTATTGTAAACTCTCACTTTTTCTTATCACAGGGTAATGTAGTTGCTCCTCTTGAGGTTACTCAGGCCACCTGAGGAGTATGAGGCCTTGCAGAGGTTAAGACCTATTGTAAACATTTCTATACGGCCAAAGAAAAAGCAATAAGGGTGGGAAACAAAATAATCACTTAAATTACATCACTAGCAGCAAAGTTTATATGTCAATAATCAAATTAATACGCAATCAACTTTACTGGATCACACATCAGTGAACGCCTGAGAGAACAAACGTGTTTTAAGCTGGTGTTTAAAATCCAGTACTTTTAAGTGCCTGTTTAAATACATGCTGAACGTGAAAAACAAAAGAGGTACCCCATGTTCTCTTAGTTTGGTACATTAACCATGGTACACATAACACCTGCCAACTCAGGGTAGCCATAGATGCATATGGTGACATAGATCCTAATCCATGAAAGCTTAAACTACAATAAATCTGTTAGTCTTTGTAGTAGAGTAGTCTATGTGGTACCCTCCAGATGTGAACTGCAACTCACATCAGCCCCAGCCATCATAGTCAGTGGTCAGGGATGATATGAGTTGTCCAGAATATCTAGAGATCAGGTTGGCTGAACCTGTTTTTAGGTGTCCAAAATAATGTTTTCCAGATGTAGCCTGTACTTGTTGCATCAGAAACAAAAGAGTCTTATGTCACCTTGAAAGACTGCTGTAAGCTTTTACAGACTAGAGTCCATCAAATGTTGCAGACTGAGACAGCTAATCTTGTGGAGGATCTAATGTATGCACATCCCTACTTTAGAAGGATGGGGTGCTATGCAACATTTCACAGAGGAAAATAGAAACACCTCGAGGGGCAGCTATGTTAAAATGGCCACAACCAAAACAATGGGACAGCCTTGTGTCTCAAAGATTACACGTTCTATTCTGCCTCTCTGTGTCAGAAAGTATTTGCTTTTTAATTAATGCTGTATCCTGACAAGATATGACTTTTCATGAGGTGGATTATATTTCCAATGAAGGTTGGAGCCTATTGTCTGCAAAAGTGACTGATCACAGTATCCATTATAGTCAAAAGCAGATAGGGCATTTCCTTGAAATGTTCTAGGTTGTTTCTAGAATCAAGTAGGATACCTTTTGATTTAAAACACCTGTTACTGCTAGGCCACATATAGGTTTCTAGGATTTATGTACAGTACACTTTTGCAAGAGGCTTGAAGTTAATTCAGGCAGAGGATATTTTGTCTAAAACCCAAATGTCTATATATTTGTCCACATTATCTAGTGTAGTATGCTGTCTCCAGAGTACTACTCTCTGCCATCTGTTCTTGTGGAGCAAAGGAACAACAAACTAATCTAGATGCCTCTAGCAATTGCACTGTATACCACATTATAGGGGAAATTAATCCCCAGCTCACTCTCAATTTGCCTGGAGGACAATTAATTCCTGTTTTCAAATGCGGCGATTAATCAGTTGTATGGAAGTAAAGTCTGCCCACCAAATCTTTCCAAGGGAATTTTTAATAGCTCTCTGAGGCAATCCTACCCCCGTTAGAGTTGCCAGATTAATTACAGAACTAGGCTTTCGTAGTTACATGGGGGGGGGGGGGAGAGATGGGTGGAGCCTAGAAAACAGGGAGTTTGGCACCCTGTTGTATTTTTAGCTAGGAACCAACTCTTCCCTTTTTTCTTGTGGTTCCTGTAGGACTGTGAAAAAGTGAACATACTTGTATGTTGATCATTGCAACTATGGACGCAGCGTGGCCATATATTGAGGCCCAGTATATATTTTTTCTGGAGTTAAATATAATATTCATACAACGTGATAGTATATTTAGCTCATACAGATATAAGAATGTAGTTCAGGTTGTAATTTGGTAATCCATGTACTTAACTATGTAATGCACTTATTAATAGTTGAGATTATGTATAAAAAGTCAAAACAAAAAGTTGTACATTTATTTACTTAACAGTAGTTTTTATACTAAAAGATGACTTGCCCACCACTATCAAGTTGCAGGGGAGTGTTAGTTGTGTTCTATCACACTCGCTTGATGCTCGGGTAATGCTAATGACCAGTCTGAACTGAGTACTTGGCCTAGGCCCTAGAACAGGCATAGGCAACCTCGGGCCGCCAGAAGTTTTGGGACTACAACTCCCATGATCCCTAGCTAACAGGACTAGTGGCAAGGGATGATGAGAATTGTAGTCCGAAAACATCTGGTGGGCCGAGGTTGCCTATGCCTGCCCTAGAAGAACCCAGCTCAACACACAGGACTTCCATGCAGCCTTAAGGGTTCCACATCAGATGAGACAATGGAGAAAGAGTTCCCCTAAACCAGCCTTCCTCAATCTGTGGGTCCCCAGATGTTGTTGAACTGCAACTCCCATCACCCCTAGCTAGCAAGGCCAGAGCTCAGGGATGATGGGAGTTATAGTCCAACAACATCTGGGGAAACGCAGGACACTTTAAAACTACTTGCTTTCATGACAGGAGCTTTGTGAAAAACATTTGTATGTCTTGCTAAATTTTCAAGAAATAAATCATTGATGGTGGTTCTTATGTACAATGAAATGACACATAGATTCTTTAACAAAAAAATGCACATTTCAATTGTTAGAATGGCAAAGAAAAGAAAAGCTGCCGACATGAAGACAGAAAAGAAAAAGGAAGAAATGAAGCATCACTTGGCAGAAAAGAAAAAGGAAAAAATGAAGCATCTCATATCAGAAAAGGAGCAACAGGTTGATGAACCTAAGTTGAAAAAACAGAATCTGGAGGTGAGTGAACAAGTATGAGTTTGTTGAACTTGCATATTTTCGTATTTGCAGGAGAAGATGCACATCTTGACACTGGAAAATATTTGCAAAATGATAACTTTATTGGGATAAGTGCCAGGGAAAGCATGTTATCAGTTTTGGAAATAAATGTTTTCTTGTTGTGATGCACTGAATGAATAAAAGTAGGCAAGGAAAGAAACCAACTAGCTTTAAAAATCTTATATCTTGACCTCAAGCATGTACCTAGGCGCCTACAAAATGTGTGCACACAGTTCTGTAGTTAGGTAGTAACGACTATCAAGTCAAATTTCTAAATATATTGTGATACTTCATCCTCACAGATGCAAATATGTGTAGGGGCAAAAATATATAGACACTTGTGTAAAAATGCACATGTACAGGATTTGCATCAACACACAGATTCTGAGTGAGGGTAAATATAGTAAAATATACATGTAGGCAATGTTACTTAAGTTCTACAGTGTGTATGTACACATTTCTCATAAGTGTAAATAAAATGCTACATGTGACATGCTTGAAATCTGAGGGAAGTTGGGAGTCTGTTGCCATTTGCTGTCCAGACACTATTGGAACAGCTCACACTTGAAGAAAATGGGTGGAAGATGGTTGACTCTCCTCAAGTGTTTTCTGCACTGTCTGTAATAAAGTTATTTATATTCACCTTTTCAGCTCCAAATTTTGCTGTTTTTGTTCACTGAGTAATTTGGTGATGTCTCAGAAAGGAAAAGTGGAAGGAATACTCTTACCACCCATCAGATGGTATAGTGCACATCTGTTTACCTAAAATAAAATATTTATGCATTAAAAATGTAAGATGTGAAGCAGCCCTAAGATGCTGCCCTTTGTTCCACAATCTGTCCCTTGTTATCAGGACCTGACTACCCATCCCAATGTTCCTGCTGAGAGGAAATTCCTCATATGCCCCCTACTTCCCAGCTCTGTAGGCTGTGTCATTTGCTAAACAGAAGAGGCCAAGAGGTTGCTTGATATTGGCATGTTGTTTACAGCAAGGTTATATGCTGTGTAGTGGTAACAGTTTTGAAAAGTGCCAGTATATTACAACTAGAGTATAAGATTAGTTAGAGAGAATGGTGGTTATATAGCTGAAATTCTTGGTTGTCATTGAGGAAACGAGGTTTGCTCTTTGGTTTCTATAAATGATGTTTTTGATTGATTGGCAAAAAGTCAACATTACTATTTAATTTTAAAGTTGGGAAATGCATTGCTATATGGTTCATTTTTGATGGGGAAAGATATTTCACTGATTCATTAGGTTGCTGCATATAGCTGTGATTTACACAGCTTTTCTGTCCTCACATTTCCAATCTCCAAAGTGTAAAATGCAAATTTCTAATTGATTTTGGTGCAGAGCTGTTTAAAAGCAAGCTGAAATATTTCGTAAGTGAACAAGTTCAATATTATGTTGACCATACTTTTAATGAAATTTGTTCCAACAAAAATTTTGCTCAAATAAGACTAGTACATTTGCCTGTAAGACATGTTGACCTTTCAGAGCAATCTTTCTTTATTGATTTTTCATCTATTCATTTCCTTCCTTTTACATTATATAGCAACAAGCAACTTAAGTACTTTGCTAAGCATTAGTATGAATGGCTTTAGAGGCCACATTGGGTTGAGGTAAATAATGATCCCGATCTTGTAACAATGCTTAAGAGATAAGGAGTTGGTTGTGGGGCCATGTGTTCCCTTCCGCCTTGAGCACAATTTCTCCTGCCTTTTCCTTGCTAGCCTGAACTGTGAGTGTTACATCAGCACTGCCACTGACTAGCTGAAAGCAAGTTAACCAAAGTTTGCTAATCAGTTGCAAATTCTGACTAAAAGGGAACCTTAGTTGCTGATAACAGAGTTAAAATATGTCTGTTATAGGTAGTTGGAGAGGGGGTGCTTGTATACCTTCACACAAAACTAATATTTCATGCAATTGTAGAGAAATATCAGCCATGTCTCATTTTTAAAAAACATAGTAAGAGGCACTTAAGTGTTGTGGTAGGAGTTATAATTGCTGCCAGTCTCATCCCTTATTGAGTCAGATTACAGGGGGGGAAATTGATGGTTGACTGCAGCTTGTTATTAAAAGGTTTGCATTATTTTTCATCAACAGAAGTTGATCTACCAAACATAATTGCATTGCATAAAGATGTGTCTTGATTTGCAGCACCAGCATGGCAGTTGCTTTCATAAAAAGTTGGCCATTTGTGGAGTTATAATTACTTCTTTTATCTCTAAACATGAATTCTAATGGGAGCCTTGTCAGATACAAGCAGCTGGAGGCTTTGGCTGCAGTACAACCATAACCTGGAGAATTTGTGTTATGTTCATATTGTTTGACCTTTACACAGGCCCTGATGCCATTGACTATGATAAATGTTTATGGGATTTGGCCATATTTGTGTAACTACTACTGCTTGGCAGGGTTGAGGGGCGTTGATGGCTAATAGCTCATCACCTCTGTAAGACTTCCCCAGAGGAGTCTCACAAGGCTCCCTTTTTGTCCCCCTTTCTGAGATCTAGCAACAATTGTTTGTTTCTTCAGAACTGCTGAACTACTCTATGCTGGGTTGTGCTTGAGGCATCTCTAGCTGCATTTGGTACAGAATCCAGTGGCTGCCTACTTCATGATAGGGTTGTGCATCAAATCACCATACCTTTGAATACCAGTTTTGAAATAACATTCTGATGAGTGTTTTAACAAGGCAATATGCCAATGAACAAAAGGTGGACACTCAACAGCTTCCCAGGGGGTAGCTCAGCTGAACAGATAGTTTACAGATACTTTGCAGATAATTTGCACGCAGGGTGTCTCCAGCTTTGTTCTCTCTCTCTCCTAACAGAGAAGAAATGATGATAAGCCTTCCCACAAACCAGCAAACTATTTCATCTTCACCAGTATCTTTCCACTTAGAGCTCAGCTAATTATGCACAGCCTGCTAAAAATCCATCAGGAACTCCCCCCCCCCACAGCTGGACAGAGATCCAGTGGCAAAGTAAAGAAAGAAGAACCCCATGAAAGCGTGAGCAAAGGATATTTTTGTATAAAGTATTCACTATTCATTTTTTAAAATGTTTGAATTGCTATGACTGTTCAGGAGAGGCCAACATAATGGGGGATCTGGGCATGGGCAAGCTGCTCAGGTGGAGAGATCAGCTACATATGTCTTGATTCCAGTCATTGATGTGAAGCTTTTCTTTTCTTTTTAATATAAAAAAGACAGCTTCTGAAAATGAAATTTCAAGAAAGAATATGGATGGGTGGGGCTCTTCCCCCTTTTGTGTCACTTGAAAACAAAAACAAAACAAAGAACTGGAAAGCTCTTCTTTCCCCCCCCCTCACACTCGCCCCCCGCCGGTGAAAAAAAGAGGGGGAAGAGTTTTTATTTTTATTTTCTGGTGGTGTTTATCTTTGTTGTTCCCTCTAGATAGCTTTCCTCCATGTAAAAAAGGAAGGGTTCTTTTTCTTATTTAAAGGAGACTATCATTTTTCTTGCTTGCCCACCCTCCCTCCCTCCCATTATAAAAAGGTAGAGATTGGTGGAATGAGGACTGTTGGGGGGGAGAAATGAAGGTGAGAAGATTTAGCTGGCTGCCTTATGCTGAAATGGGAGGTTGGGTATTATGTGAGAATGATGGGGAGGGTGTTTTTCAGGTAAGCAGTGAAAGCAAAGGCGTGTCTACTCACAAGCAAGCCCTACTGAATTCAATGGGGCTTACTCCCAGGAAAGTAGAAGTAAGTTTAGTTTAACCCAATGGGGCTTATGCATGCACAGATTCCACTTAGACCTCTGAGTGGGGAAGCAGATGCAGCTTGACTAGTAAATCACTTAACTACTCTTAAATTAGTTGAAAATATATTAAATATATTACAGTGGTACCATGGTCCTTGGAATGGCTTGGCTCCTGAACAAATTGGCTCCTGAATGCCTCAAACCTGGAAGTAAGTGTTCCGGTCTGTGAACGTTTTTCGGAAGCCGAATGTCCGACGTGGCTTCCGCTTGAGTGCAGGAAGCTCCTGCAGCCATTCAGAAGCCACATCTTGTTTTTCGAATGGTTTCGGAAGTCGAATGGACTCCCGGAATGGATTAAGTTCGAGAACCAAGGTACCACTGTACATAGAAGTTTATTTAGTATGTTTTTAAAAAATATACTACTTCTTTACATTTTAAGGCCCTCCAAGCCACAGGAAGCCTCGTCAAGGCCCTCAGCTGCTGCAAGGAAGCGTGGCGCACCCTTTGCTGCCACAGAGAGGCCTAGTAAGGCCCTCCACCACTGCAGATATATATCGTGATATATCAAGATAGCGTGCTATTTTGCTGGTGATACATCACCGTAGAGCTATATCATGAAAATTAGATATTGCCCAGATATTGCTCTATAGGGTTGTATGTATAGCTTGTGATCTAAGAACCCTAAGTGGCTTGGGTGTTGTATATCTCTGTGTCTTCTTAAAACCATTAAAATAATTTGAGAGCAGTGGCAGAAAAGTTTTATATGGTTTTGTTCTTGTTGTAACTATGTTATCCTCCTTTAGTCTTGATGAAAAGGAAAACAAAAGGCAAATACTTGCAGTAGACATAATTTATATATTGCACTCATTCTATTCAATACCTTAAGTATTCTTACATTCTTCACTAAGATCAAGCATTTCTTTTTTTCCACCCACATCTTCCGTGGATTGAATCCTCACCTGTTCATTCAAATAAATGGAAGAAGCAGATGGGGGAAGCATTGGGGGAAAGAATGGGAATAGCTGGGGCTGCTTTATTGGTCTTTAAAGGAACTGAGTGAATATTTGGGTTGCAAACCACCATCTTTAGTAACCTGCTATTTATCCCATGTTAAATGGCTGTTTATAGGAGTAAATTCAACTTTCTTAAGACCCTGGAACCATTTGAACACCCTATATGAGGGAACCTGCTTTCTGTGAACAAGACTTAAGTTACTCATGGGGGAATCTGGATTAATTTGGTACATAAATTGGCAACACGTTTATTTGTTGTTGCTTTGCTTTACTATTAATGAAGTATTCTGTCATGACAGCAAATTGAAGAAAATGTACAAAAATGTGTTTGAAATATTTGTATGCATAGATAAGAATGAATAATTTTGCATTCCTTTGAATATTTTTGTAATGGGCTGAACAAATTTCCCAGGAAAGCATATTCACAGCTGGGAAAACAGCTCCTACTTTGAAAATGGTTTTCCCAGGCAAAAAGCTTGCATCTCCAACTGTTTCTGGTATAAACACAATATTTTGTGTACTATTTAGCAGGGTTTCAAAAGGTTAAGAATTCTTCATTGGGCATTAACCAACAGAATGCAGCAGCATCTATATAAATGTTGTGCTGTAGTTTTGGTTTCTCACTTCAAGCTAAGATCAAAGTATAGGGAGACGGGGTGAGAAATGTAGTTCCCTTTTTGTGCTAGACATGATAGTGCGTTCATTTTTTAAATCCCTGGAAATCAGTCAGTTAAACATTGTCACTTTATATACATGTTTTTATTAGCCCATGTTTCTCTAGGGAGGGGAAGGTTCAAGATGGCTACAATAAAGATAAAAATACGGTGATGCAGTCAGTCAGAACTGATTTACTTAAATTCAAAGGCTATAGCTATATTCATTTTCCAGCTTAAGTGAGGTTTGCATCCAGAAAACAGCCCATTGTATTGTTGACATTGAGAGAAAAAGGTGTCTTGCTGCCAAGTTTTCAAATACATTTTATTGTAACTGGTGATTGAATGCTGCCTTTCAGACATTCAGTGGTTACTCTTGTGAATTATCTTACACTTTATTTACCATTACTATTTAAACCCTTAGCAGCAGCCATCGAGTATTGATAATGTTGGGTGTTCTGGATGTCCAAGAAACAGCTATGAACAAAACTTGTCAAGGTTCTTTCCATTTCTGCTCAGGGTCTGCGGCTCTCATCTACCTTAAATGATCATAGAGTTAAGTTTACAGTTTGAACAAGTAGTCTCATATAGGAAGGTATGTGAAATCTTTTGAATGTCTAAATATAAGACATGTGACATTTAACCAAAAGATTTATTTTAGGAAAGAAAAAGCAACCTAGAATTGGCATAAAAGTTGCATAAGGATATAAAACTGTTCCTTCAGTTGAACAGAAGTTCATTTTTAGAGCAGGACGGAGTGCTTACTTTTCTTAACAGATTTTAGTAGTCAAGAGGCTGAAAATCAAGATTCCTGCTTTTGGGAGCCAGGAAGCACCCTGGACTCTTCAGAGCCAAAAGCCCATAGAAACATGAATGGACAAAGGAGGAGCAAATAGCAGTCAATCTTGATAGGCACACCCTATCCTCAGACCAAGAAGTAGCTCTGGCTCTGCCTTATGCAGGAAATCACTGTACAGTCATACCTCGGGTTGAAGTAGCTTCATGTTAAGTATTTTTGGGTTGCGCTCCACGGCAACCCAGAAGTAATGGAGTGTGTTACTTCTGGGTTTCGCCGCATGCGCAGACACTCAAAATGACGTCACACACATGCATGGAAGCGGCAACACGTGCAGTCGCGTGTTACCTTCTACTCAGGATGCGAATGGGGCTCCGGAACGGATCCTGTTCACATCCAGAGGTACCACTGTATGGTGTAGTGGTAAATCCTTAAGTTCAGGCTGTATTCATGACAGTCCCCATAGCCATGCCCCCCACAAGACTACAACAAAAGCAATATTTTATCCAGGGCAGACTTTCTTGCTTAGCCCCTCATCCCCTTGCTTAACATCTAGTATGACCACTATTTTGCCTCAGGTTGGTTGGCCAGAATAAAAGAATTTTGGTTTTCTAAAAAATAAAAGTGGCAACTTAACTCTTACACATACTTGGTAATGTAACCCCTTGGCTTATTTGGTTCGTTTCTCTCTGAAAAAAAGCCTATTTATTTGGTTTGTAGAAGATTGGCAAATAACGTCCCAGGAGATGACGTTATCATCCCTGCTCTATTGCATCACTGCTTATTACAAGACAGAGAAATTGACGGCTCTACCTCCTGCCATGTTGGTCATTTGCTACTTTGTGTCACAGTGACACAAGACTGGAGAGCCAGTCCTGACATTTCATTTTAGGGCAAAGGTTCCATGTCCTGTGCATATGAGGGTTCATGGTAGGAAAAGCTTAAACAACATCAAAGATTGGGAATCCAGGCAGTCAGCTTTTCTCCTGCCACAGGAGTGTCTTGCACAGCTACTGAATTCAGTAAGGATACTACATAAGGAGGCTCAAGGATGAAGTGCTAAAGAAATTAGCAGGTTATTTATTTCTCTCAGCTGCATACACATACAAAGTACTGAAGGGGTAAAAGTATCTTTTTTATATTCCAACTCATGAGATTGGACTACATGACCCTTGGGGTCCCTTCCAACTCAGAGAATGGCAACCAAGATTTATTTTTTATTATTTGTTTATTAAATTTATATACTGCCCTTCCCACATATGCATTTAAAAGGCTGTAGAATAATCAGCCAAAGCCTGGGAGAAGAATGTTTTTGCCTGGCGCCCAAAAATATATAATGAAGGCGCCAGGCAAACCTTCCTGGGGAGAGCATTCCATAAATGGGGAGCCACTGCAGAAAAAGGCCTGTTCCCGTGTTGCTGGCCTCCAGACCTCACTTGGAGGAGGCATACGAAGAAGGGCCTCAGAGGATGAACAGAGTCCAGGACAGTTTATATGGGGAGAGGCTGTCCTTGAGGTACTGTGGTCCTGAGCCTTTTAAGGCTTTATCGGTCAAAACCAGCATTTTGAATTGGGTCTGGAAGCTAATTGGCAGCCAGTGCAGTTGGGCCAGGATCGGTGTAAAACTATCAAAAGTCTGGAAATCAAGCCTTGTGAGGAACAGTTGAAAGAACTGGGTATGTTCAGCCTGTTAAAAAGGAGACTGAAATGAGATATAATAGCCATCTTTGCATATCTAATGGGCAGTCACATGGAGGATGGAGCAAGCTTTTTCTCTCTGCTAGGGAGGGTAGACCCGAACCAGTGGATTCAAATTACAGGAAATAAGATTCCAACTTAACATCAGGAAGAACTTTCTGACAGTAAGAGATGTTTAGCAGTGGAATTGACTTCTTCAGAAGGTGGTGGAATCTCCTTCCTTGGAGGTTTTTAAGCAGACGTTGGATGGCCATCAGTCATGGATGCTGGAGTTGAGATTCCTGCATTGCAGGGGGTTGGACTAGATGACGCTCGTTTCCCTTCCAAGTATACAACTCTATGATAATAATAGCAGAAGTTCCACAAGCCCCACTCTCACATTCTTGGAGTATCAGACAATTTTTGATCAGTGACAATATTTGATTGGTTAGTTGATAAGCATGCCAACCCTAGCTGCTTTTAAATCTATTCCTACATTTCTTACAAGGGGAGATCCATTTTAAGAGGGGGAGAGAGATGAATGTATAAGGGATCTGGAAAGGAAAAAGCTAATTTTTACAGTCTTGATAATAAAAACTCCTATGAAATATGATAGCATCAAAAATAAATGTGACAGTGGTTTAAAAATCTGGGATTTTGAGGAGAAGCATTGTATTGGCACTCCTGAACTATGGTTCATATTATCATCCCAAATAACACTATAGAATTCACCAGAATTTCTTGTAGTAAGTCAGAACAGCCCCTAAGAGCTAATAAGATGAAACTGTGCTGTCTCAGTTCTTCTGAACAAAACAGAGCTGGCAGCTTCCTCTGTTGCCACCTAGGATAGCTGGCTCAGCAGACTGATGTTTATTCTTAGCCTCTAGCATTGCTGTATCCCTAGGTGAGGAAAGGAGAAACTATAGTGAAATGTAAAATAAAGGGTTGAACTGTTTATCATATATGTTTGATCCTTGTATTACTGTTTAAATGGGAACACATTTAGAATCAGTCTAAATTTAGATGAGTGGAGAGTATATATAGTTCAGGGACAGAGCATCTGCTTTACATGGACATCGTCTTATGTTCAATTCTTGACATCTCTAGTTGAAGATTCTCAGGTATTAAACCATACTGGATAGCTGGGCCAATTGTTATATGTTCTTAATCCCAAGGCCAGTATCTTCCATGTTGAAATGCATCTGAGGTCATAAATGATATGATTGAAACCCTGCTGGCATTGTAACTTGAGAGCTCAGTCTTACACCCATTTAGAATACCTGTGAAATGGAAACAAAAAAAATAATAATATTTTGTTTCGACTACGGCAGACCAACACGGCTACCTACCTGTAAGTGTGAAATGGAGAAGTTGTTGCTTCATAGTTTATACTTGCTACACTGAAGACAAAGCTAGACCTATTATTACTCTCACAAATACTTTCACTATAGCAGGCAACAGAAGTTACCAGCTGATATTCAGTCAGTGGATGCATTGGAGAACATGTCAGCCTGACTGCAAAATTAATGCATACTTTTTACCTTCCAGTAAAAAGATGTTGTTTATCCGCGTTTGCAGAGGCCATTACCCATTTATACAAATTTCATTGATTTGGCTGCAGGCTTTTAACACTCTGAGAGGTCACCTTAGATGCTATATAGAACATTGCCTCTGGCATCTATTGTTGGCTGCTTATTGGCTCCACAAACAGTGCCCTTTGATTTTATTATTATACTGGGGAAATTTCCTTAATTAGTTCTGCTTCAGAGTGAAAACTGTATATAACTGTTGGTTGTCCTCATGGATAAGTGTTCTAAAACTAGCAGCTTCATTTAGCTGGTCTCTTGACATACATTCTGAATGTTTCTACTTCTGTGTTGCTTTCAAGTGGCATCAAATGTCATTGCATGCTTGTTTTGTTGCTTGAGTGCCAAAAGGCTGACTTTGAATGACATCCCACATACCAGACTTTCCACAACTTCAGGCATCTTTTTGCACAGATATTTTCTCATGGGCTACTTCCCTTGCTGTTCTTCCAAGTTGCAGACATAGCTTTGCTACCTCATTCACAACCATGTAGTATCTTTGCATTAGCAAAAGCAGTTGTGTATAAGTGAGTTTTTAATATTGTTGGAACTTGGTTTCACTGTAAAATTACTGTGTTCTTGTTACCCTCTGTTGACCAACACACTCTGTTCTGACGACTTTCAAGTGTTCCACAAACAGCTATAACTGTGGGTGGGAGAAGAGAGCATGCTGTTGTTTTAACTTTTACTCCTCATAATACTGGAAAGATTCCAGGCAAAATCAGCTAAATACATCATTTTTTCAGCAACTGTACAGATGCTTATGACTTTCCCACAAAAAATCAAAGGTTGCCTTATACTTTATAAGAAAAGAAGCAGCAACACTTAGCTTTCATATCTTGACCTGTTCTTATCCAGCTGGGGTCAGGTCTAGTTATTGGACTGAATAAGCCTTGGTTGCCCTGATAAATTACCTTTCTATCAGAAGATGGACAAACGATTGCAACCTTGTTATACTTTCTTGATCTGTCACCATCTTTTGATACCATTGACCTTCATATCCTCCTGAACTGACAGGGACACTATTTTACAGTAGTTCTGGTCCTATTGTCATAGTTTATTTCAGAGAATAGAATTAGGTAATGATCTCTTGACCCCCTGGCAGTTATGCTGTGGGGCACCGCACCAGAAGGTACCATTTTGCCTCCAGTGCTATTTAACATCTACATGAAACTTCCAGATTATTATATTTTTCATTTAAAAAGTTGTAACTAAAAAAAATTACAACTGTAATTTAAAACATACAGAAGGTTAAAATTGCAATAAAATAGACTAAAATGCATTGAAACTTCTGCAAAATTTCTAAACATTTGTGTAGGCTTGTCTAAATAATAATGTCTTCAGCAGGCCTCAAAGACTGCAATGCACTCCATGTGGAGCTGTCCTGGAGATTGACCCAGAAGCTGCAGCTAGGGCAAAATGTAACAGCTTAGTGGCTCTCTGGGGTAGCATATCAGCATCATATTATGCCCTTGCTGAAATAATTGTACCGGTTGCCACTTAGGTCCCAAGCCAAGTTCAAGGTGCTGGCTTTGGTGTTCAGAGTTTGCTTGAGACATGACAAGGATACTGTTTCATTGCTTATATATACATCATATCACTGCATTATTTAGAAGAGGTACAGGTACCATATTATTAGGAGGTCCTTTCTGAACCATATTGCAACCAAGTCTTTAAGTGTGACAGCACCTACTTTTTGGAACTCCTTCATGTTTCATATCAGACAGACACTGTCTTTAATGTATTTTCTGTGCCTGTTGAATACTTTCTTCTTTCCATAAGCCTACTAAGTGGACATGGAGTGTTTGAGACCCATCGGCTACCCTCACCTGGTTTAGCTGGCCAGTCAAAACCATTGCCGGGTTGTCGCTGCTGTTGCATGCTGACAGTTTCTAGGAGCCACAGGTGAGAGCTGATTGCAGGATGGGGACCAAAGGTGGAGAAACTACCCCAGAAGGAGCACAATGTGTTCCGTATCAGAGGTATTACCCTCTCCTAACACTCCATACACCCCATAGTAATCATCTAGTTTACTACTCAGAATTATACCTGCTTGGTAACTTTGATAATGCTGCCTGGATCAGCTGCAAGTGACTCTGATCTCCTGTGTGTATCATGTATGCGCATGTGAGACTGTGGGGTGACTACACCTGCTGCTGATATGCAGCTCCTGGACCCCAACATGTTAGTCTCCTTGAATTACTGGCTCCATGGGAAGCTTCATAAATTTAGATTTTTTTTAAAAAATGAAAGCACATCTTGGAAATTTGTAGTGAAACTTTTTGCTTTTTTGTTAGCTATGTGCCGCAGCCCTAGTCAGGATCTAAGTCTTCCTGTCCTGTGAGATCTTTGTGGATGTCATAATATAGCACAGTTCTGGAGGGTACAGAGCCCTTCATAGAGTATATATCCTAGAAGGGATTGAAAGTCAATCACATGGGCAAGATAATCTTCTGAAGCTCCGAAATGCAATCAGAATTTAGTTCCATGCCTAGCCTGTAATCAAGGGTATGATCAGCAGAACAGGCAGACCCCCTCCAATAACAGGAACATTACCTAGTTTAGTGCAGCATCTCTGTGATTATTTTAACATTGCTTGAAAAGGAACTAGAGCATGCTAAACCTGGATGTACAAGAATGTTGTTTTTCCACACTCCAAAGTAGCTCTCCAATACTTTCTCCATGTTGCTTTCCAAAGCTCTCAAGACCTTGCAGCCTGTTAGTGACAAGCATGAGGAGGTTGAAGTCTAGGGAGCTAAGCCCAAAGGAGGCAGTCAAGGGTCAGCCAAGGTCCACTTTTCCCTTAAACTCAAATTTCTTTTCCCGTAGAGTGGTCAAAAGGGAGTGATTCAAGTCCAGTAAGAAGCAAACTTTTCTCCATCCTGGCAGGAAATGATGAAATCATCATAGTATGCAAATTGTATTTACAAATAGATGTTAATATCCATATAGGAAAAGGTCTCTCTAATTCTGACTGTCCAGTCTCTGAGCCAGTTTTGATGCTAGCTCTCCTTGTTCATGTGTACCTCCTCCCCTCCTTACATATAGAGTGCGGTGCCTTATTTACTGGCAGTGCCATCTTTCCGTGATACCATGATGAAAGATTTTAGATAAGAGAATTAGGGAGAATCTGCAGTAAATTGCAATTCATGAGATATATTCTATATTACCAATGGCACGGGTGGGGCTGTGGGTTAAACCACAGAGCCTAGGACTTGCCGATCAGAAGGTCGGCGGTTCGAATCCCCGCAACGGGGTGAGCTCCCGTTGCTCAGTCCCTGCTCCTGCCAACCTACCAGTTTGAAAGCACGGCAAAGTGGAAGTAGGTACCGTGCACTGCTCTGGTTCGCCAGAAGCAACTTAGTCATGCTGGACACATGACCCGGAAGCTGTACGCCGGCTCCCTCGGCCAATAAAGCGAGATGAGCACCGCAATCCCAGAGTCGGCCACGACTGGACCTAATGGGCAGGGGTCCCTTTACCTTTACCTTACAAATAATATTTGTTATTTTCAAGTATTGTACAGTAAATAATTCTATTTTATGAATGGAAAGGGAAGTGGGAGGGGGGCCAGTTACTTATTGAATCTCCTGATTGCTGTGTGAATACAGGTATTGAGAGTGAATATTGCTTGAACATGCCCAGGATCCAAGTATTCTGGAAAAAAAGTTGATTCGAGTTAGTGGATATTGCAATACCCAATAGCAATGTATTTCCCTACCCTGTAAGAAGAAGGTCCTCATTCAGGGCTCCAAGTTGCTTGGACCAAAAGATGTGTAGTGGTATTTGACATCTGGGAGAATTTCAGGAGAAGAAAAGTGAAACAAAACACCTTCCCACATGGCCTTTCTTTGCTACCCTATAAAGCAGTAGACAGCTCAAGGTGATCTTAAGCATTTAATTGCTGTATAATGCAGGAGGTGTTCTGAAGAGTGGAACTCGAAAATGTGTTCATTTTCCTTTTCTTGGAAACATTCCTATATAGTGCAGGAAGAGAAATATTTTCTGCTTTAAACTGATGGCACGCATACCCTTCCAGAATACTTACCATAGGCTACATTGAGCTAGTAATTTCCCACTTTTCTCCCGGAGTCCATTTTCCTTCCCCCACCCTCAACTGGCACACTAACATTTTGTGTCTCAGCTCACTCACAGTCTGTCCTGGTTCTTTTAGAACTTTTCCTTTGTCTCCTGAGGTGGAGGTGAAATCTACCCATAGGGGAAAAGCCATAGGATTTAGCACAATGGGGGTTATGCATCATTTGCCCCCACAACTAAAGCATAGTGAATACACAGGAACTCCTATCTTTCATGTTAAATGTGGTCATGGAAATTTCATCTTCAGGTAACAGGATGAGTAATAGAATATTTCTTATTTCTGTAGGCACAACTGTCGTCCACATTCCATGAGTTAAGGAAGTTCACAAACCTTTGAGCCATTTTCAATTGTTTTTTTAAATACCGTTCTTTCCTGCTGCAAACTTACATAGTTCTGTATAACTGGAGAAGTCCCTTTACCTTAGTTTTGGGTGGCCCTGTTTCACTTACAAGCTGATAAGCACTCAACTGCCTGAGTCCACTATTAAACGGGAAGATTCTTGGTGATTCAGGGGATTTGGAAGTAATAAAAGCCTAATAGCTAACTGTAATAATTAAAAAACAACAACCCGAAAGAGAGGTCCATTGTAAATCTAGATTGAATTTCTATTTTCTTAATAGTTTGTGCAACAGTATGTGTCTATTAATATACAGTACCATGCTTTCTACGCTGTAGCTGTTTTCTTCACCAGGTTTGCAAGCTGATATTCTTGGAAGGAAGATCAACAACTCTCTATATCTGTGACTGCATCTCTGTATCAATATGTTCTATTGAATTTCCCTATTATTGCAGTTTTACTATTTTGTTCAGGGCATCTAACATAAGGCAGGAAAAATAACATTATTTGAGAAGTATATTATAGTTAAGTTCTTCCTTAGACAGTTTTCTGCTACCTTATTGTTCACAAGTATGCAAATACAGCTGCCCCCCCACGAGCCTTTTATTAGTTTCTAACCTTAATGAAATGCAGATTTGAGTAATGTGTAATCTTTTACATATCAGCATAAAAATAGTACAAATCTTTGTGCATAGGACAAAGTATATGATTTTTCTATTAGCATTGTGATCAAGTTCCATTATGGTACCTTTAAATACAGGCTAAATTAAACTTCTGATTGCTCGTTGCTATCAGGAATAACAGATTTCAGGGTAGCATGACAAAACCGGTTTAAAACAGAGACTTTGGTTTTCTGTTCAATATACAATTTCAGTTTCTCTCTGAAAGTTTCACCTAGGAAGCTGTAGATAAGAGGATTCAAACAGCTGTTTGAGAAGGCTGCAAGGTTCACAATGTGTCCGGTTAAGGGATAGTTGTGTCTGAAAGACTGGTCCCTTGATGAGGTTTGCTCTGTCTTTTGAAGAAGTTGCACACTTATGAAGACATTTTCAGGAAGCCAGCAGATGAAGAAGACAAGGACAACAGCAAAAATCATACGAAGAGCTTTCTGTCTGCGTATCCGCAAACTTCTGTGCTTGTGGGCTCTTATCAAGACTCTTACAATTAACGAATAACAAAGGCCTATAATAGCAAAAGGGATGATAAACCCTAAGGTTATTTCTAGCCACTGAATTTCTTCTACATCTGCAAAGCAAAAGGAAACCTCCCCAGCATGTTGCAAATGTACAGCTGTGAAGGGCACTAGTGCTGCCGAGATAGATGCCAACCAGATGAGGCCACAGCTTAATCTGGCATGTTCCATGGTGCGAAATAAGTTGGACTTCATTACTTTTGCTAGTGCTATGTATCTGTCAAAACTCATCCATGTTAGGAAGAATATGCTGCTATACATGTTGATTTGAAGGAACAATGACATAAAAGTACAAATTATTGTGATATCGTAATACTTTTCGTCAAGATTAAAAACTTCGATGAGAGAGTCAGCCACCAAAATGAGATCTGCTACTGCAAGGTTTATGAAATATAAGTCTGGAATAGTCATCTTTTCACGAAAACTTATGTTCACCACTAAAATAAGAATGTTTCCCACGAAGCCAATAGGAAAAAGGAATATTGTGTAAAGGCATGATAAGAAAAGACCTATAATGTATTGCTGGTGTTCTGATTTATCCGAGAGGCTGACAGTTTTGTTTTCATTGCATAGATATGATCCATTTCGTTCAAAATATGTGCTGTTACAAAGTACTTGAGATGCGGATGCTGTGAAAATTTCCATGGTATGCGCCTCTCTTGGGTATATCGCTTAGAACTTCAGTACCAAAGTGTTTAAATTGTTGGTGAATCCAAAGAGATCTGTAGAAGTCATATTTTGTATTCTGCAAAGGCAGAATCAGTTTAGGTCAAGACTTGCAGAATTTCTACAGTACCTTAAGAAAAGTGGTAAGCAAGAATCAATTGATACGTTCTATAACACAGGAACTTTTGTATGGTAATGATGATTTCAGGTGTATACATATTTCTTCTATTGTAATCTTGCTTACAATTTGAAAGATGCTGAATCATAATAGTTCTGTTTACTTCAGTTTAGCAACTAATGAATCTTGTTTGACCTGCAATTAATAAAAAAGAAAATAATTAATCTCCTTCCTGAAAAAATGAAAGAGTTCATTGTTTATTAACATGAATGGCCTTAACATCTGTTCATGTATATCCATGATGCTGTCTTTGTGAATTTAGTTAGATGAACCACAAATATATGAATGTACATGTTCAGTGTAAATGTTTTTGGGATCATTTTAGGATCTATATAGTGGCAATGAGCAAAACATCTTTTTGGCATTGCTCTTATGAGAAAAGGATAAAAATCAGGAATAAAGCCAGTTTTGGAAGAAATAAAAGATCAACTTTCTGTTGTATCATGTTCTTTGTTTTCATAGATAATTATAGAAATCTTAACATGTAACCCCCACAGCACATGCTTTGGCTGCAAAACTGATAGCTAGATTCTTACTCTATTTTTCTCACAGAGGCTTAAAAAAAGAGAGGCTCTTATAAGTCCGCACATTTCAATTGCTTTTCAATTGTATAACAAGTCTTTGGGGAATGAATATTTATTTCTAAAGCAGTTACCTTTTCTATCTATGTTGTTAAATGATTTGTGAAATTATAAGGAAATAAAAATAAAGCAGATTACCACAGATGATTAAAATCTTGAACTGGATTATGTAAACCTTGTTGCCAAAAAGCCATGTGCAGCTAAGGTTCTTACAGCATTTTAAGTATATGGAAGTGGAAACACATGTAAATAAGATGTAAACTCTGTTTGGCCTAAATATCTCTGACCTAATTTTTGAGCCAGATTGAAATATTACATACATTTGATTATTGAGACCTATCAGCCTAACCTCTTCCAGCGCAGTTGGTAGTAGAATGCTGTGTGCATCTCTGGTTGCCTGATCTGAAAAAAGCTATTGAGGGGATGGTGAAGACAATAACTGGTTTAGAATCTCTATGAAAATAGACTAAAGATAAGCTATTTTTAGTATAGAAGGTGGAGGATCAAGGTAGCAGTGGCAACATGATACAGTTTTATAACATGAAAAGTGTAACCAGAATACCTTTCCAAATAGTTCTCTCCATCCGATTAAATTGATTGACATTAATAAGTGTTTATTCTTACAAAATTTGTTACCACAAGCTGTGGTGATGGTCACCATCTTAGATGTCTATAGAAAATAACTGGAAGGATACATTTATTAATAGTGATTAGTCATAATAGTTTAAAATAAAAAGCCCAAGTTTTGAAGTTGTATACGTCATGAGTACCAGATCCTGGGAACATGCACCAGAGAGATACTTATTTCCCTCTTGCTCAGCTTTTGAATATCCAGAAGTAGCCGGTTGCTATTGGAGACCAAATACATGCCTACCCAGAAGTGAGTTGAATTCAGTGGAACTTACTCCCAAGTAAATGTTCATTGGTTTGCAGCCTTAGCCTGGTCTTAGTCTTAATTTTTACTATTTTATATGAAGGCATGCATAAAGTCGTTTCAAGGAGTTTGTCATGTTTATTTCCAGAAAGAAAATTTATTTTCACTTGTCCAAAATAAAATACTGTGTTGTTGAATTACGATGAGGCTTGTAACAACATCTTTTCAGATTAGTTACTTTTTTGGGGAAAAAATGCATAATCTTGTAAAAAAAATGATTTTAGTAGTAGAGGGTTTAAGAATAACTCAGCTATTTTTTAATTTGCCAATCTTTATAATTATTGTTTCTGCAAGGTAGAATAAATTACTTTTATACATCACTAAAAAGCAGGCTAATGTAAATATTGAAGGAAAACTATATTTTAAATAGTAGTGCATCAGTGGCATTCTGATAATGCTCTGGGTTCTGCAAGAAATCTAAACGATTTCAACAGCGTTCATTATTTTAAATTGTTCTTTCCATCATGTGTTTTTAGGATTCATTTTACCTTACACTAATGTGTATTCATAGGTTTTAACTGGTCTTGAGCTGGTTTCCTCCTAACCACTGGTTGGCTAATTTATGTTTAATCACATCACTATCACCACCACCAATTACAAAAATTAGTGCTATTCAGATTATTCTAGATTGAACTGAAGGCAGTAGTGTATTGGTACAGTTAATTTAGAACTGAATAAACACCTGCATTTTTAAAAGATTGTTTACGATACTTAAATGGTTTATAGCAACAAATCCAGGTCTTCCTGCAAGTCTTACCACTATAACAAAGCTTTATAGATTCTTGTAGTTTCTACAGTTTTTGTTGAGCTGACATCATTTAAAGGCTAAAATTAACTCTGTTTCTGCTGGTTTATTTCTCTTTGCCAGTTCAATTTGTAAATTTTAAAAAAACAAAACAACATGTTGAGAGACGTGGGATGTTTGCCTATTTTCATCCCTCTTTTGCTTTTGGGATCCTACTTCAAATACAAAAATAAACTCAGATGCCAGTACACTGAGCACCATTTCACAGATTCAGCTAGAAGAAGCACCTTCAGCATATACCACTGCTTGGCTGTACAAGTATTTAGCAAATGCAATTAAAAGAAAAACAGAACTCAAAAGTGAAGAATGATTCTTTAACACATGCTTTAATAACTAGAGTGAGATATTCCTTGGCTGTACAAGCGTATAGCAAATGCAATTAAAAGAAAAACATTAAAACTCAAAGTGAAGACTGATTCTTTAACACATGCATTAATAACTAGAATGAGATATTCCTACCCTCTTTCGTGAGTCCTGTTTTCCCTTCTTAATCGCTTGCATATTTCGGTCAGCTCAAGAGGTATTCCCATCGTGATGTATTGCATTGTGGTGTTCATCATCGCTATCATTTTCCTGCAACAAACTTAGCTGTACCATACATTCAATGTGTCGGTGCTGCTTCTAAATCGTGATGCAGCAGGTGGAGGCTTGGGCTTCATCTGCTGCTGAAGGAAGCTTGTTGATAACTGCACAAACACCACCTGGCGGCTGCTAGAATTGCTCTGCTGACTGTGGGAAAAGAAGTCTTGAACAGCTACGTTAAATCCTGTTTTCTCAGTGGAAGGGACAAGACTATAGTGCATGTCCTCAGCAGACTTTTTACTCGGTGTGTGTTTGTTTGTGTGAGAGAGGGGAAGAATAAAATACTCATTCCTTTCTTAAGCAGCAGCACCCAATGCCTCATTCAAACTACTTTTGAATGTTTTGAAGCAGGGATATTACACCAGGTTGGAGTGGGTAAATCTTGTTTAAAGGGGGAAAGCTCAAAATTCCACTTGGCATGCCTCCCAAACCCATGGCAGCTTATTGGATCCTGGCCACAGTTGGACATGCTGAATTAGAAAACTTAAAATAGAGAAAAAAATTGGGATTTCTGCGGGTCGTAAATGACTTATATTATATTAAAATAGTGCTTAAAAAGCACAGTATACTTGTAAGAAGTTCAGCTTTCTGAGGATTTTTTCATTTTAGAAAACAAAAAAACTTTCTAGTTCTTACAGTTGTGAAACTATGCTTGAAAGTTCTGCTGCATGAAGTTGCCATATCAACACCTACCCTAAGTGTACTTCAGTAATACCATTGTACATCTGGGTACAGCATGATTTTAATACACTGCACAGTTTCCATTATCTGATCCTGTTGTGAATAAACTTCTGGAGTTCACCTTGAATGCATTTCTCCACTGCCCCAGAAATGCCTGTCCCAGCCTGGTACCCACCATACATTGTGGAATATAGTCCCATTATCCCTGAGCATTATTCATGTTGGCTGGGGGTGATGGGAATTAGGGTCCAGTTTCTGAAGGACACCAGGTTGGGGTAGGCTGCTCTGGAACCATGGTTGTTCAGCAAACCTTTCCCTTGTTCACTTTTCTTCCAGATAAGCCCTGTGTGCCTGCAGTGGAATCTTGGTGCATTGTAGAAGATTCTGAGGAATGTTATGGGGCATGTTCTCTGTGCACCATCTTGGCTTGCTGGGCCTCACTTTTGCCTCTGTTAACATTTCTAACCAGCTGCACATTACACAGAGAATATCGGGGGGGGGGGGCTGAATTTCAGAGGAGCTTGATGCAGTTTGAAAATTATTGCTGCAGAACCCAGAAATCACAATTTTGGTCATTATTTCTGGCTGTTGATAGCCTTTATTCTAAACTATGTATGTATGTATGTACGTACGTACGTACAATCCGGGTTTTGGTCAGAAACCATACGTGAGATTTAACATTTACTAAATTATTCTGTATTTTGTAACATGTCCCAGTGCATCAGGGACAGCCAATATGGTGCCCTCCATATGTGAGCTCCAACTTCCATTAACCTCAGCCAGTGTGGCTAGGGCTCAAGTATCAAGGGAGCTATAATTTCAAACATTGGCTACCCTTGCTCTACATGGCACCTCTTTATTATTCCTTATTCATGCTTGATGCTTAGAGTGACCTTTTCTAAACTCAGTTTTTAAAAACTACCTGTATGCATGCTTTTCAGGTTAAGAATCCAATTGTTATCCAGTGGTATCGTACTCTATATTTTACTGCGCGTCAATATTATATAGTTGAAGCTAGCAAGACAGACGCTAAGTAATCGTACTGCTGTGGGCATTGGTGGCTCCCCTGTCATACCTCAGAATCTCTGCTGTTGCTGAGATTCCATTTGCTGGCATTTGGTATCTCCACATAGTAAAATGGAGTGAAATTAGGTCAGCGGCAGCAATTTATCAGAGTTCCATTTGTGACTAGGTAACAGTTATCGCTGTTCAATTTGGCATATGTTTCCTCACATTTTCAAAGAATGACCCTTGTTTTCGAATACCCAAGCTTTAGTGCTCATACTTTCTGAGCGTTTAACAGGTGTGCTGGGTCTATCTACCGATTTCTGTCATAAGTGCATGCAATGGCAACCTTATATTTCCCTCCATGTGATGTGTGAAGCATTGAATGTAACAGATGCTGGAGTGGGGAGAACAGCTCCATGGAGGCAGGGGCAGTCAGTGGTAAACCTCACATCACAGAGCAGTTTAGTTCTAGCTTGTATTGTACATATCACTGGTCTAATGCTCATTTTATTTTCTCGGTGTTTGCATTTATTGGGTTCTTTGAGCTATTCCTTTCACACGGTGAGTAAGATAAATGGCTATTAGTCATGATGTCTATATGGAACCTGTTCAGAGGTACTATACTGCTAAATACTAGTTGCTGGAGTGTGCAAGAGTTATTTCGTTATTGTATTCATAAGTCGTTTTATTCCAAGACACCCAAGAAAAGACTTACAATTTCAAAATACTAAAACAAATAATAAAATATGTAAAGTTGGCCTTGTGAGTTGAGGGGTCAGTCTGACTGGAGCAAGTCCTGATGCTTCCTTTGTCTGTTTGTTTGCCTGCCTGCCTCACTCTCTTCTGCCTTCCCACAGGGTGGATGGCGTCTTTTGGATCCATAGGGGAAGGGTTTAATTTACTGGAGCAGGCCCTGATGTTGACCATGCCTTCCTTCCTTGCTGGCTTCTTTAAGCACTTTGGATACCCAGGTCTCTGATCCCCAGTCCCCTTCCCATACCTTTTCCAGTCCCATGAGATTCCTTGGATTCTCTGTAGTTTGCCCTTCTTCCTCCCCCCCCCCAAATCAGGATGCATCTTTCCTTTGGTGGATTCATTTGAGATCAGATAATGCTTAGACTCCCACCCCCCATACTACTTGCTTAAGTGTGGGTAGATGTTAAAGAATCCCCTCTAATCCCAAAAGGCAAAATATGAAAACTGTTCGAAGAGGCTTGGAAATGTCTCCAGCTTAATAGAAGCTAAGGATCAGGCACTTGTTAACTTCACAATGAATTATTAGTTTACAGTGTAATGGTATACATGTCCACTCAGAAGTAAGTCTCTTTGTGTTTAATGGGGCTTATTCCTAGATAACTAGGTACAGGATGGTAGCATAGGCTTCAGTTTAGAGTTGGCAATTGGCTAAAACGGGGTTCTTGTGCCTTTAACAGTTGTATGACAGGCAGACATTCAACAGGTTAAGCCTTTTATAGAATGGAAGCACAATTACAGAAAAAACTTCACCATGACTGTGCTCCCTCTAGTTTTGTGTATACTGTGGCCCCATGGCAGCCATGTTGTGACTGGTGCCCACAGCACTCTCTCAAAATTTGAAATCTGCCCATGTATCCAAAATAGTTGGTGACTCCTGTTTTATGCTGACAAAGGCACTTGCGGAGAGCGCAAAGCAGGACCATGGCTTAGGTATGTTCAAACATCCCGACAAAGAGGCTTGACAGGGCTTTTGGTCCCTGGGCCTGAGGTTCCCACCCCTGTCCTAGAGGCAGCTAGTTGGTTGCTCTGGGAAGCAAGATGCTGGAGTAGATGGTATTTTATATTTGATCCACTAGAGCAGCCATAGGCAAACTCTTGCCCTGCAGATGTTTGGGACTACAATTCCCATCATCCCTGACCACTGGTCCTGTTAGCTAGGGATGATGGGAATTGTAGTCCCGAACATCTGGAGGGCTGAGTTTGCCTATGCCTGTTTTATACCCCGCCCATCAAGCTGGGTTTGCCTGTGCCTGCACCAGAACTCTTATGCTTCTATGGGCAGTACTAATCAAATGATTAAATAATATTGTTGGATTAATCAAATGCATTCCAGTAGATTAAAATTTCATTTGTATATGAATAAGAATAATTACTTGAAATAAAGAAGCATGCTTTCTTTGGTTTTAGACATTGGGAATGCATCCCTCAGGTCACAGCACCTTAGCCTATTCCCTCCTGTATGAGGTGGAAGGAGAAATGCTACTTCCGATGGAACTTGCAGTCTCTGTGGTGTTATATAAAAGATAATTTTAGAAATCTATTTCCTGATTAAATTTTTAAATGAATTAATCTGAATGAATTGACTAAACATTGCAGCCCTAGCTTTCATCTCTTATGTAGAACACAACAATGTACTTGATTCTGCCACAAGTATCAGTCATAGTTCCTCTTCAAGCCTACTGAAATTTAAACCATAGCTTTCCATTTATATTTTTAAAATGCAGAGACTACAGAAAAATGGGATATTAAAAGCACATCAGATCTCCACAGGCTCCGGGTAAAGAGCTAATGCAGGCTTAGAATACTTTCAGTATACTCTGTCTAATAATTCTCACTCATCTTTGTTCGGATATGGGTGATGTTCTTTTCCATTTGGCTTATGGTTTACTATAATAACATTTCCTTAATTGCTGCAGGGGAAAAAACACTACTGTATCTGAATAGAAGTAGACAGCTTTTCCCCATGACTGGAACAAACATCCATACACTAAAATGCTTCTAATATCCTACTTGTGCTTGTTATAAAAATGAATTATGTAATAATTGGAAGATCATTTAGACTGCTGAAATATTTTTAGAAACCTTTATTAACCATATGCATTGAGAAAACTTGAATTTGGTTCACATTTTGATAGATGAAAAACAGTTGTTGATTCTTGTTGATCATATCATCATAAACTTAATCTATATATACATAAAAAGTAGCTTCTAGCATTCTGTCACACTCTAGTGGGATCAAGAAATGGAACACAGGGCAGGGCTATGCAGATGAAGGATTGGAAAAAGTTTTTTTAATCAATGGCTGGGATCACTAGGGGTGGGGATCATGCTTAATACCTCCCATAATAACAACCCTGAGTACATCCTTCATTGTTTCCCAATTCAGGTAAAGTGTTACACTTGGAGGTCCTGTTGTAGTCAGGGCAGACCTTACCCTCAGCCCCCTAATATTAGTTGGTCTAATATTCACTGGCATAGATGTTGAAAGGCTCTGATGTGTCTTCACTACAAAATCCCTTCTAACATTTTCCCAACAACTATTGCAATGTATAAGCACACAGTGTTACAATATTTTCTTGCGAGCTATCTCAGACAGAGAATCGCCTGAGTTCTTTCCTGGCACATATGTTTATTACATCCCAAAGTCCAGCCTGTGGCAGTAGTTGATGTGTGATTTTGTTGTAGGAAGTTGGTGAAACAAAGATACCCTTTGTCATGACCAAAAAACAGTCCAGAGCAATATTTTGCCTTGGACATACATTTCTCTTTTCATTTTCAGAAGTATTTAGAATAAGCCAGTCTTCTTGATTAGAAATCAAACTATCATTATTAATAATGATTATTATGTTGTACATGGTGCCATAACCATAGACGACACTTTACAGAGTAGCATATGGGAGAGAAAGGTTCCTGCCCTAGGACACATAATTCCTGACCATCAACCAGGGTGGTTGGGCTTTATGGGAGCTGGAATTCACAGCATTGATGGGCAGCATGTTGCCTACCCCTGCTTCAAGGTAAGCCTTGAACCAGCAGATAACGCTCTCTATGCATGAAAAGAAAAAGGCTCCAACACCCTGTTAGATCTTTCATGCCTTGCCTTACATTCATCTCATTTACTGTTAAGAAACTCCTAGACTGTTATTTATTACCCATCTTAATGAAAGAACTACTGTCCTCCTTGCATTTTTCTCTTGCTATGTCTTTTGACATGATTTCATTTTTCTCCAAAACATTTAAAGAGGCATGATTCACCATGATCACATGGACACATTTCAACTTACTATACCACATTATCCCCAATAGCACCATTCTCATGTTAAATCTTTCATGTTGTTGGTCATTGTTACATCAATTAGATATTTTGGCAAAGGCCTGCCCAGATGTATTTAACACTGCCTGCACCCGAAATAATTAATTTACCTCAAGCCCAGAACAGCTGTCCTGGTTTGTAGAACCTGTATTCATGTCCCGTCCCACCCTGAAATATGGCTTTGCCATTTCTACTGCACAGCAGTTAGGCTGTCTTGAATATACTGCACACTTCCAGCAAATACAATGCCCTTTTGCAACCCCTTGTTTTTAAGGGAACTTACAGAATAATATAATTGTATAATTGGAATGGGCCCAATTCTAGTCCAACCCCCTGCAATGCGGGAATCTTAACTAAAGTGACTGTGACATAAGGCCATCCAACCTCCAATGAAGGCGTGTCTGCCACCTTCTGAGGAAGTCTATTACCATCAGAAAGTTTTTCCTAATGTTAAGTCGGAATCTCCTGTCTTGTAACTTGAATCCATTGGTTTGGGTCCCACCCTTGAAGCAGGAGATAACAAGCTCCATGTGGCAACCCTTTAGATATTTGAAGATCATATCTCCTCTCAGTCTCCTCTTTTCTGGGCTAATCATACCCAGCCCCTTCAACCTTTCCTCATAAGGCCCTTGATCATCCAGTCCCTTGATCATCTTGGTTGCCCTCCTCTGCGCACATTCCAGCCTGTCAAAATCCTCCTTGTGGTGCTAAGAATTGGACACAGTATTCCAGTTGTGGTCTGACTAAGGTAGAATATAGTGATTTTCTCTTGATCTGGACACTGTACTTGTGTTGATGCAGCCTAGAATAGCATTAGCTTTTTCTGCTGCTGCATCACACTGTTGTCTCACATTAATTTTGTGGTCCAACAAGACTCCTAGATCTTTTTCACATTTACTACTGACAAGTCAGGCGTACCCCATCTTATATTCTTGCAGCTGATTATTCCTGCCTAAGTGTAGAACCTTACATTTGTCCCTACTGAAATTAATTTTGTTAGCTTGGGCCCAGTTCTCCAATCTATTAAGGTTATTTTTAATTCTGATTCTGTCTTCTGTGGCATTAGCTACCCCTCCCAGTTTGGTGTCATCTGCAAATTTGATGAGCATCCCCTCACTTCCTTTATCCAAGTCATTTATAAAGACGGTGAACAACAGATCCAAGACAGAACCCTCCCATGTGGCACCCCACTTGTCCCTTTGTTCCAGGATGATGAGGAACCATTAGTGAGCACTCTTCGGGTTTTGTCGGTCAACCAGCTACAAATCCACCTAACAGTAACCTCATCTAACCAACATTTTACCAGCTTCTCTGCAAGAATATCACAGGGGACTTGTGTCAAAGGCCTTATTGAAATCAAGATACACCACATCCACAGCATTAACCAATCCACCAAGCTTGTAACTTTATCAAAAAAAGAAATGAGTCTGGCATGACTTGTTTTTGAGACACCCATACTCGGTCTTCGCAATCACAGCATCCTTTTATAAGTTCTCACAGACTGACCATTTAATTCTACGTTCTAGGGTCTTTCCTGGTATAGAAAAGCTGACGGATCGGTAGTTACCTCAATCTTCTCCCCGCCCCCCTTTTGAAGATGGGTACAACTTCTAATCTCAGAGCCTCAATGTCTATAATTCAGTATAACTAGTTTGTCTGTTGCTCCGTGCAGTTCTGTTCCATTCTGTACACTGAAAAGCCTTTTAGAAGCACCCACATTCAAGCAGGCTGGATTCTGAAAGCTGGACTTCTTAGGCTAGACAATTCCATGGGTGGTGTTTGTTGGTCCAAGATGGGTGAACAGAGAAAAAGGGCCCCCTTTCAAGTGACTTGTATCCCTTATGAATGTATGTTGGGAGGGGGATAAAAATGTACGGACTGAAGGATTATGTTGTATGATAACTTAGTTACTTTTGTTGATATAAGAGTCAGTTGTAGAATAATACATTAACTTCTAGGTGATGCACTTCTTTATCAAGATCTCCCTTCACTCTCCCATTCAGTCTTCCATATTCATTACCCCTTTGTTGATCCTGGAAAAGTTTCTTTTTATAAAAGCTCTTGACCATGTTGCCTGTCCTGTTGTTCACTCCGCTGTCCATACATCAGCACACAACAACGACGTGCAATAGCAGCACAGGAGGAACATTAAGTAACTATGATTGTAGCTTTCAGCCCCAGCTGGAGAATATTTGTTCCTCAGGTTGTAAGAATAAATAAGCTTGCAAATCTTTTATTCCTTCAGGTTCTGTATGTTGGCAGATTTGTAGCTTTTTTCTTCAATGCTAATATTTTGGAAGGCAAAGGTCAGTGTGATCCATTTTCAGAGGGCCCAGATGAGACTTCAGCACGAGTCTCTGGTATTTCAAGAGGACTGTTACTAGCATGTGTCCTCCTGCAAACTTTTGTGAGATTAGTTATAACATTCAATAAGCCGATTCTGCATGGTTTATGAAGGCAAAGAATGATAACTAAACTAACACAGCTTTCGCTGAACAGCAGGATCTCTGCAATATTCATTGTCAGCTCATTTTGGGGTGTCCCTATTATCCTCTGTATCTTCAGGCTGGTCCTAGAGAGAATCATACTGTTGTAAAATAGACGACACACAAACATTGTTATTGTAATAACCAAAACAGTCAAATAAGGGTGAATATTGTATCTTGAGGGATGGATTTCTGGCTGAACTTTTTTAACAAACATTAGAATAAAGCAGAGAAGCTTGGCCAAAGATGGAATGCAGAAGCCAAAGGTAAATTTAATAATCTCGTATTCAGGCCATGCAAATAAAGGATCTAATTGGCAGTCTGTTTCTTCATGGTAATTCTCCATGCCCAGCAGTGCCACCACTATTAGTGTAGCACAAAAGGCACATATCAGTGCAAATGCAACAGATACCATAGGGTTTTGATGTGCCTTACTAATTAAAGCATTTTGGGGTGGGTGCCTATAAAGAAAAAAGCTAAGCACCATGAGGACAAGAAGGTACTGAGAGCTGAAGTAATTCAAATTGAAAAAAAATGACAGCGTTCCACACTCAAAATAGGATACTTTGAGGTAGGCAGGCCTTGTGATGATGGTGAGCGATAAAAGAATCATTAACATGTTGCTGATGGTGTGAGCAAAAAGCATTATATCTAATTTCTCATTGGTGCGCTGCATATGGTTCTTGATGAGGATGCCTAAAATAACAATCCCAGCTAGTAGACCAGTTGGTACAAAGAGCGTAATATAGCAGTGCATAAATCTTGATATTACATGTTGTGAGAATATGATGTCTTCAAAACTTGTGAATGAATCTCGGCTCTGGCTTGGGTACTTCATCCAGGTCATATTATGAGAGACCATTCTTGTGAAGAACTTTGGTTGCTTGGTGTTTCTGCAAACTGGAAAACAAACAATCAAAGGACTTTAAATGTATAGTCAAAGCAGAAGAAAAGTGAGAAAGTACCACCGCATATCTTTGGATTTTTTAAATGTCAAAATGTGCTTACAGTGCACCCCAGCTGCAAACCGTAGAGCCATGTGCTTTGTCAGAAAGGAATGTAGAGTTGCTGTTGAGCCTGAGTACAATGTTACTTACTTAAGAGTAACTAGGGCAACCTAGCCAGATGGGTGGGGTATAAATAATGAAATTAGTAGTAGTAGTAGTAGAATTGGGAGGTAGTCTTGAGACAGCTTCACAAACAATAGAAAATGATGTTTATAGCCTCTATGGGGGAGGGCTTAGTTATTATAATAACTAGAGACACAACCATAGCCCCAGTAAAAGGACAGGGCGCTCTATTGTCATCTGGTCACTACACTGGTATATCTTTGAATTCCACTATCACAAGTAGATTCAGTAGCAGTTTCTACCCTCTTAGTGCACATTGTGGCTATTGGGTTACTATGTTCACAGTGATTGTTTCAGAATAGTTGTGAAGACTACAAGACTGCAGCAATAGATTTTCAGCAGTAATATTATGACCTTTTAATTCCCCCAGTCTCATGATGGAACTATTGGAGATTGGGGGAAATAATTGTTTTTTAAAAACTTCTTTTTAACACCTTTATCTGATATACTCTTTTTCTAGCTTAGAACTGTGTGTATGTGTTTATAGCAGTTATAAATTCCTAAAGATAGGGTTTTTTAAGGTGAAGCTGACAGGGAATTAACTGTAATAGCTCAATCATGTGATGCCATCATGATTCTGTTACCATGAAAAGACATCACTTTCTCTTTTAAACAAATAATAGACTGTGTAAAAAGATACAATAGTTGTTTGCTCTGCAGAAAATGACTGCCATAAATATGGAATGTGTAATTTTATAGGCTACCTAAAAACACGATTTGTACGTTATCAAAAAGGTGATTTCCATATACTTTGTTGAAAGAAATCTGTTGCTAATATTATTCAGAGGTTTTTAAAAAAAGGATTGTGCTGCAATAGGATAAACATTTCATATTTTAAATTATGTAGAAACCTATATGGAGCTTTTGGAGTGTAATTATTAGTACATTTTAAAATATAGCTTCTATTTCCCAAGCTTTGTGCTCGTATTAAAAGATGTTTTAGCATATCTGCAATTAAAAAATATAGCATGCTATGTTTACTATTTCGTCTTCTGTTTCCTTTGTAACATAAGCATTTCAGTTTTCACATTAAT
Organism: Podarcis bocagei; assembly: GCF_964188305.1. Classification (NCBI taxonomy): domain Eukaryota; kingdom Metazoa; phylum Chordata; class Lepidosauria; order Squamata; family Lacertidae; genus Podarcis; species Podarcis bocagei. Next base: position 50,828,219 of record NC_138139.1, on the reverse strand, counting down.
CCCCAGATTTAATACTGTGGTTTCTTCAAATCATTCAGTAATATGCAAAGCTGATCCATTCAGGCAGAGTGTATATGTACAGTGAATTGCAGGGACACTGCAATGCCTTGGGTCTCTTATCAGAAGTTTCCATAGAGCCTCATCCAATAATGGAATAATGTTTCTCCCTAAGACTTTCTTCCATAGCTTATATATTGTTAGTGCAGTTCTGTCAATGTTAGAATGCTGTGCTTTAAGCTACAGTGTAAGTTTAAGGCTTTAGTTGTATGCCACATTTAAGAAGACTAAGAAGAGCCCTGCTACATTAGACCAAATACAGTGGTACCTTGGGTTAAGAACTTACCGTAATTTGTTCCAGAGGTCCGTTCTTAACCTAAAACTGTTCTTAACCTGAGGTACCACTTTAGCTAATGGGCCTCTAGCTGCCGCCGCACAATTTCTGTTCTCATCCTGAAGCAAAGTTCTTAACCCGAGGTACTATTTCTGGGTTAGCGGAGTCTGTAACCTGAAGCGTATGTAACCTGAAGCGTATGTAACCCGTGGTACCACTGTATTCATCTAGTTTACCATCTTGCATCTTATGTCCCTTAGAGGCTTAGAAACAGGACATGAAAACAATAGTCCTTCCCCAAATCATGCCTCCAAACATGGATGTCAGCTTGGAACTAACGTCTTTTGAACTCAGTTGGACTTTCTTCTCAATAAACATGCACAGAATTATTCTGTGAGTATGTTAGACAGAGCTGAAATATTAGCTTATTCACACACACACACACACACACCCTGACATCCAGCTAAAAATGGCACCCATGTTGACTTTCAAACAGTTGAGATCTACTATAAAAATACAGTATCAATAACAAATATTTCTAGTTGTTGGGATACGGGTATGTATGTGCAGAGTGGTGTAATAACATGGGCTTTTAATTTATTTATTAGACTTCTATCCTGCCATTCCTTCCTCTCCCCTTGTTCTCACAATAGCCTTCTGCTGTACATTAGGCTAAGGAATTGTGATTTAGGTCCCTCAGTAAGGGCCATGCTAGACCTGAAGTAAGTAGGTCTTGTGTTGCTTTCCTTTCACTGTGAACAGCAAGATCGATTGATGATCTGATTCAAATAAAGACCATGGTAGGGGTGAATACCCCCTCCCCATAGTCCTGATTCAGCCCCCACCCCACCACTGGCTGTTAGTTAAGGGGGGAGAGGAAGAAGCCCTGCAATAAGAGCAAAGCTACCACAGAAAAAGATATATATGTCTCCTGCCTTTCACCCAAAGAACTTGAAGCAGAATATTTGTTTTCCATTTCCTTCCTACAAATACCTTGTGAGGTAGAATTAGACTGAGACAGTGACTGCCTTGGTTTTATAGCCAAGAAGGAATTTTGATCCCCAGTTTCCCCAATGCAAGGTTTTCAAGATTGAGAGAGCCATGGGATATAATGGTTAAAGTACAAGCCTTTGATGCTTGGGCTTTGACCAAGAAGACACAGGATCGAACGCCTGCTGTGCCACAAATCTCTCTTCATGAACTGAAGGCCAGATTTTTGTCATGTAATTTGGTCCTGAACAGTTATGATCCCTAGCTAGCAGGACCAGTGGTCAGGGATGATGGGAACTGTAGTCTCAAAACATCTGGAGGACCGAGTTTGAGGAAGCCTGTTCTAGAGCATCACAGGCAGCATGGTTGCAGCATTGGCTGAATTATGCTAGGTGAAATCAACAAAACCCTTTCCTGTACTGAGGCTTCAGCAATAAGTTTTGGGGGCAGCTTTTTCAATTAGGTATCTTTGCAGCAAGAACCCACAGCTTACAGTAGAAAGGTGGAGTTGGCTAAAATGAGGTAGCTTTGAAACTGGGATTTGGAGCACCTAGAGCATCAGATGCAAGAAAGGGAAGGTGAGCTGCACACAAAGGACATTAGACTAAATTGTTAAGTGGGAGGGAGGGATTTATCTGCTCCACTGGCAATAGCTAGCTAGCACTCAGCATGGATTAAAAAAAATGTAAAATGGGTTAGTTCCTTTCCATTTTGCTACCAGAATGAACTCTGTTTCATTAATGTAAGTTGAAATGAAACTCACTTGTGGGTTAGAAGAAGAAGAAACAGATTGTTTGCTAACAGAAGAAAAGCATTTAGTGAGAGCAGCACATCCGCAAAAGCCTGAGCCACTAGGTTATTACAATAATTATACCATTTATAAGACACTGAAAGAGTGTTCAAAGCACATGACATATTATCTCAGTGACTCTTAAAAAGCAACATTATGATTTAGGCCAGTATTAGTATCTGCAAGTGTTAGTGTTGAGCTTAGTATTAGTACTGTCAATGTCTACCTTTCTGCTTCCTGACTCACAAGCAAGCTGTCAGACAAAGTGGCATTTAATAAGCATATTTATTAGTGTTAATAAGAGTTGTGATTTTTTTTTAGGAAGACCTCAATTAATTTTTTTACAAACCCCAGAGTTTTCCAGTTGACTTGCCTATGAAGATCCAGGACAAAGCGCCGCCTTTCAGAAATCCCCCCCAGACATCAATTCCGCCTTTGAAATCCCAGTAATGTCCTGGAAAATGCAGACGTGGGGTAGCCCTGCTTGTGATAGAATGGATCTAAGTTCTGATAGAATAATATAAGAGTAGTCTACAGCTTGAGTGTTGAAGAAATGCTTTCCATTTGTGAACTGACAGAGTACGTTCAACTAGAAAAATAGAATTGTAGAGTTGGAAGAGATCCTGAGGGTCATCTAGTCCAACTCTGCAATGCAGGAATCTCAGCTAATCTTGAATGCATCTTTTGGATTTGAATTCTAAGGAACTCTTAGATTCCATGCATTTTGTGTTGCCTGAAAAACACTCAGCAGGCAACAAATGCATCAAATGTACATCGCCACATAGTACATTCTTGTTGTTTAGTCGTTTAGTCGTGTCCGACTCTTCGTGACCCCATGGACCAGAGCATGCCAGGCCCTTCTGTCCTCCACTGCCTCCCGCAGTTTGATCAAACTCATGCTGGTAGCTTCAAGAACACCATTCTTAGTAAAAACCTTATAATGGCATTGAGAATTCCATTTTGTAAAATAAAGTGAAAAACATTTATAACTGGAAAGGGTACCTTTTCTGTTAGTGAAGAAAAAACTACATGGAGGTATATAGATTGTGAGGTTCTTTAATTTCCATTACTCTGGGAAAATAATTTTTACCACCACCTTTCTCTGATTACCTAGCATAACAGCAAATTTACTGCAGCAATTCTAGCAAGCTGCATGGCTTGTGCATCCCTTCACGTTGTTTAGTGGCTTCTGCAGAATGAAGTGTCTTAGAATATCATCATTTCATGACAACAGCTGAAATTACAGTCAGAACGCATTAGGTTTAAAGCCATGGATTTCATACTTTTTGCTTTAACACAGTCCTTCTCATATTACCTTTTCTGCTGAGGATATTCTGCATATCTTCCATTAATGGGTGTTGCAGAGCATTCTGGGAAGTATTCTGAGGTGCGCAGTCAGTTTATCCAGGGCATTAACCTAGACATTGGGCCTCATAGTTACCACACGTGAAGGGAAGGTCTGTCCTATAACAAACCCAACATTCTTCTTTGGATGCTTGTTGCATGCAAGGGAAAGCATGTTGTTGTAGGCAAGCTTTTATGGGAGTCCCCCATATTACAGATTTTTCTCAGTGCAGAACCTCTCTTTTGCTTCCAAGGAACCCCCAAGGTTTATTTGGAACATAATTTGAACAAGGAAATAGCATTATTCCTAGCACGCGCGCACGCGCGCACACACACACACACACAAATTGTCCTGGCTTTTGGAATATAACTAGATTGGAGCCTAACAGTTAAAGGTTTATTGTTCACTATGTTATGTTTTAATAGTTGGATTTTGTTGATGTTTTAGTTATTGTTGTACTGTATTTCTATTTTAATGGTGGTTGTTAGCTGCCCTGGGCAGGATATAAGACAAATGAATAAACACAATATTTTATTTTATTTTTTTAAGTATTTTTTAAAAGTAATGAATGCAGTTCTTTTTTAGGATATGCATTTGGTTTCTTTTTTGAAAAAAATAGTAATCTGTATACTGTTCACTTCTGTTTCTCAACTTCTTTCTGATTTTTTCTTTCACTGATGATTCTTCCCCTTATTTGTTTCTGACTTTTTCTGACTCCTCCATTTTAAAGAAAGCCCTTCTCAGGCATTGTGCTGCTAGTATGTTAGGCTTTATTTGTTTTGGCAGTGAATACAAAAATGTTCTGGAATCCTGTTCTCAGGCTCAGACACACAGCTAATAAATTATCCTTGCCTCCAATAGATGGAGCCGAACCATTCCCCACAACACGCAGGAGAGAACTACAGGAGGGCAAGTACTGCGAGGGAAATCTCTTGAGAAAGGCAGAACTTGAAATTATTTCCCCCTTGCATGCGTTTGCTTAAAACACTCAAGTCTGGGCATTTCAGTTTAATGAATTAAACTGACGACTTATTTGAAAGCTTCCAAGCTGCATTACTATGTTTAGGAATCGTTGTTTTAGAAACCAGATCTATTTTTGTATAGATGCTTAGCATATGACAGCCCTTCCCTGGTTTTTTTTCCCTACAGGAGAAAGAAGATGCTTTTTATACAAGCAAGCCTTGTGCGTAACTGGAGTGTTATTGCTATTTTAGCTGTTTAGTGTAAATGTGTTTATAATTCTTTGCAAAAGATGGACTAGGGATTCTGACATAAGTTAAATTCAGAGACAGGATTTGTAGAGGCAGAGAAATAAAAAATGGAGTTACTTACACAGTTGATCACAGTAAGAATTTAACTGAAGGAATACAGTTTCTACAGAAACAAACAAATTGAAAAGAGATTTTTTCCCTTCTACACAGAGGAAGAATGTTAACAGTGTTGCGTTTAAAATCTGTTATGTGTGCAACTCTTGCTTTCGTCTTATTCTAAAACAGTAGAAGGCAACATTCCGGCTCAGTAGAAAGTTTTGATTCCTCCTCCCCACTTCCTTTTGTTTAAATAGTTGAAGCATCTGGCTTCTTGCACATTTAAGAATTCTGTGACACTTTAATTATTTATAAAAGGATTCTAGCAGAACAGAAAAATCCTGGTCTCTTTTGTTTTCATAACTTTTTTTTAAGATGTGGTACTTTGCTGCATTTTGCGCAGCTTTAAAGCATATTACTGAAGCAAAGAGGTTGAAAGTACAGAGCTCTTTTCACACTGCTTTTGGTCCTTAGTGATGATGAAAACATTACACATTTAAAACAAAGTAGGTTACTTACCCGTGAAACAAAATGCAGATGCAACAGGCTGATGCTGTCTTTATGATCAGATTGATGAGGAAAATAAGTTTTAATGCATACTTGGCTTCCTGTGTGTGGTGACGTGTTCAGTTCGAAAACTCAGACAACAAAAAACCACAGTTCTTCTGTAGGAAACAGGAACTTGGTTTCATGTAATTTAAACCATACACGTTGCAATTTTAGCCCGCGTATGGCTCCATCATGTGACTTTAAAGTTTGAGTTGACCTACACAGAGTGATGTTTGGGTACTCCAGAACAGAAAAGTAGTGTTTAGTCATATATTTCTGAGTCTTTGAGGCCATCCAGTGGTTTCTCAGTTATTTTAAATCATGAAGCCATTCTACCCCTATTCACTAATACTGGAAGTATGTTTTCACATGTCCAGATGTTTAGCATTTTCAAAATGCTGCACAAGTAAATATCAAATAAAAATATTTTATACAAGTAGGACCTGCACCAAAATATTATCTTATGGAGTGCTTCCTGTCCAGGATTCCAGCCAGTCCATTCCATTCACCCCTCCTCTCCCCTGATCTCCCTCCCACTAACAGTCGGTCAGCTTTCCATGCCCACTGAACGTGCTCAGTGATTTGGCTATTGTGAAAGTTCATTTCCCATTTTTTGAAATATATTTTTATGCTCCTTGCAACCTTCAAGTTCTCTGGCCTGCTGATAGTTCCCTCTTACGCATAAGCAGTGTTGATTAGGCTGCATACGGACTAGAAGAAGTGAGATTGCTAGAAGTATAAATGGTAATGATTAAAACACTCACACCCTTACCTCCCCCCCCTCCTTCCAGAAGCTGATGCTGAATACTTCGCCTAGAATCAAAAGTTTGGAAATAAAGATTCCTACCTTCTTGCTGGGTTTGGAGGCATAATTGTGGTGTGTCCATGAAATAGCTTGTCCAAAATACCCTATGCATTAAGAGGTTATATTTAAGACATGGTTTCCCAAACTTGGGTCTCCCAAGCTATTTTTGGACTACAACTGGAAACCCAAGTTTGAGAAACCTTGGTTGAAGAGATAGTCAATTTAATCTGCTCACTACTAACCCGTAGTGTGCAAGATGGCTGAATAAAATTGTAATTATTGATAATTCTAAACATTTTAATTTACACAGTGCTGTAATTTTCATGCACATTTCCCTCTGACAGTTACTGTTGCTATTCGAAATTGAATGAGGAAGAAAAAGTGGGCATTCTTTTCAAATGTGGTTTCTCTTGAACATTTATTTTTATAGTCTCAATTTGATTCAGTTGAGCAATCAGGATACGGTCATATGAGCTCAATAAGAAAGTAAACTTTATTCGGATAGCACACAAGGGGCTGTTTTAGTGTGAGTTTTTTGTGTGTTTTTTAGTGGTTGGTCAACTGATTTAGGGCTAACTTTCTGCAGTTCTAGGAGGTTGCAGTCTTTAAAGCGAGCATTCAGCAAATTTAAGAGTTTAAATCATTTGTGACTTGGGTGCATAATCATTATGAGAAGCCTGTAGCAAACAGACAAGTGTTTGAAATATAAAGACTTCCTAGTTAAGAAGGAGCTTATGCATCAGCTGACAGCCCTTACACCCCTTCTGACAATGAGGTGGCTGAAAACAAAAATCACACTCTCAAAGAAATGATGTGTGCTCAATTACAGACACACGGTTGTCTGATGCATTATTGGAGAAAGCCTTAACAATGGTTAATTACACTCAGAACTAGCTGTTCACAATTGCAACTCAAACAACACCATTTGGGCTTTTCATGGTATGAAACCTAAGTGTGGGTGTAGCCAGGAATTTTGTTAGGGGGGACAGGACTTTTGTTAGGGGAGCAGAACCAGTGTGATTTGTCAGTGAGTATTTCTATTGTTTTACTTGATATGGGGGTGGGCAGCTGCCCCCCTGGCGCCCCCCCCCCCAGGCTACACCCATGAACCTAGCCTGGGTCATTTGAGAGTGTTTGGTTGCACAGCATGGGTGCACAGCATGGCTGAAATGCACACCAAGATGAGTCCCAGGGGAGTCCTCAGTTATGACAACAAATAATAATAAATAGTTATAATAATAACCATCCTGCCCATCTGGCTGGGTTTCCCCAGCCACTCTGGGTAGCTCCCAACAGAAGAAGAAGAAGAAGAAGAAGAAGAAGAAGAAGAGATAAAACATCAAACATTAAAAACTTCCCTAAACATGGCTGCCTTCAGATCAAATCAAATCAAAGGTTACTGGGTCTGGTTGCCTAAGCAAATAAATATGCTTGTCAATAAGAGTGTCAGCTTTCAGGAGCAGAAACCTGAAAATTGTAGAATAATTTTCAAGGTTTTTCTCCTTGTGAGCAGCGGTGTAGCTAACCACTCGTGTGCCCGGTGCAGTGCGTGCGTCCTGCAGCCGGGGGCGGGGGGAGCTGCATGGAGCCTCTGGCCACCTCCCCCTCAGCTGTAGGGCAGCTGAGGGAGAGGTGGTAGGCAGGTGCAAGCCCCACCCTGCCCTTTCAGGCAGCATGGAGCCTGCAGGCACCCAAGCCATCACGTCACTCCCAGGAAAGACGCGTGGCTCGGGCACACTGCAGGCCCTGCGGTGTGCTGCCCATTGCCAGCCGTGTTTTGTTACGTTTCTTGACTGAACTAAAAAGTTTAGTGAGCCCATTCTTTTCTTTAAAAAAATTAAATAACCACTCCTATTTTTGTCACCTGCCTCAGTGATGACACCTGGGGCAGCCCACACCCACCACACCCCCTTCCCCCACCACTGCTTGTGAGTGATGATGCACAGACAAGTGCCTCTCCCCCTCCCCTGCTCTGATACTCTCTGGACTATTCCTCTGGAGCTGCACAGACTCCACTGATCACACTGGTCAAGGTATGCTATCATAATGCTATAACCGGTGGCTGCCTTGTGCCTCGTTCAAGCTGAGCAAGTCGCTGGAGCTTTGTGCAAGTGATGCAAAAAAGTTTTGCAAAACCCTAGGAGCCAGTGAATTTTCTGGGAGCCAGGCTAGAAGCAGAGAGAAATGGAGACCTGAGCATGCCAGTGAGAAAAGGGATCCTGGTCTCACTAGTGCATTTTGCTCTGCTCCTCCACCCCCCACCCCGACTTTCAGATAAGGTCAAGTAGGGAAGTGCTAGACCAGACATAGGCAACCTTGGCCCTCCAGATGTTTTGGGACTACAACCCCCATGATCCCTAGCTAACAGGACCAGTGGTCAGGGATGATGGGAATTGTAGTCCCAAAACATCTGGAGGGCCGAGGTTGCCTATACCTGTGCTAGACCTCAAGCTTAGCAGTGTTAAAGTGGTAACCTAGGTGCTCCCAAGTAAGGAAGGCTGGTACTATGGCTCCGTAGATAGCTCTGCATTTTGTTGTTAAAGCCTGTGTTAATGTGCTTCTTATATCAAACATAATGGCCCAGCAGAATGGTCTCTGCTATTGTAATTAAAGGTGTATTTGAAGCAGGCAGTGTAGTGTGGAACAGACTTGTTTAGTGGGTTCTGTACCTTGATTTCCGCTGAGGTTTCAGCAAGGATTAGGAGCATAATGTGAACTCAAGACCTCTTGAGTAAAGGGGACAGGGTGTGGCGTCTGCTAAAGGCACAACTGTGGTATAACTGGTTGAACCCTTTGGCCTAATTGTAACTGATAAGACTTATGCAAGTCATTATATGTGTTCCTGCTGCATATGTAGAGTATATGGATGCCATTTATTTAGCTAAATTATAGATAATCAACCTGAGGCACTAAGGGAAGTGGTCTGTGGCGCTGCAGGACTGGAAGAAGAAGAAGAAGAAGAAGAGTTTGGATTTGATATCCCGCCTTTCACTCCCCTTCAGGAGTCTCAAAGCGGCTAACATTCTCCTTTCCCTTCCTCCCGCACAACAAACACCCTGTGAGGTGAGTGAGGCTGAGAGACTTCAAAGAAGTGTGACTGGCCCAAGGTCACCCAGCAGTTGCATGTGGAGGAGCGGAGACACGAACCCGGTTCCCCAGATTACGAGACTACTGCTCTTAACCACTGCACCACACTGGCTCTCTCATTTCTGGAGCAGAAATGTAGATCTACTACAGTATTAATAGGCATTATTATTTTCTTACTATTTAAATTATTATTTACTGCAGGACTTCTGTTTCATTAATTTCCATACAGCAAGCACATATAAAAATATATGTATACAGTGTACAAAATATTGTGTTATCACTTGCAAAAGAAGTGTGTATGTTAATGTTTCAGCTTCTGTGCATGTTTATGTTATTGTTTGCTTACATTATCTGTTTTGTTACTACTTAACTGAAAAGCTCAAAAATTTTTTTTAAAAAAACCTTTTAAAATGTAACAAAAATAAAATACACAGAGGAAACAAGTTTGTCAGGTATTAAAAATAGTAAATCTCAAGTAGAATGGCATTATCTTAAACTTAAGCAGTGTATATAGGTGTATATATAGTTTCTCCCTTAAATTAGTGCTCCTCAGAGTATTCATTTTGATACAATTCTAGATTGAAGGTAATTGATGAGAGAATGTTGCTTTGCATTCTATAGTTAACCACAGGGTGGCGCTTCTGAAGGAACAACAATAAGCTTGGTATTTCTAAGGATGAGCTGCTTATAAAATCAATTGTAGAGATAGAAGGGACCTTGAGGGTCATCAGCTCCAACCTCCTGCAATGCAGGAATCTCATACATGACAGATGGCCATCCAACCTCTGCTTAAAAACCTCCAAGGGAAGAGAGTCCACTGCCTCTTCTAGGAGTCTGTCCCACTATCAAATAGCTTTTACCGTCAGAAAGCTTTCTCATAACTTGAAACCATTGGTTTGAGTCCTAGCCTGTGAAGCAGGAGAAAGCAGGCATTCTCCATCCTCCATGTGACAGCCCTTAAATATTTGAAGATGGCTATCATATCTCCTCCCAGTCTCCTCTTTACTATGCTAAACATACCCAGTTCCCTGAACAGCTTGTCAGTATCCTTGACATGAGCACCAAGACATGAAAATTGTGATTTCAGCCATCAGCAAGGCAAGGAAGTATTGTTTGTGAGGTCATTTCCCTCCCTGGCACCTGAGGCTGCAGCCTGAAATGAGTGGGGAGATCCTGTGTGTGCTTATGTCACTTACTTGGTTCAGGCAACAATGGTTTATATTATATTTATATTATCATGAACAAGCGGCAGTGATACTTGGTCTCACATGCTCCCTTCTTGTCCTTTTTGTGCAAGGGGAGAAGAGTGAATAATCCCACTTCCATTTTTTTACTAAAACACAGTTCTTCCAACACATTCCAACTTGTAGAACTGTGGTTCTGCAGTGATTCCTGGAGGACATTCAGCTATTTGGGGTGGCTCCTCCCTCTGACTTTAGCAAGCAGTGCACAAAGTTTTGACCACCTTGTCTTGGAGAGGAACCATCTCACACCCTCCAAACTGGTCCCTGCCCTAAATTGTGAGTGGTTGGGTCCACGGCTGCTTTCCCTCTTTCTGATCTCTCTTTCTCCTTCATGGATCTTTTATTCACTCTATTGATCTTCAGCCTTTCCTCCCTCCCCTTTCTCTCCCCCATTTCCTAGTATAGGGCAGAGCACCCAGCACATGGCGAACAAGAAGGCTGGAGAACCAGCAACGCAGCGAGGGAGCCATGTTTTTTTTTTAGTGGTTTGCATCTTCTCCATACAAGGAGAGGCCAACTGTGCTTAGAGACAGCCCACAGTAGTCATAGTGGATTGTATTTTCCTCCCTCTCAGATGCAGAGGGGGAGTAATGCTTGGTACTGAGTAAAGGAGGCTGTAACTTGCTATCCAATCCCTTCCCACACCTGCCTTTGGGTCAGCCAGGACCTTCTCACCACATATAGCAGAAAAGCTACAGTGCCCTCCAAGCAGAGCCACTTGGAAGAGTGCAAGCAATCTTCCCATTCCCAGCACTCATTTTTGGTAGAGCCTAAAAGCAGGCCACTTAGCACTTTCTATTATGGGAGCAGGGTGGGGAGGAATTCTTCAAGTTTCTCAAGTGAGGCTGGTGGTCAGGGAAGTGAAAGCGGTAGAGTCCTCACAAACAGCAGGCCCTTTGTACCCCCACAAGAAGAAGAAATCCCCCTCAAATAGCTACAAAAAGCTGGGCATAAGAAGAAGAGGCATGTTAAGTTAAGAGATGCGAGAGCCCAGAAAAGGGGGACACCTCCTTTTCCCAAAGCCTTTTTTTTTGTTTTGTTTCCCCTGCAAAAAATTGAAAAATCAAATTATTGTTATTTGGGGGATTATTAAATACTTTCTTTTAGAATGATGAACAAAATGTTGAAGACGAAGTGCTCATATATTTACTTGCCCAAAATAATTTCTAATACTGTGTAACTGGAAGACTTTTATGCAAGAATGTTGGTAGTTAATGTTTTATTGTTGGGACCCATAGGTATTTTAGGAGAAATTGGCACAGTTTTCCTTCTCTTAACTTTGGACCCCTTTAAATAAATAAGTAAATAAAGGAATAACAGCAGCAGCCTTGATGGGTCCCTTGTGTCGTTGGCATTACCTTGAGGGTATTGTGTTTTGGTGCCAGGCGATTGGGATGATGTGGTGATGATGAGTTAACAATCTGATTGCTGGGTTCTTCAGCAGCTGAAGCTTCTTGACATTTTTAAAAGACAGCCCCTTATAAAGCACATTACAGTAATTATACAATCCTAGCTTTTATTAGAAGTTGAATGACTGCAAACTTAATTTAGTGAAAATACCTCTCCTCTTGTCTGCCTTCAGTATATTATAGAGTGACTGGTTTGGTGTAAGAATTTAAATCCAGGTATGTCTCGGGATACAATGGAGGAGTGCGTCTTTGAGGGTGAAGTCAAGCTGTTGTAGAGACTGATACAGGAGAGACATGTTTTGTTGCAGTTGGGACAGATGAAGATGATATAAGATAGATGAAGAATTGAAACAGAGAATTGTAGAGTTGGAAGGGATCATGAGGGTCATCAGGCCCAATCCACTGCAATGCAGGAACCTTTTTGCCCAGTCTGGGGCTCGAACCCATGACCTTGAGATTAAGTGTCTCCTGCTTTACCAACTGAAGATACAAAAACTTTGGGAAAAGATGACACAAGTTGAGGCAGGGATGGATTTTTATTAGTTTATTGATTTGACATAAATCTCTCCCCATTTAGAGGAGATCTACAAATCATAAACCATTTTCAAAAATACTAATCTTTACTCTGAGAAAAATAATACTGTTAATAATGGCACTGTTGTGCTGACTTTCAGAACACATATAAATCATATACAGTACTCTTTAATGATCTAGAGAAGTTTATTTTTAAATGATGATAAATTTGTATCTTAGGAAATAATTTAATAAATTCTTTAAAATGTTCTTTTTACATCAGTAGATTGCTTCTCTCTGCATATATACAGTAATATTCATTGTAATGTCAGTTTGGCTCATATATACAAAGTAACTGGAAACCTTCAGGCATTGAAATGGAAAGGCCCCACATTTTATAAGTAGAAAGTTAATATGCTTTAAGAAAGAACATAATTCAATTTTAATTCTTTAGAATTCTTTATCTTCACTGCTTTATATTTCCCCTTAGACTCATAGCTTTTTATTGGCATAAAGGTGGCAGACCTGTTGTCTTCTTAGTTATTTATGTGAAAGCTTATCTGAAAATCACATGTGATGCAAAGTTTATGGAAGTGTGTTTGCAATTCCTGTTCGGCATTGTAGAGGTAAAAATAGCACAGGGTGGTTTTGTGGAACATTATCTGGAAAGCAGCTAAAAGATCAGGTAATTTACATGTGTTACACACACACACACACACAAACACACACACAAACACACAATCTTTAACCAGTTTAAGAGAGAAAACACAGAACTGGGAAATAACCACAAATGAAAAATTTGCAAACATTTTGAACAAAAGTGGCTCAAAATGTAGAACAATCTTCATATTAATGACTTACAGAGTTGATTGCATAAAAAGTAACCTTTCCATATATCTAACATGCTGCCCTTTTCGATTTTCAAAGTACTGTTGCTTTTCTAGAACATTGCACTGTATCGTAACTCAATTGAATTTGAGCTTACTTCCAAGTAAAAAGCATGACTGAAGTGCAGGAGGCAGGAGATTCTGTTGACTACGCAAAGGCAGATAGTCAGGCCCTTGATATTTATATTGGGCCTGATCAATCCAGGGGCTTCATGGTGTCTGCCAATCACAGGGACTGATGCTGGGGTTCAAGCTTATATCTAAAACGAAATATCCAATGAGCTGAAATGAAAGTCCCAGACATATTGTTGAATAAAGCTCATGAAACTAACTTCTGAAAAAGCATTATTTCAAATCCATTGTGATGTTTTAAGTGTTACAGAGCAGACCAACAAAAAGAAAAAGAAAAAGTAAACAAAACTTCCTAATGCATTACAGTGGTACCTTGGTTCTCAAACACCTTGGTTCTCAAACGCCAGAAATCCGGCAGTAAGTGTTTGGTTTTTGAACGTTTTTCAGAAGCCAAACGTCTGATGCGGTTGTCGGCTATTGTTTCCAGGGTGCCTGCACCAATCAGAAGCTGCACCTTGGTTTTCAAACATTCGGAAGTCAAATAGACTTCCAGAACAGATTAAGTTTGGCGCTTTTGTTTTTGCTATTTTGCGTTTTTGTTTTTGAGGCTTTTTCAGTTAATTTGTTTTTATGACTCTGTGGAACCCAGTTCAGCTACTCATTGATTGATAGTGCAACTACGGAAATGGATAAAAGCCCCCCATCCAAACAATGACTATTATCAGTGCAGGAAAGAAAAAATAATAATTTTAATTTTTATCATCTACAATACTGTCTTATTTATTTTATAGTACAGTAAATTGATTATTGCTTTCATTTTATGGATCAATGGTCTCATTAGATAGTAAAATTCATGTTAAATTGATGTTTTAGGGGTTGTTTTTAAAAGTCTGGGACGGATTAATCTGTTTTGCAGGACTTTCTATAGGAAAGCACACCTTGGTTTTGAAACAGACTTCTGGAACGGATGAAGTTTGAGAACCAAGGTACCACTGTACATATGCCTCGTTTTGTGGATAAATTTACATTTTCTGAAGCAGAGAATTTTGTGAGTGGCAAAAGAAATTACTGATATTCTGTCTTCTGCAATTTAAGAATGTTTGTGGAATTTACAAAGGAGATTATTCCAGTACCAGTTCACTATGCTTAGATTCGTTTTTAGAACACACCTGGCAATATTAATAGACCAGATGTATTTGGTTAAATATTTCTCTACTGAGAAGGAGTCTCTACTTTGATAGGAACAGATTTGACAATATAAGGGTTATAGCCTTCTGGGCAGTTTCAGTGCTTAAAATAATAAAAGGCCATTGTGATTTTATAATGCCTACGCAGGATTGAAACACCAAGTAGATACTGTAAATCAGAACATCAGGTCCTGAAGTCATGCAATTTCAGCTTTGTTTTGTTTAGCTCTTTTTACAACTTGTGTAGCACAAAAAAGCTGAATATAACCTAAGTAAATCTGATTTTTTGATAGTCCAGTCTAAAGACCTAAACTAAGAATTGTGAAATATCCTGTATTTTAATCCACTCAGTTCAAGAACCACTGTCTTAGAGATCCCTTCCAGTACTACCTTGACAAATGATGTTGTGTGGCAGCAAGAGAGGAGAGCAATCACCCCAGATGTCTTGCTCACTCATTTATGCAGTGGAAATAAGATGCTATGTTAAGTTCTTGCCAAAACTATCTTATTAGTGCATATCAGGACCAAATGGGGCTAAATGTCCAATTCTGATGTAGAATTGGTATGCTTTCAATTACTGAACCTATGGGGTTTAACTGGAGCTGCAGTAGGAAGTAAATAGTTTTGTATTAGTGGAGAAGATACCAGGGGAAACCTTGCATCTCTGGTACTGATAATAATGTTTTGGTGTTAAACATACTTGGACCTTGGACCTGCAGTGAAATTAAGACTCTGAATATGAAATACTGAAGGACAAGTCACTTATGAGACTAAACATGTGAAAAATTCAGAATCATGTACTCTGTCAAGGGGATTTGGAGAGCATTGGGGGGGAATATACTGTGATGGTATAAATAGTGTGAAAACGTAGTGTGCCATTAACTTACATTTATGTGATCCTGCTGGATAGTCCTTTATGTGGACAAAGTGCAACAGAGTGAAGTTATATTAAAGAGAGTTTGAAGAAAATACACGTAACGGAAATATGTATTCAATAAATGAATGTAACTATATTTAAAAAGTAACTTAGGGTGTTTCTTTGAAAAAATATGTCTTACTAATAGAATCAGAATCAGGCTGTGAAGAACAGAATGTAGCTGTATTAAAGTGTGGATACGAGCAAAAATATTTATGTGCATGATTATCCATCTCTACAGCCTGATTTCTCCATGTATAGTGCACTCTGTGTGTTCATGAAGCAAAACAAGTTTTTTCTTAGGCAAAAATGAGCAGCCATTTGCATATATCTGAGGTGCTTCTACAAACCCACTAAGATTTCCAGTTTCATCCTTCCACCTGCAATGCCCCACACTGCACTGAATGGTGTTCTGGATGGTCTTTGACCTTTTCAGATGCTATGTCTGGAGACAACTGGAACTGTAGCAGGGGCGGCCTGGGGTGTATTGCCGCTTGAGGTAAAATAAAATCCACTGCCTGAGACTGCCACCTCACCTCATGGGTGGGCCCTGAGCAGCAGTGCATGTGTGCACAGGATTTCTTATGTGGCCCTTCAGAGCCTAACCTTTGCCTGCTCTTTTCACTGACTTAGAATATGTGACAAGAATGGAAGAAAAGCAGCACCATCTAAGGAGGAAGTGGGCCAAATCAGCTAAAAGAACTAGGGCTAGAATGATCAGAATCCTGCTCCTGATGCATTTCATAGGCTGCATATTCACACAAGTTGCTGTTCTGTGGCACAAGTGAATTAGAGTTCCCTCTCTTCTGTCTTTCATTTAAGAACGAAAAGATAACAAACACTTGTAAACCTTTAAAGTTACTCCTTTCCATTACAGAAGTAATACTTTTAAAACCACAATTATTTAGCCCCTAAAATAATGTAGTTAATTCGCATGAATATTTGGGGACCATAACAATTAGGTACACACTGTTTAACCCATGTGCTTTTTAATTTTTTCATATTAAATTTGTCCTTCATTTTATTAGGTAAAGCAATATTTTTGTTTTTCTTACTTTTTCTAAAAGTGGCTACTTCTGACTGATTGAAATGTTTTTGTGATACAAAGTAAGGAAAAACATATAAATGCTTCTTTTGATGCATTGCTAAATGTAGGAAAACATGAATAATTAAAGATACATTAAAACAAATATTAATTTGCAAATAATCTGTTTTAGAATTGCAAATAGACCCTCCTTTTACAATACGATTTTGCAAAATAAGCAAGAAAATATAATTAAATACTAAAGTAATTTTATCCTTGATACTTCATTGTTTAGAGTGCTACACAGTTGGACCAGTATGATCATTAGTGGAGAGTATCTCAATGAAAAGGTACTCTCCTCATCTTGAAATAAAACCACTTTGTAGAATTAAAAATCATGTTATTTTATATGGAACATAAAAAATACCATATTTGTTTAGCTCTAGAAGATTACAAAGTGCTAGGTGTTCAGTCAAAGCTTTTTGGCCCTCTAGTGATTTTCTCCAGGCAGAATTCTCAAAACAAAGCTCATATAGTGTAACTGAATCAGTGCATTGAAATCTCAGAAATCAAAGGGTAACCTGCAGATGGAATCTGAACAATTTTCTAACCATCTTCATTACCTGTATAGTTTAAAACTGAGAGCTCCTGATTTACAGTGTAAACCCCCTTTCCTGTCATCCTTGCTAGGTGACCTGCACAAAAGAGAAACTTGGAGAATAAGAGAATAAGCTTTCCAAACTAGGTTCTGGCCCACTGGCATTCATTCATACCTACGTTATAACTTGCTGAACAACCGTGCGTTCATGAGAGCATCCTTGATTTCCACAGTGCAGTTTTTTAAGCAGCCTTCGCAATTTGATTGGAAAGTTTTTGTTGATGTATCGGTAAAGTAGAGGCATGACAAAACTGCTTGAAAAAGCCAAGAATTTTGACAGTCCCTTGGTAAAATGTAATACTCTAGTGTAATTTTCATCCGTGACTTTTCCTTGCATACTAGTTAATGTGTTTACTAGAAGAGTTACATAATAAGGTGTCCATAATGTGAACTGTGTACAAACAGTAGCAATCAAAAGCCTGTGTACTGATGGATCTAATCTTCCAGTGTCTTGGTCCAGCGGTGTTGCCTCTTTGCGTATTCGCAGAATTAACACAAGCGCATACAGCACAGCAATGGCTGGTACGACGTATCCAATAAAAACCATGATGGCATCTGCTGCTTCTTTGTTCTGCATTTTGGAACATTCTATTATTTTAGTGGAGACATGGTTGCAGACATAAAACAGAAGAGATGAAAAGCTGGTAAGCATAGCTCCTCCCCAAATAAATCCACATACATGTTTTGTGTTGTATACACTTGACATGTAAGTTCTTGGCAAAGCACGTTCAATGTAGTAGTCCAGGCTGAGCAGTGTGGTAGAATACATGATAACCAGAGATGATACATTGAACAAGATAAGCAAGGTAATGTAGACTTCATTGTTGAAACTCCAGATGGCCCATTTTGTACTGGCAGGTCCTAGAAGGTACATTGGTGCAATAGCATTGATGATGAGGCCAGCAATTGCAATATTGACAAAGTAAACATCTGGCATGGTCATAGTTGCTTTGTTGTATAGGTTGACTAGCACCAGTAGGGCATTATAACACAGGCCAATGGGGAAACAGATGATGAGGTAGAGTAATGAAAAAATGGAAAGTACAAGATGGAAATCATGGCAAAGATGCTGGTCCTCTATGCTTTTGGTACCATTGAAAGATTCGCAGTTCCACATAGTGACCTTAACGTGTATGTCTTCTCGGCTGGTCACCAGCTTTCCTAAATGGGGGGAAAAGACAGTATATATATATTTCTTTTTTAAAAAAAAACATGAAAACAATTCATCATTTTATTTCATCTAGATATATCGCTATTTTTCTAGAAAAGAGGTACGGAACTCACCATGAACATCTCACTGGTTCTGTTATAATGGCAATGGTGCCTACCTGAGAGGTGCTGCAACTGAGTTCCGGATGAAAAAAAGCCCTGTCTAATTACCTACACATTATAGAAGTTTAAAATATCATTTAGAGTACAGTAGTACCTTGGGTTACTTCACTTCAGGTTACATACACTTCAGGGTACAGACTCCGCTAACCCAGAAATAGTACCTCGGGTTAAGAACTTTGCTTCAGGATGAGAACAGAAATTGTGCTACGGAGGCAGCAGGAGGCCCTATTAGCTAAAGTGGTGCTTCAGGTTAAGAACAGTTTCAGGTTAAGAACAGACCTCCGGAACGAATTAAGTACTTAACCCGAGGTAAAAAGGTAAAGGTACCCCTGCCCATACGGGCCAGTCTTGACAGACTCTAGGGTTGTGCGCTCATCTCACTCTAGAGGCCGGGGGCCAGCGCTGTCCGGAGACACTTCCGGGTCACGTGGCCAGCGTGACGAAGCTGCTCTGGCGAGCCAGTACCAGCGCAGCACACGGAAACGCTGTTTACCTTTCCGCTAGAAAGCGGTACCTATTTATCTACTTGCACTTTAGGGGTGCTTTCGAACTGCTAGGTGGGCAAGAGCTGGGACCGTAGATGGGAGCTCACCCCGCCGCGGGGATTCGAACCGCCGGCCATGCGATCGGCAAGCCCTAGGCGCTGAGGATTTACCAACAGCGCCACCCGTACCACTGTATAATTTTTTAATTTGAAGACTGGAATATAAAGTCATCAAGACTGGAATATAAAGTCATCAATTTCCTTGTGCCTGTCTAGGATGGCATGCTTCATGACAGCTATTTTCTGCTTAGCATGGCTGTGATACTGACTGGATAATAATTGCTGCTGTTTAACCTAAACATTTCCTTCCTCAATTTAAGGTGTTTTTCTCTTGGAACCACAGCTAGCCTTTGTTCTTCCTGTGGCTTATAGCAGCTACATAGGCATTCAAAAATTGTTTTTATATTGAACCCCTCCTATATTGTGCTCTTGCTCCTTTTAACTGATCTGGCCATTCTGTTTTTCTTCTCTATGTGTTTGGAATGACATTTGATGAGACCTAAATGGCATTACCGTTCTCCCTTCTTTTAAACGCTGCCTCAAAACTCTCCTCTTCTATGAAGCCTTTGGCTTAACCATACAAGTTCTCACACCCAGTTGAAAGGAAATCTAAGCAGTATAACAGTACTTGTACATATTTTGCCCCTGTGATCCTTGCCTCTTTCCCCTGCTGTCAAAGCATAAATCTTAAACTCCTTGGACCAGGGATATAACATTTAATCTGTGCATCCAAAGAACTCTGATATGAATTTACCAACAAGCAAACTGAGGTTGAGACCTATATAGTGGCAGTAGCTGTATCCCAGTTCTTAGCCACATCTCCACAGGAAGATGCTTCTTCAGTTAAAAGGTGCACAAGCTACTCTAATAGAGTGCTGCTGCCAGCAAAACAGAAAAGCATCTAGTCTCACTGGGGCTTCTGCAACGGAGTCCTCTAAGGACAGCAGTGCCACAACTTTGAGGACAGTTACAGCTCCACATTTGGAAGGGCACTAACTACAGACTCATTTTGTGGAAGTGCATCTGTGGCTGGCACTATTTTCCCTTCATCTTCTGGTTTGGAGATACCGACTTCATTCCCAGAAGAATTGCTGGGGGTGGAATGCTTTGTATTTTATAATTTTTAACAGTGTAAGCCACCTTGAATCCCAACTTGGGAGAGAAATGTAGTATAAAATATATTAAACAAATAAATAAGGGGATTCTTAATTCATGGTCATGGCACCTCCTCTCCCCCTCCCTCCCTCCTCCCGCTCTTTCTTTCTTTCAGAAAAGCAAAATCAGGCTATACCCTTAAAGTGCATTCAGAGCACATTTCCCCATCAAAGAATTCTAGGCAGTGTAGTTTGTTAAGGGTTGCTGGGAATTGTAACTTTGTGAGGGTTACTGTGTCCAGAATTCTTTGGAAAAGTTTGTAATACTGATTGACATGGTTGCCTCTTAGCTACACAGGAATAGCTTGGCTGAGGTGTGAAAAGGA
This sequence comes from Podarcis bocagei, assembly GCF_964188305.1. Taxonomy (NCBI): domain Eukaryota; kingdom Metazoa; phylum Chordata; class Lepidosauria; order Squamata; family Lacertidae; genus Podarcis; species Podarcis bocagei. The sequence continues at coordinate 50,807,749 of NC_138139.1, read as the reverse complement.
ATTGCGTGGGTGTGCAGCTGGAGAACCTGGCCCCAAATCAACTTAGTTCCTTCTGTTGTTTTTAAGCACATGTGTTTTGTTTGTGTTTTCAATTATGCACCCCTAATCTATCTCAGGAATCAAGAGAGCTCCAAAAGTTTTATCAGGCACAGAAGTGGCTGGATAATTTATAAGAACTGACCTCCCTCTCATAAGACAGTTTTCCCTTCTGGAGCAGCAAGCAAATGCTTTTGCAATTGCTTTGATCATAGCTTAATTTAAAGGTGTGTTATTTCTGCATATAATGATTTCCTATTTTATTAAACTGAAGGATTAGCATAGCATACCTTATGACACTTAAATAACGTATGTTTATCTTGAAAATCTAAAGCACCGCACATAATTCAACTGAAAAAATATTAAGATAATATTCAATATTTTAACATCATGTGTACATGAAACTGATTTCACTGAGTTAGGATATTGCTCCATCTAGCTCAACAAGGTTTCAGGCAGAGACAGCAATACCATGTCAGTTCTCAGTCTCCTTTTTTAAAAATAAAGATGTCAGGAATTAAACCCTGCAACCTTCAGGTTGCAAAGCATATGCCATACCCCTGAGTTGTGGACCCGCCACAAATGAGACCAAGCAGAAACCCAGGAAATTAGAATATGACTTTCTTTGATCCAGTGTTTACCAAACACTGCTATTATGCAACTTCCTCTCAATTCAGTGGAAGAAGTCAGTTCTAAGGAAATAAAGTGATTAGGCAGCAGTCACTGGTGGATTGCATCTTTTGAGTTCATCAGTACCATAGACTTACATGTAAACCTGCAATCTTCACTACCTCTCTTTTGTCTTTTCCAAGACAGGGGCAGGTTATCAATTCATACCCTTAGACTTAGTCCCACACAGCCATTATTTAAACAATATTATCTCTCATCATATTTATTCTTATGCAGTGAAAGTGGCCCCAGTGTTTCCTATATAATGCCAAAATAAACCCTCCATAATCCCCAAGATTAACTGGGGTTTTTTTTGAAGAACATAAGACGAACACTTCTAGATGAGGCCAAAGACCCATCTCGTCCAACTTCCTGTTCTCACAGTGACCAGTCAGATACTTATGAGAAGCCTGGAAGCAGGACCTGAGTGCAGCAGTGCTCTTCCCACTTACGATCCCCAGCAACTGGGATACCGTGGAGGTAGAGCATAGCCACCATGGGTAATAGCCATGATAGTAACTGATTTTTTGTGAAATTATCATGGTTATTCTTTCTGTTACATCATTTGAGTAATAAAAAAATTACATCATTTGAAAGCCCACAATAAAAATTTATCTAGGAGGTAGTGAGACATCCCTACCCCTATCCCAATGAAATCGGGGTTTCAGTCTGAAAAAAATATATTTTGCTAGATAACATGTCATTTGATTCAATTTTATTTATTTTTCAGATAAAAAAATGCAATTTTATAGTACCTAGAGAGCAGTTATTCCTGGGAAGGTAAAGTACCATGTGTTGCTTAGTACAATAAAAACCTTTGTATGAATGTGTGTGTTTCTCCAAAGGCTTATACTGTATTAAGTTTTAAATAAATTTTTGCTTCTTTAGAATATTGTATTACTAAAACTTTTTGCATAACATACACTCTGTTTTGATTCTCAATTCTTACAGCTGTCATGCCCACTGCCTTACCTCAAACTCCCTTTCCCTGCTGCTACGAAACCTCTCAAACTCCTACCTTCAATTCATGTAGCATTTTCCTTTGTACTTCGGAGTCCAGATATGGCTGATAAATAACATCTCAGGAGAAGAAAGCATGCCGAAGGGTGTTGTATTTTCCCTCTTGGAACACATAGTGATCTTCTGCGATCACCAGGAGCCTTACACAGCTTGGTAGTTTTTCTGCATGTGTGCTGCACTTGTTTTTCCTCTAGTAAATTACTCACAAAGTTTCTGCTTCTCTTGGCAAGCCAAGGCTAGCTCCTCCCTTTCTCTGTTTACAGCCAGTTTCAAGAAACAGGAGGCTGATCTCAGAGGGGAGTGTTTCCTGACATTACACTCTGCTGAGTGTTGGCTGCTTCCGATTGATTGGTAGAAAGGGAGATGTTCCTGGAAGACTCCAGTTTGGTGTTCAGTTACAGTTGCTCTATCTCTCTCTCTCCCCCCCCCCCCCACTAGCTGCCTGCCTTTTTCCAATTCCGCCGGGTTAGTTTACTGCATTCTCAGTAGAAAGCAGTTTTGCCCTTAGCTGGCAGATTCCATTGAAGGTATGAAATGTCTTACGGGAAACTGTTATTGGGAAAATCAGTTTTCTCTTTTGATTTTTTCGAGGTTAAGATATTCTGGGCAGCAGGGCTTAATTCCACTGATTTTTTTTATAATTAAAACATATCTTAGCATTGTGTATATAGATCTTGACAATGAACAATTCTAAAAGTTTTTAGATATGCTATAAGCCGCCCAGATTGGCTGAGGTATAAATAATGATGATGACAATGACAACAACAACTAATAGCTACTAGCCAAGATGGCTATATTAACTCTTCTGTTGGACGCAGTAGGTGCCTCTGGATACAAGGTGCTGGGAATTATAAACAGGGCAAATCTTTCTATGACGGTTTTACTCCGTTTCTCTGTCTCTCTGTCTCTCTCTCCACCCCCTCCCCGCCCCCATTTCAAAATCAGTTTGCAGTTTAACAGGGGGAAGGTGCAGAATCATTATGAAAATTCATCAGCATTTTACTGTGCATTTCTCCTAATATAACCCTTTTGTGTGCAATTTACAAGGATAATATAATGCATTTTTGTATGTTGTTCATAACATGCTTATAGGCTTATCAGAATCAACTAGTTGGCCGTTGTGAGGGCAAAATGCTCAGCAATATATGATATGGCTTTGGTCAGATCCACCAGGGCTCATCTCAATTTCTTATTTTAGTAATTTTGTTATATTATCAAGAGTACTGTATATCCAAGTGTATATACAGAGAATTACTAGGAATGAAAGAGTTGCACTGACTCCCTTAAGGGTCTCTGTTTATTTGTTTAGAATATTTATATAGCACTTTTCTATTTAAAAAAAAAGTTCTCAAAGTGGTTTACATGGTACAAGGTGGCATTAAAAATGTTTCAATGAAGTTGTTTACAGTCTCAGCATGGGCAGGCTTCCACATGTAGATCCTCCACCCTAGAACAAAGAAGCAGACTCCCTCACCATATGCCAGATGTTTACTCAGATTCAGGATGTCTTGGCCTTGGTAATGGGGCAAAGAGCAAACCCTGGTAGAAAGAGCTATTATCCCCTTGCCCCACACCAAATGTGAGAGGCAGCAGCAGTGTCTAGGTCAGGAAGTCAAGATTGTTCCACACTCACAGATCTTCTCACAGACAACTGATTTGAGGACAGTTGATGAAGTTGCCCCTTTTCCTTGCTGACGTCACTGGCTGTTTCGGTCTGCAGTGGAATTAACAGTAGTCCCTCGCTCGACGTACACCCGCTTGATTAGATCTTGCATTAGTCAAAATGGAATTTTGGGCTTTGAATAGCTGACAACTGTGCCACATCATAAACCATTTCTGAAACTACTGACACTTTCAAACTGAGCAGATTGAGTGTTGTATGTTCTGCTCTTTGAAAAAAGTAGTCTAAAGTTTGTTTAAAGTCATGGAACTAGTTTCATGATTCTTCGTAGCCTGACCAATGTCCAGCTAATGTCGTTAAACCTGGCTCATACAAAACTGTTGCTGTGCTTTCATGTCACCCACAAAGCAGCCTAATCTTAAGATTGCAAAAGATAGGATTTGCCAAGGGTTAGACAAGAGTAATGGCACAAAAGTCACTGATATTCTGGTGTTTCAGAAATGGCATGAAAGGGTTTTCAGCAGAAACATGCATGACAAAAAGGTTAGAAACTGGTTGCCTGATAGCGCCTTATAATTGTTCGGGCTAATTAAAACACTTACTGAAATGCAGCTGAAGGGTTTACCATTAAAAATGAAGCTAATAATCATTAAAACACAAGCACAAACACTGCACTCTTTATTAGGCAATGACACAAGGCTATGAGAGAATTTGCTTGTTGCTTTGTGTGTATGTGTGTGCTCTGTAGCATACTAAGCAGACTTACTATTCAACCTCCAATATACATCATGGATAATTTTCAGGATAGTTGTTTAACAAAAGCGAACTCTTGGGATTTTTAGCTGCATGATCTTTAGATTCTTTTGACTTTTATTTAACCCTCACTTAACAAACATATATTTTACATGTAGTACTCACTAGAGAATTAAAAACATTAAATGGCAAACTTGTAGCTGTGCTCAAGTATGTCATGTATTCATGTTTCCTTCCAGTTCACTTTCTTTGTACCCATTGTTTTACATCAGAGACAACCAATGTGGCACCCTCCAATTGTTGGACTGCAATTCCCATTGTCCCTAGCTTTGCCCTTACTAGTTGGGGCTCATGGGAGCTATACTCCAGCAACATCTGGAAGGCACCACATTGGCTACCCTGTTTTACATAAATAGTGAATTTTCTTTTCCTGCATTTATTGTACAGAACCTAGTCAATTTCAGTTGCTATAGGGCTCTGTGGTACAGCACATGTTCTGTGTCATGTAATAGGGAGGGCAGATTGGGCAATAGGATAATCTTTCACTTGCAGATGGATGAGTCACAATTACTTATAACACAGGTATTTAATAGATGAGTTTTTTTATTTTAATAAGTGCAGTAGAAAATCCTGCTTGGTCAAGGGTGTTGGCATGAATAACCTACAAAACTTTTTCCCAAGCCTGTCATTTATTATTGCATGGTGGCGCCTGTGACCAGTTTGACTGGTGGGAGGTTGCAACCATCAGTATCATATAATGGAGATTGTGCAGTGTGGGTGAAAGCAAACAAGCTATTTTCCAGTGTAGTATTCCATGGTTGTTGTTTTTTAAAAAAAATATTGCCAAATTATGCCTCCTCCTTTTGTTAAAGGTAAAGGGACCCCTGACCGTTAGGTCCAGTCGCGGACGACTCTGGGGTTGTGGCGCTCATTTCGCTTTACTGGCCGAGGGAGCTGGCGTACAGCTTCCAGGTCATGTGGCCAGCATGACTAAGCCGCTTCTGGCGAACCAGAGCAGCTCACGGAAACGCCGTTTACCTTCCCTCTGGAGTGGTACCTATTTATCTACTTGCACTTTGACATGCTTTCAAACTGCTAGGTAGGCAGGAGCAGGGACCGAGCAACGGGAGCTCGAACCCCGTTGCGGGGATTCGAACCGCCGACCTTCTGATCGGCAAGCCCTAGGCTCTGTGGTTTAACCCACAGCACCACCTGCGTCTCTTCCCATTTTTAATTTCGTTTGTTTTTCATCCTTGGGGAACATCCCGGAGCATGGAACCCAATACACTTAGAACTTAATGAGGTTAATGGAACCCAGCCTGAAATTTTTGTGTGGTGAAGAGCAGGTAAGAAATGCTTTAAACAAACAAACAAAAATAACTTAGAGGGGATATGGATTGGAGTAACGGGAAGTGAGAAGAGTTAAGCACCAGTTCTGTGCTCTAAAGTTCTCCCTCCCAAAGCAGATTTTCATTTTTAACCAGTGTTTGGACTCAGCTACATGTTTGTATAAATGTGTGATTACGCTTTAGTAGTTCTCATTATCTCCTAGTCCAATCTTGGCAGGTAAATTTGGTGTAATTTGCTGTTAACATTTGAAATCACTTTTTCCTGGTTGTTGATCTCTTTAATCTCCTTGTGCATCTTCCACTGCTCCTTAATGAGGTTGGCCTAATTCTATGAACTGTCATATACATTACAAAGGTAGTGGAAGATTGACGCAAAGAATGCATTTATCTTTCTTCAGATTAGAAAACTATTCAGAAAATATACTGTTACAGATCTGGAGTAACAGGGTTTTTTTTGGGGGGGGGGCGACGACCTATAACTGCTAGAGTTAGTGAATGTTAGAAATAAATAAATGGTAGAATTTAGATAATGTTTGGAGTAATGAAAGGAACATGCCAGACCAGTGAAGAATACAGGCTGAACCAGTTCTCCTGTTCAGGACATCACTGATAGCGATGCCATTAAGAACACAAGGAGAACTAAGTACTGGGCCATTAAAGAAACATTGACCATGCAGCTGCTGTTTGTCCCCCTCCCATCTGTGTGTTATTTAGCAGAAGAAATACCAGAGTTAGGAGGGGGAGGTTACAGGAGGTGTGGTATCAAACAGGAAGAATGTGGCCCTTTTGAAAAAAGAGGTCTGGATAAGGGGGGGAGCGAGCAGACACATGGGGAGGAGTTGCTTGGACCAAGGGTTCTTGGGAAGAAGGGCAAAGCCAAAACTCCAGGTAGAGACCCTGTGGGGTAGAACCAGATTGACAGGCTAGGAAAGAGACCCAGAGATGGTGTGCAGGATGTTTTGGACTCCAATGCTGCATGGCTGTGGGGAACAAGCCCTGCTTGAGATGTACTGCTCTGAACTCTCTCCAAAGTAGATCCAGATGTAAATATGTGTACAATAAACCATATTTCTTAAAGACACTGCCTTGATCTCCCAAAAGAAACACGACCCCAGGTGAGCACCTGGACCCCCCCGGAATATTGCTACCACTTGGCAGAAATTGGGGGGTGGCACAGAACTTTAGTAACAATACTCTTCTGCCCTCATAAATTTAACTTAATTGCAGAAACTTCACAGAAGCAAAACAGACAACTGCTTTAGCAAAAGAGCAGGTGACTGAGACAGCCTAGCAACCTGAAGTACAAATGGATAAGAACGAGCCAGATTGATCTCTGAAAGAGATGCTGTAAGCAACAAATAATCTGTATATTGTAGGATTTTTCTTCTTTTCTCCGAATCACCTTTCAACTTTCAGTTTCATTAATCTATATTAAAAATAGATGTATACATGAAATCTGGTGAGATCTGACATGGTTCACTTGAGATGTGTGCTGACACAAATCATTGTTCCTAGGCAATTCAAATCTCCCAAATTGTTGGCCACATTAGCTTCAGTGTGAGAAATGATGGTACTGTTGATTTTATTGCAGCTTGGCTGTTATTTCAGAATTGAATCTGCCTCAATGAATTTGGCACAGCAGAAGCAACAGTTCATTTACTAACCCAAACTCCATTTGTTGAAACTTTGTGAGTTTAGACTTTGTGAGTGGAGAAAGAAGTGAAACTTGGCACCAAGGGAACATTTTCCATAGATATTCTTTTGCCAATTGGAAAAGATTCACAGGCGGCACAGATGGTGCTTCTCCTGGAAACCATTATGCTGTGCTACTTCCTGTCAATAAAACAAGTGAAAGTCGACCTAGTGACTTATCAGCAGTGCATTATGCTGGCTGCAGTGGAGTTTCCTGTTGAGAAACGGGCTCATATTCTGTGGCCCCAGAATGCCAGGACTGGTAATGCATAAATACTTCCAGGAAATACATTGAAACAGGATATTTTACTCCCGTTGGTGTTCATAATAAGGATGGTTGCTTTGGTTTGCATTTCTGGTCTTGAATGTTCAGGGTAGCCACTTTGTGGCTGAAATTACTAGGAAGCGTGCTAATTCCCAATCAAACCATACTCTCTTTACTTAATCCCTAGCAGAGTTTGTAGCCTTAAGTGTTCTTACTTTATTAAAGTGTGTAAATGGAAGTTAGTTTCATTGATTTTACTGAACATTTCTTCCTATTATATTTACAATTCAAATCTCCCAAATTGTTGGCCACATTAAAATCTACACCTTTAGTAACCTTTGACCGTGAATTAGAGTGCAATTTTCCTAGCAACTATTTTTTGTTCTTCATTATTTCTAATGGTGCAGACAATAGCAACATAATTAGGAAGTAACGTCACCTTTGGTCGGGCAAATTAAAGGACAGATCAGGCAAAATATGGGACATGTTGGGGCAGGGAATTTGGGGGTTACAAATTACCTGGTGCAGAATTGACTTCAAAGCAATCCATTACAATGGCACACAGGGGTTACAGTGGTTTATTAAATTAAAAAAAAACCTATCACTCTCCGTCCCACCCACCTCTGCCCATGCAAAAACACTTGTACCCAATCCCTCTGCTCTCCACTGAATGGACAGACCAGGCGCAACCCCTCTTCACTCTCTGACGCTGAGTCTCTGAATCTCCATCTTCGATGCACCTGCCTCTGCCCCTGCAAAAACTCTTTCCCCCCATTCTCCATCAGGACCGTGCAAACCCCTCTCTCGCTCTCTGAGTCTGACCCATCCCATCCCCTCTGTCCATGCAAAAACTTTCTCTCCCACACTGGACCAGGGCCCTGCAACCCATCCACACAAAACCTGAGACTCCACCATAGCAGGCCTGTGCACAGCAAACCCCATCTCTCATGATCCGTGACCCATCTCTACCCACGCAAAAACTCAAATGCCTCCTCCTGGCCCCACCCTCTGCCCATGTCCTGCGACAGCTCTCACTCTCACTCTTGGCTCTCCTCCTTCTGGACCCCTCATCTGCCCGCACAAACTCCTGCTCAGGCTCTCACTCCTCTCCTCTCACTGGACCCACCCTCTGCCCAAGCAGTTTTGAGGAGGAGGAGGAGGATGAGCTGGAATACATGAAAAAGGGGTCCCGTTTGTCCAGAAAAAGGACCAACCACATTTTTCTAGGGATGGGTTGCAACCTTACTGGGAAGCTGATTGAAATGTTTCTAAACGTTAGATGAAATGTTTCTAAATGTTAGATCCTTGAAGCAGGGACAGCTGGTGAAGTTAATCATCCAGTATTAACCATTTTCTTTTTCAACAAGTCTCTTGTTAATGTTATTCATGTATTTATTATTATTACTTGAAATTTCTTGTGCATCTTCCTTTCTACTGTCGGTTTAACTGAAGTCCTTTGTAATTTATGCCCACATGTTATTTCACTAGTTGCATAAATGTTCTTTGTCCATGAGCACTATTATCATTATCATTATCATTATTATTATTATACCCCACCTTTCCCCCTGATGTGGAATATTCCCCTGATGGGAATATCTTTTCATTAAAGCATAAGCTTAGTATTTTTATATATAGTTTTTACGTAATAGGGGGAATCTCTATGCGGCTTCTGGGCAGTGTGCAGAAACCATAGGCGCCGACTCCATGGGGCTTGAGGGGGCTCGAGCCCCCTCAAAAAAATTTTTGGGGGGGCTCAGCCCCCCCAATAATCTCAGGCGGGCGCCCTTCCAGCAGAGCGCCGCCGCCGTCCCCCGCCTCCTCCTTCGCCAGCCAGCCAGCCGCGCGCCCTAATCGGAGAGCCCCGGCTGGAAATCCCGCGAGAACAGGGGAATCCCGACTGGCCACACCTCCCAGCCAGCCAATCGGCTGGCTGGGGGGGCGTGGCTTGCCCTATTTAGGGCCGGAGCCACTTTATTTGCATATTCATGAGCTTATTTATTATTCATGAGCTTTCCCGGGCCCCCCCAATATTTTTTCTAAGTCCGCGTCCCTGGCAGAAACTTAAATATTTAAGTATTGCTTTCCATTCACCTGAGATTAAATAGTACTCAGTGGGTTAACTCCCAAAATCCAGTCGCTTTCAAGCTTTGAATTAATATAATAAATAAATTTGTTATAGCTGTTGGTCCTCACAGGATGGTTGTGGTGTAATTAGGATGTATACTATGATAGATATATAAATCAGATTGATATCGATGCTTAAGCTGTCAGACTTACACAAACCTATATTCCTCCATTGAGAGGTATGTGGAATTTTACCTGCTAAAGAGGTATGGTATTGTTGGTCTGCAGTAGTTGCTAAGTTCCAAATTTTCCTTTACAAAAGGGCTTCATTTGTAAACTAGTTCTGCAGGAGTGCATGGCTCCTGTCAGGCACATTTTTCTTTTAGAAAAGAGCTGTTTGTTTCAGACACAATTGATTTTCTGCTACCGATCATTATTTGAACCAACAATCATATAATGTTTACCAGTAAGACTATTCATACCTGCATTTAAACATACTGTACACACATATTTCCGTTCATCTTTGACTCCTGAAGTCAGTTAGATAATATTTCTGTATATTTCAATTGGAAACTAAAGAGCAGGTATTCAGAACATTTTTGTAATTTTGTCTCTTTAGCTTTTTTAAGGATTTATATAGAGGATCTAAGGTTCTGTTATTAATTGCTTAGCTCAGACCACTTCTGCGGGGAGTCTGCTGTACCAAAAATAACAAAGCTGGCTTTGTAGCACCTTAAAGACAAAAAAATTGATTATGGTACAACGTTTTGTGGACTAGAGTCATAAAATCATAGAACTGTAGAGTTGGACTAGATGAGGGTCATCTAGTCCAGCCCCCTGCAATGCGGGATTAATTTATTAGTTGACTTAAAAATTAATCTTTAAGGTGCTACAAGATTTAGCTGTTTCAGCCAATACTTCTTTTGAGTCTTGCTTAATACTACAGTAGACATGCAGATACCAGACTTAAATGAATACTTCATATCTGTGTCTATTGTTCATATATATTGCGAAACAGGATTAAAAGTTCTTTTGATTCTATGTTAGCATTAAAATACCAAGGCAAGTCTGTTACAATCTAATGAAGTTTCATATTTTGCTAACCATCTCTTCTAATGACTTAATAAAAATGCAGCTGGATTGCTGACTCTAACTTATTGCAACATCAAATGTAAAATCACAGCTTTGTAATATTTTGTGTACCATTATATTTCTTCCTTAAATCTGTTGGTATAACCTTGTATTTTATGAATGACAAAATAGAAGGTATCAAAGTTACTGATCCATTTTAATGTATATAATACATATTTCTAGAAAAATTGCAGTAAAGAAAGTTGATCTAAGGTTAGATGAAGTTTAATTAGATATAAGATCCATAGTATTGAAACAAAGATATCTACATACACAATTTCCTAACAGATTACCTTTTTTAAAAAATTATGAATCATCTCACAGGTGCTTACTGCCTTCTGATGCAGAAGTTCTGTGCTTTTGCTCATTAACCGTTTGCCTGTATTATAGCAAAAACAACACCCTTTAATTCCCTTTGTTTTAAAAAGCAAGCTACAAAGCAGCGTAGATGAACTCTCACCTGGTATGCACTACCTTGCCTCAGAGTGAAGTATGTAGGCTTCTTGATAGCAGGCAGAAACATTTTGCTCCTCAAATTGGAACTTTCTCAGAGTAAGTTCAGCAAAAGCTCCAGTGTCTCATTTCTGTAAAGGGTAAACAATAGCTGAGCTTAGGAGAAGAACGCTGACTCCACCACATCACTGTTGTTAGTGACACTGAACTCCATGTATTCACGTGACCTCCCCCAACACATACACACACAGCATAATCCTTTAAGCTTCAGCTGTACTCTCCGATTGGCAGAGAGGTCTGTTACAAAATCAAGCCCTCCACAGTGATATCTCTAAGTGATTAAGTCAGGAGGGTGAAGGGGCATTAATCATGAGGTCTGATTACTGCCCTGAGGCTGATTTGCCTCTGCAGCAGTGTAGAGAGAGTCCTGAACGCGCGCTGTATTTTTTAAAAAGGCATCACATTTAAAAGGCATTTTTCTAGTTAGAGAACTGTTAAACCTCTGACAGTTTCATAATAAAACCATTATCAAGTGCACACAGGCCACGGGACCACAATAGGGAATAAGCATTGAAGCTGTCTTAACTGAGTAGTCTTGTTAAAAAATAGGAATACTGAGGCATGTACATTTCCTTTGCAGATTATTCCAGGAAGGTTCTTTTTTTAAAAAGTCAAACATAGCAGCATTACCTTATTAATAGAAACATAGCCTTAGGAAGAACAGTATTCTAAAAAGGAACTTACAATTTTACAGTGTAACGAGGATTTCAAAGTACAATGCAGTACAACAGCAGGATTATTTAAACCAAAACTATACTACTGTATATTATTTCTGCTTATCAAAATTGCCTTTTTGTGGGTTTTAATTTTACTGTATGCTGCCTAGAAGCTCAGTTAAGCCTCCGGAGGTTTCTTGTTTGGCCCTCAATAACAGCCACTGCTGTCAGAAATATGCTGCCTCTTCTTATGCACCTTCAGGGTTCCCCCCACCACCAGAACTCACTGGAACTCAGTTCCGGCATCTCTCAGGTCGGTGCCATTGCCATTAAAGAGTATGAGGGAGGTGTTCATGTTGAGTTCTGGCACCTCCTTTTCTAGAAAAATACAGTGGTACCTCGCAAGACGAATGCCTCGCAAGACAAAAAACTCGCTAGACGAAAGGGTTTTTTGTTTTTTGAGCTGCTTCGCAAGACGATTTTCCCTATGGGCTTGCTTCGCAAGACGGAAACGTCTTGCAAGTTTGTTTCCTTTTTCTTAACACCGTTAATACAGTTGCGACTTCACTTCGAGGAGCAACTCATAGAACACGGTGTGGTAGCCTGTTTTGAGGTTTTTGAAGACTTTGGTGATTTTTGAAGCTTTTCCAAAACTTCTTTTGCAGCCATTTGGTAAGTTAAACTTTTAAAACTTTTTGGGGGGTTTTTGGATTTTGGGTTGGGGTGTTTGGAATTCAAGGACTTGGTGTTGGGGAGGGGTTTGCAAGAATCTGGAAGCTTGTGTGGTTTTTTTCTGCATTTTTATGATTTTCTGTGACCATTGGGCCACTCTGCTGTTTCTAAAAAAATTTTCTGGATTTGAATTTCTGTGTGGTGGGTGGCTGGGGGAACAGTTGAGGAGGGGGTTCTTCAGCAAGAAGCAAAGAGTGGAAGAGGAACCTTCTTTGAGTTGTCCCCCAGAGTCTTAGAAAATGTACTGTACACTTTGTTGATTTTTAAATGTTTTTCTGTCATGTTTAGAAACTTAATTTATTGTTCCTTCAATTTTTGAAATGCTCTTTACAGTATGTGTGACTTTAAAGAGCACTTAATAAACTCTTGTTGTACCAAATTTGGCTTTGTTTGGACTTTTTTTGACCATAGGAACGCGTTAATTGAATTTCAATGCATTCCTATGGGATTTCGTGCTTCGCAAGACGAAAAATCCGCTAGACGAAAAAACTCGCGGAACGAATTAATTTCGTCTTGCGAGGCACCACTGTATTGGATAGTGGTGGGTCTGCAACATTTATGTACAGCTCAGATCCATGCAAGAACACATTCGCAACACTTTGCTAATACTATCGTCTCCAAAAGTTCACAGAGGGCATTCCTAATCCTCAGGATGAATGCCCCCTTCTGGAGCATGTAGGCAGAACAATTCATAATTACTTCACCAAGGGGTAGGGTGACCTTGACTCATAAACTGACTCTACCTAGTTAGCAATAATGTTGGACCATATTGGTGATTCTAGGAGCCAAACTCCATAGCTCCAAGCCCTTTGAACAAGTGGTCAAATTTTTCCTATTTTGCTCACATTTAGATGTTTTTTTTAGTGGCCATAACACCAGCCCACAAAGACTCGAGGCTGAGAGTGTTGTTAGTGGACCCAAAACCACGTGTCTTCAGCGTGAAAGACATAGGCCTGCAGCCATATTTCCCCTGATCCATAGATTCTAGATTTCTCTGCTCTCCTTTTGCATCAAGCCTGTTCAACAGTGGAACAGACTCCCACAAGAGGAGGTGAACTCTCCTTCCTTAGGGGTTTCTAAGCAGAGGTTGGATGGCCATCTGTCATGGATGCTTACCTGAGATTCCTGCATTGCAGGGGTTGGACTAGATCACCCTTGGTCCCCTCCAGCTCTAGGATTCTATGATTCTGTGATCCCAGGGAATAGAGCCGGCACAAGCTAGAAGTATGTGGTGCACTGTGGTTGTGGGTGTGCACTGCGCTTCTGTTTAGATTGCATGGAAGAGTACAAAGGTCAGAGGCTAGAGAAAGTAAGATGTCCAAATCCATATGGCTTAAAGAATACATACTCTTAGCCTATAAAGTGTTAGTGAAAGACCTACTAATGGGTATCTGAAGAAGTATCTGAAGAAGGTATCTGAAGAAGGTATCTGAAGAAGTGTGCATGCACACGAAAGCTCATACCAAGAACTAACCTAGTTGGTCTTTAAGGTGCTACTGGAAGGATTTTTTTTATTTTGACTATGGCAGACCAACACGGCTACCTATCTGCTACTAATGGGGTTATTGCTGCCCACTCTTTCTTGCAGGCAGCAGCTTCAGTGGCCTTTGAGGGTGATATCCCTATTCTCAGTCAGTAAGTCAGTGTCTTATACTTAGTAGCCAATGACCATTACAATATAAATCATTAAAACAAATAATCAGAAGAGAAAGTTAAAACATACTGTTGTGAGGCTTTTTGGGGTGTGTGTGTGTCAGACCCCTCTAATCCCTTGATCTAGCAAGTGTTAAAAGCTAATCAAACCTTCTAATTCCTGAAATAGGCAAGGTAACTTCCTGGTGAGGCAATGAGGAATTAAGGGACTTGGTGCAAGATGGCAAATTGGTGGAGGGCCCTCCCCCTACAGAAAAAGCCAGAATGGAGAACAGAGTTTGGCAGTGATGTGAGCCAGAAGAAAAGCAGCAAGCTGGGGAGGGAGTCAGAGCAATTTTTGAAAGCAAGGTTTGATTTCTGTTTGTATCCAAGGCTGCGGCTGTGGGATAAACAAGACCCTTTGGGGGGTGTTATTGCTGTGAACACATCCATCACAGGCTCAAGTTGCGTAAGTGTGTAAATAGACCATATACAATGGAACTTTGGTTTTCGAATGTAATCCGTTCCAGAAGACTGTTCGACTTCCAAAACATTCAAAAACCGAGAACTGAAAGCGGAAGCCTCAATATAATAGGGAAACTCAAAACAGAAGCTGCGAGGCACGTTTGGCTTCCAAAAATTGTTCGAAAACCAAAGCAGGTACTTCTGGGTTTTCGACGTTCGAAAGCCAAAACATGCGTCAACAGAGAGGTCAACAACTGAGGTTCCACTGTATCCTAAAGACACTAGTCTCCACTAGGCCTTGTTCCAAAAGGAAACACAAACCCTGGGTATGTGTCTAGAACCCCGGGAGTCTCACACCACTCAGAGACTGGGGTGGCATGCAACAATACATTTTCAGAATTGCAAATTATTAAAGCTTATAATCACAAGGTTCCTCAAATTATTTAGATGAAAAAAGAACTCCTCTTTGGAAGAAGAGTTTGGATTTGATATCCCGCTTTATCACTACCCGAAGGAGTCTCAAAGCGGTTAACATTCTCCTTTCCCTTCCTCCCCCACAACAAACACTCTGTGAGGTGAGTGGGGCTGAGAGACTTCAAAGGAGTGTGACTGGCCCAAGGTCACCCAGCAGCTGCATGTGGAGGAGCGGAGATGCGAACCTGATTCCCCAGATTACGAGTCTACTTCTCTAACCACTACACCACACTGGCTCTCTGGAGCTTACTGTATACTGTTTTAGGTCAAAAACATATCCTGTGATTTTTCTTGCTGCTAGCACATATAAAGGGGCCTTATAGGTAACAAACCTGTCTGCATCAACCAGTAACTATCTTAATTTTGAAATAATCTGATTAACCTTCCAGAAAATTCTGTAGTGAATAGAAAAATACATCCCTAGGTGAATTATACAAAAGGCTATACAGGATATGCTGCGCAGTGTCTTTGTTCTGGCCTGATTTACACACACAAAGATGGTCATTGGTTGGCCCATTAAAGAATTTACCAGTCCAATATTCTGTGGGCATAAGTTGAAATGAAGCTGAGTAAACATGTCTAATGGGTGCGAAAATTAATTCCCTTAGATAAGCAGCCTTTTGTGGTTTGTTTGAATTTTCATATACAAACCGCTGTGCAAATCTAATAATCTAATCTAATCATATCATGAATCTTAACATAAGAAATATTACATAAGATATTACAGCTGAAACAGTTACAGCATTGTTCATAGGTTTCTCTGTTCTGGAGATCTAAAAACTACAGCTTTGCTAGATATTGATTTGGCCTTACTGAGAGTTTGTTTCCCAGTATAGAATCATGGATTGATTGATTGATTGATTGATTTTATTTGTATATCACCCTTCATCCATAGATCTCACTGTGGTTCACAACATAAAAATACAAGAACAAAACACATAATAAAAACAAGAACAAAAACAAACCAATAAGAAAGCAAGAACTTTCCGCCCCTGTTAACAGGGTTGCCTCCACCTAGGAGATCTTTGGTGCCTTTGAGAAGGGGCATGTTATACACAATTCTCAAATACAGGACCATAGGATTGTAGAGTTGGTAGGGATCATCTAGTCCAACTCACTGCAATGTCTGCTCTGCTTTGCTTGTGTGCATTAAGAGAAAGCTTTTAGATTACTTCAGTTTTAAGTAATACACCAGGTTTCAGCTTAGATATGTATATTGTTGCATCTTTGGCATCTGTTCACATGTTTACTAAACATTACTAATAGAGTTTCTTGCTCTGCAGATGGAACACTTGGCCACTGAGTTCTGCAGCAGTTGTTGGGACAGTATGACTGGTCCTCAGGAAGCCTAGGAGTATTACTGCTCTGTGAAATCAGAATTATTCATGCACTCAGGGAGCCTTGGAAGAAAATGGAAATGTTTTTGCCATGAATTTCTGTTCTCTGAGTCTCCCAGACGACATTCAACCCACCCTTCTTTCTGGGGCCGGCATATAACTTTCCACTAATAATTAAAAGTATGGATTCTGCAAGTGCCATACATGTGAGAGGGGCCTCTACGGACTTCTGGGTTCAGTTCCTTTCTCACTCCTCCTTTCATACATTATATTCATCATTAATAGTTGTATATGGGATTTGCTTTGAGGTAACTCACATACCAGTCGTGTGTTTTGATTCTGCGACCCCCCTTCCAGTTTGGGGTTAAGAGGTTGCTTGCTCTTCCAATCTAGATTAGAAGTCAGGGGAGCAATGGGAAATGATCCTGCCTAGGTGCTCCAGAAGGCGATGCCATCCTGATATGGACAACCACAGTTACCCCATTTCATGGTCTTTTGGCCCCACTAGTTACAGTTTCTTTCCTCTGTACCTGTGTGTATGTCTGCTAGGCTTTAAATTACCAGTGTATTTACTAGTCTTTAAGCTGTTATAAAACTCTGTTTTGTTTGTGCTTATCTAAGTGAGCCCTCACATTTCTTTACCTACATAGCTTTCAAATGCAGCTCAAGGCAATTTTTTTTAACTCCTGTGCCTTTTCAGCTACACCATAAATTGCATTGGTCTTGCAAAAGCTTATCTTTGCTATTTTTTATGAGCCAAGAACATGCAAAAGTGGTAGCATTTGCTTCTCTGATTTTTATAGTGGAGCATTGCTATTTTCCTTGATATAGCATAGATAATGCTCCCAGATATGTAAAATTTCCTGTTGATGTGGCTTTTACACGTGCTATTCAATAGTATAAGTGTGATTTAAATTCAGTTACATCTGAGTAAATGTCTGCAGGAATACATTCCACACTAGAATTTTACAAAACCACAACAGCACAAATCAGCTGAGCTGAAAGCTATCCGAGCAGCTTGGATGATCTTATAAATGGCTCTTGTAATGGTTTAAAATTCATTAGTGGTCTGTATTATAACAGAGTGCATGTGCACAATTTGAGTCCATTTCAGTAGCGACTGCAAGTGCATATCAAAAGAAAAACACATCATTCTGCCTGGAGTTTAGATATGAGTATTGCTCAGCAACTGAGCAATGCCATGTTTCTTCACAGGTCTTAAAACATAGGATTTTCCTTTCCTTAACCTTTTTTATAGTCTTAAGAATGTAAAGCAATCTCTGGTTTTATTAGAGTAAAGGCTGATAAGATACTTTTATCTTTTTTGGTACATTCCATTGACTTGGAAGTGTGCTAAATAGTTGGAGATCTGAGTGCCTCTATCTCTTGTACCTAAGGACATATTTGCATTTCTAATCTTGAGTAGCAGACCTATGAAAGTTCACTTCTAGGTCAGTGGTGCTATGGCAGATGTGTTCAGAGGCAGCAGTGGCTGCTCAGTGTGCAGCTGCATTTCTGCATTCCTTGTGCAATTCTGTGCTGCTTTATATAGCGGGTCACTTGCCTAGCTGCACCTTTATCTCTTGCTACTACAATGCACTTTTATATGGGGCTGCCCTTAAAAGCAGTCTGGAAACAACAGCTGTTGCGTGATGCCATAGCTTCTTGCCCAGTGACAGCATTTGCATTTATGGATGAGAGAGGAATTCACTTCAGTTCACATTTAAAGGAGAATATGTGTAATTCACACTTTCTAAAATGCTATACAAACCAAAACACAACAATCCTTGGAAAGTCACACTTCTCTGAATTTTGCAGTACAGTTCTCCACACAGATAAGTAAAAACATGCACACACTAAGGTAAACTGTGCATAAAAATGCATATGTTGGTGAAAGTAACATAGAAAAAATGCATTATATTACTGAAATTTGCTTTGCAGAATTTTGTATATTAGTCAAAATTGCATTAAAAAAGTGTATATTAGGAGAATTTGCACTACAGTGCCAATGAATTTTCATGATAACTTTTAAAAAAACAATGACACAAGCATATGGAGAACTGAAGATTGGAAATACTAGAAACTGTGAAACCAAAATTGAAAGATTCACCCATCCATGTTTGCCTGCCATGGTAAGCCATGGTGAATAGAGTTAGCTCCCTTTTTACTCCTCCCCAGTGTGGGTGGAAGCAGCAAACCACAACCCCTGACTCAGAACCAGGGGTGATGGTTTGCTTTGCTCCATGCAAAACACAATATAAAGCCAAGCAAAGTTTGTTTTTGGCTTACCAGCCATGGTTTCAGCAGAACAAACCATGACAATTCAGACATAAGCTAACCCAGGAATCACAACTGATTTATTCTACTTTGTTTTTCACTTAGTACAAGGAGGATCAATCTCCCCATTCCAAGGTAAACAGTTAACTGTGGTTTGCCATAATGTGCAGACTGGGCCAGTGAATTTCCAGACTTAAGCCAAGGTAATATTTTATGACCTTTAAAGCCTTTAATAGCTTGGAACCCATGTATCTCGGGGGCTGGGCTGCCTTGCATATCTCAGAAACACATCTACTTTCTCCTCTTCCCCTATGTGTCATCAGTAAGAGCTCTGCTCCAGATACAGTCTTTGGGAGAGGGTAACACCAGTGCTGGAAAGTAAAGGGCTTTTCTGGTAGTCTCAAGACTTGGGCAAAGTTGTCTGAAATAAGTCTGTTGCTGTGGTTACCCATCAACCTTTTGTTTAAAAAGGGGGCAAGCGCATGGTCTTTTGTTTGTAGACACCTTGGAGTCTGAGATAAGAGCAGTAGGTGGGATCTGTTCTGTTTTGACTGCTTTTTAATGCCCTAGTAAGTGGTTTTTGTACATTCTTTTGCCTCTTGATATTTTATTGCTATTGGTTGGTTATTGTGGGCCTTGAACTGCTGCCAGTTCTCTTCTTTCACCTGTGTAGGTGATGCCACTCTTGCCAGTCTTTCTATTAAGAGAAACAGAGAGCGTGCTCTCAGAATGACTCCCACCTGCTCTTTTTCTCTCCCTTCTGTCTTTAAAAGGGGATGGTAGCCCTTTAAATCAGAGAGAGAGAGAGAGAGAGAGAGAGAGAGAGAGAGAGAGAGAGAGAGAGAGAGACGAATGAATATGAATATGTAGCTGCTGTGGCAATCTTTCTCATTAAATGTCAAGGTTTAAGTAGAGCAAATTTAGAGAAAGTGGTTTCATCTTCCAGAACATGGGTTGTGGGAAGGAGATAAGAGGAGTTTCAGGCAACAGAACTGTGTTTGGATGATGTCCTCTGCAAAATTATTTTGTCTTGCAAGACACATGTGAGCAATGGGGAAACCTTGAAAAGTAAGTGGGAACTCTGGTATAGGGGCAGTGGAAGGCTTCCAACGTTTTGTATGCGGAAAACAAGCTGGCCATAAAGCTTGGACGTGAAGCTTGGATTAGGTCAGAGCTTTCAAAACTTTTCTTGTGGGTGTCACACTGTTTTTAAACATGCAACATTTCGTGACACAGCAATTCAGTTTTACTAGCAAACTGGAAGTTAAACTAACCTCTTTCCACCCCAGGAGGTGTGTGGGGAGCATTCACGTGATAGACCTAGACACTGCAGCCGACACACTAACGTGTCGCGACACACAGTTTGGAAAGCTCTGGATTTGGTGGTTCACTAGACTGTGAGTGTAGTGATCCTAGAACCAGAAGAGTGCAGAGTTCAAGCAGATCTACTGTCTTTTCCTCTCTAGGCAATGCTATACTCAAACCTGTCCTAATAGTTTACTTGTCAAGGTGAAATATATATAAAACCCAAAGCAGAAAATCTAAGGGAGAGGACACGCCCAGCATAGTAATAGGCAGGAAATTTCTTAACCTTCTAATCTGTTTTACTGTTGCAATCCCTTGAAGCAGACAGAGAGGAAACCTGTCTTGGATTTAAGAAACTGCAAATGAAGTTCATTTTGATTGCACCATACACAGTTTCACTCAATCTTGGTGTTTCCTCCCCTCCCCCCCCCCTTTGTAATCAGCTTCTTATAAATTGTTTGCTACCAAAGGAGAATAAGTTATTTTCTTCAGTTCTTCTTGGCAACCAGTTAAAATATGTTATACCGTACTTGGTAAATTCTCCAAAGAGAAAAGGACTAGACAAAAAAGGCAAAGACAAAGATAATTTGCACCCTGTGTGAATTTAAACACTCTGGACTGTCACTTTAGGAAAGTTATTTCAAGAGAACAGCAGATACAGAAACTCATTGTGCACTTTTATTTTATACCTTCAAGAGCTAACGTCATGTGGTATTGAGCTATGAATCCAGAAATCCTGGTTCAAATCTCAACTCAGCTGTCAATTCACTATTTGCCCTTAGGCAAGAATAGCCCTCCCTCCCTCTCTCTGGCTACATACACACCATACATTTAAAACACATTGCTTCCCCCAAAGAATGATTGGAGCTATAGTTTAAGGGTGCTGGAAATTGTAGCTCTGTAGTGGGTTAACTGCAGTTCCCAGGATTCTTTGGGGGGAATTCAAGCATGTTAAATGTATGGTGTGTATACAGCCTCTCTCTCCCAGCCCTTATGCATTATTGGAATATTAATACTGACCTGTTTTATAGGGTGTTTGTAAGGATTTCTGAGGAAAAGAAATCTGTGAAGCACTTTGAACACAAGAAACACTGTATCAACTTATCAGTATTTTGCAAGACCCCTCATGCTTAGTTGTTTTCTACATTTTTTTCCTCTGCTAGGTAAAACTAAGCTGAAGTAGCAATAATAAAAAGGAGGCGCTAACATTTTTAAAACAACATTCCACATGATAAAATTTATCAAAACAACTCTTCGGTTATCTTTTCAAAACATAAATGAGCATACACCAAAACGAAGTTTACATGCCAGTTTCTGCAGTTTACCTAATGTCTCATATCTGTGCAGCTGCTGAGAAAGTAACTGTTCTGTTAAAACACAGCATGTTCTGTATTTTTAATCATGGTTGCCAGATAGGCTAGTCCAGTGGTTCACTTTTGGGGGGAGGCAGTGGTGGGACCCTTCACTTTAAGGAAAACTTTGGTGGAATCTTTTTAAGGGGAATAAGTTCAGTTTTGGCAGAGCAGCTTTGAAAAACTTTGCTGTCTCCTGATGTCCTCTGATGGGAGAAGCTTTTGTTTTGTTTGCTGTGCTTAAGACTGGCTCTTATCAGAGGGAGTTCTTACCTCTTTCAGAGTTAGAGAAGCTGCATATTTAACCCTGGCAGTTAAGTGGAAGGTGCTAAGTGGAGACACGGGTGGTGCTGTGGGTTAAACCACAGAGCCTAGGACTTGCCAATCAGAAGGTTGGTGGTTCGAATCCCCGCAACAGGGTGAGCTCCCGTTGCTCGGTCCCTGCTCCTGCCCACCTAGCAGTTCGAAAGCACATCAAAGTGCAAGTAGATAAATAGGTACCGCTCCGGCGGGAAGGTAAACGGTGTTTCTGTGTGCTGCTCTGGTTTCGCCAGAAGCGGCTTAGTCATGCTGGCCACATGACCCGGAAGCTGTACGCTGGCTACCTCAGCCAATAAAGCGAGATGAGCGCCACAACCCCAGAGTCGGCCACGACTGGACCTAATGGTCAGGGGTCCCTTTACCTTTACCAAGTGGCAGTTCAGTGGAAGGTGCTAAGTGGAGACCAGGAATGGCAGTTGTTTGAACAGCACATTTAACCAGTAGCAGAGCAGCACTGGGAGGGCTGTGCTGCTCACCTGGCTTTCCAATTCCACACTTGGTTACCAAGTGGGTTGAGGCAGTGGGGAGAGATGGATTGGCAGTGCTGCCATGCTTGTATTGCACCTAGCTCCCTGCTGCAGCCTCCTCCTCCCTCTTGGTAACTAGTGGTTGGCATTGGGAACCCAGGTAAGCACTGCTGCCTATCTGTGTTGTGTTGCCCCACCAGCCACTACTTATTTAACCCTTGTAAAGTATGGCAAGGGAAGGAAAGAAGAGGAAGCGATTCCCAGGACCGTTGCCTGAGTAGTACGCTTAATCCCCATGGTATCCTGCTTATAAAAGGAATTGCTGCAACCAGTGGCTATTCACAGTTGTGTTGCATAGTCTGTGTTGGTCTGCCGTAGTCGAAACAAAACAAAATAAAAAAATTCCTTCTAGTAGCACCTTAGAGACCAACTAAGTTAGTTATTGGTATGAGCTTTCTTGTGCATGCACACTTCTTCAGATACAGATGCTCAGTATTGTCTACCCTGACTGGCAGCAGCTCTTGAGGGTTTCGGGCTGGAACCTAGGACGCTCTCCGTGCAAGGCAGATGCTCTACCATGGAGCTACAGCATTTCCCCCAGTTAAGGTGAGAGTGACAAAATTGTGTTTGGGGTGGGAGGGTCTGTTGGCAGAGAGCATATAATCCTCCATCTTGGTTCTGATCTCTTAATCACAGTGAAGAGAGAGCCAACATTATCTTTACACCACCCCTAAAAACAGTTTGTTCATTAAAGTTTAAAAAAAACCAAAACAATTATGACTGTTTAAATTCTGTTTAAGGATTGTTAAAATCTATATATTTGCAAGTAGTTTTTGCTTGTATGAATAGAGCATTTACTTCTGTCTGAAATATTTTACAGTATACCAGCAAACAGTGTCTTGTATTCCATTTGTCGGACCAAAGAAAAGGTGCAGTCAGGATGTAGTTGAAGTCATACATTTTTGCCAATGACACGAAGGCTGATCAGAATTTTAATTTTAAAGGAAGGAAATGGTTTTGGCAGATACCCACAGTCCAGAGCAGTCCTTCTGTTAATGCACAAGTGCATTACTGTGCTCTTGAACTTTGCCTTCTGATCCAGGTTATTGCTTGGGCCTAGAAATAGCAACTGCCACATTTTTTTTTTTAGGATCTTTGATAGTATACAAAATACCTAGCTTGTAGGGTTTGACCTCAAATACCTTGACTCCAAATCACTTCATAGTTTATCTCTGAAACTGAATTAAAGGCAGCTTATTTTTACATTAGTAAAAACAGAAGTTTTCAACTTTCCGATCCTCAGGGAACTCTTTCCATATTGATTTGCCTGCCGAGGAACTCCTCGCTTTTTTAAACAGGAAACTTGTGTATTACAGAGGTCTCCAGGTATTATTAAAGGAAAGAAATTGTTTTGGCAAATACCCATAGACCAGAGCAGTCCTTCTATCAGTTAATTAGTTAATAAGGTGCTGCCCAGACTGGCCTCTTGTGCTGAGTGATTGAGTGGACTCTTAAGATGTGTCCAGCACTTTTGCTGTGGCTCTGCTCTGCAGGGGTAGATCAGTAATCATGGACAAGTTGTATTTCAAGAAACTTCTCCAAAATGACTGATCTTCTCAGCAAGGAACTTCTCCATGAAATGCCAGGGTTTCTAAGAACACAGATTGATTCATACTATAACTTGCTGGTCTTCCCTAATACAGTATGTCTTTTCAAATTAAATTCATCTAAGAGGTTTTCTATATCAAGATGTGACCTCATTACTGCTTACTGTACTTAGTTCTCTGTAAATCTTTGATAGAAAAATTAAACCTCATGGGAAGACAAGAATACAGACTGCAAGAACTATTGTCTACAGCAATGTTTCATAGCCACAAGTAGGAGATAAATTCCTAGGAAACCTACCAGAACAGTTACAATAAGCTACAATAAGTCACAGTAAGGCAGCAGTTTTTCGATATTAAAAATTGGCTTTGCTGTGACCCCATTATCTCTCACAGATAATAACATTAGTATTATTTCTTCTCTCTGTTAATAATGCCTGCTTGTTCATTTATCACAGAAACATACTTCTAAATCCGCAGCCCTAAGATTAGTCACACTGATTTTGCTTTCATTCTCCCCCTTCTCCTCATGCCACCAAACAAATTATATAATTGTAAAAAAAAAAAAAAAAAAATCCTATTCCTTTTCATGGTGTAATAAAGAAGCTTACCTTTGATTTTCTTTCAGAAGGTAGTCAGGCATTTCTTGGGCCAGAATAATCCTATTATGATTTTAGAATGCACCTGGGTTACTTTGGCTGTCTCTTTATTTTCTATGTTCCATATCACTAGATGTGAATTATTGGTTAGCCCATCGTTTGCATGGCATGTCACTTTAGAAATTGATATGACATGGTAGTTTTCTGTTGGAGGAGCAAACCCTTGCCTGTTGGAATAGCAGCCATTGCTTGTAGAGAGTGGTCAATTGGTGTCAGGTCTACTCTCATACTAATTTTCCCATTTCCTGAGATTTCACACACCCATCCTGAAGAGGAGATGTACAGGTGAAACTCGAAAAATTAGAATATTGTGGAAAAGTTCATTTATTTCAGTAATTCAACTTAAAAGGTGAAACTAATATATGAGAGAGACTCGTGACATGCAAAGCAAGATGTGTCAAGCCTTTATTTGTTATAATTGTGATGATTATGGCGTACAGCTGATGAAAACCCCAAATTAACAATCCTAGAAAATTAGAATATTAAATGAAATCAGCAAAACAAGGATTGCAAATAGAGCAGTATTGGACCTCTGAGAAGTAGAAGCTTGCATATGTACTCAGTACTTGGTTTGGGCCCCTTTTGCATCAGTTACTGCCTCAATGTGGCATGGCACAGATGCTATCAGCCTGTGGCACTGCTGAGATGTTATGGAAGACCAGGAAGCTTCAATAGCAGCCTTCAGCTCTTCTGCATTGCTCGGTCTCATGTATCTTATCTTTCTCTTGGCAATGCCCCATAGATTCTCTACGGAGTTTAGGTCAGGTGAGTTTGCTGGCCAATCAAGCACAGTAATCCCATGGGCATTGAACCAGGTTTTGGTACTTTGGGCAATGTGGGCAGGTGCCAAGTCCTGCTGGAAAATGTAGTCAGCATCCCCATAAAGCTCATCTGCGGAAGGAAGCATGAAATGCTCCAAAATCTCCTGGTAGATGGTTGCGTTTACCCTGGATTTAATGAAGCACAGTGGACCAACACCAGCTGATGACATGGCTCCACAAATCAACACAGACTGTGGAAACTTCACACTGGACTTCAAGCATCTGGCATTGTGTGCCTCCCCATTATTCCTCCACACTCTGGGTCCTTGGTTTCCAAATGAGATGCAAAAGTTGCTCTCATCAGAAAAGAGGACTTGGGACCACTGAGCAACAGACCAGTTCTTTTTTTCCTTAGCCCAGGTAAGACGCTTCTGACGTTGTTTCTTGTTCAGGAGTAGCTTGACAAGAGGAATACAACATTTGAAGCCCATCTCCAGAATCCGTCTTTGTGTGGTGGCTTGATGCACTAACTCCAGCCTCAGTCCGCTCCTTGTGAAAGTCCCCAACACATTTGAATGGTCTTTTCCTGACAATCCTCTCCAGGCTGTGGTCATCCCTGCTGCTTGTGCACCTTTTCCTTCCACACTTTCCCCTTCCGCATAACTTTCCATTAATGTGCTTCGATACAGCACTTTGGGAACATCCAACTTCTTCTGCAATTACCTTTTGAGGCTTTCCCTCCTTATGGAGGGTCTCAATGATGGCTTTCTGCACAACTGTCAGGTCAGCAGACTTCCCCATGATTGTACTTCCTACTGAACCAGACTGAGAGACCATTTAAAGGCTCAGGAACCCATTGCAGATGTTATGGATTGAATAGCTACTGTACCTTTTCACAATATTCTAATTTTCTGAGATTGTTAATTTGGGGTTTTCATCAGCTGTACACCATGATCATCACAATTATAACAAATAAAGGCTTGACACATCTCACTTTGCATGTCATGAGTCTCTCTCATATATTAGTTTCATCTTTTAAGTTGAATTATTGACATAAATGAAGTTTTCCATGTTATTCTAATTTTTCGAGTTTCACCTGTATTTTCCCCTATCTCTCTGCTCCACCAAAAAAGAAAGAAATGCCAAAACAATTCAGGACTGGATACTGTGCCCTTTGCTAGTTAAACGATGATACTGGTAGCAATACGTTACGCAGAAACCTTTCCCAGGACTCTGCGCTGCAGCTTGGACAGAGCAATAATTTGATCATACATTTTAAATAAGGCATGCCTGGACCATCCAGAATTGTTCCAAAGACAGACAGAAACCAGGACAAACCACTTGGAATGAAGACTAAATATTGCAGTTAAATGGACCTTGGCATTTTTTATTTAATCTCTCCATTTGCTAGAACAAGAGTCAACAGGAGGTAGGTAGCAGTCCATCAGTGGTTCACTGGCCAGTTTCTGGTGGGTGATGATCTTCTAGCACTTCCTGGTTTTGTCATTCTTGCCAAGAATGCTGGATGATAAGGGTTTGTTCCAGGAAGGCGCTTCTCACATTCTTAAGCAAGAGTGCATATTCTGGACCATTTAAAGAAGGTTCCTTTTAAAAATCAAAGTATACGTATATGTGCTGCTGTTTTACTTTATCAAAGTTTGCTATTCTGTGACTGTTAACCAGTCATGAGTATACACCTTTGCTTTATCATAGATAAATCATAGATATCATAGATTTATCATAGATCAATGAACTACAGAGAATTCTACTTTAGAGCAAAACATTAAGAATCTAGCAAACTGCCTTATATGAAGTTGAACCATTGATCCATCTGGTTCAGTATCTTGACTGACATTGATAGGTCTTCAGGTTTTCAGAGAGGGGTCTTTCCAAGCCCTGCCTGGATATATTGGGGAATTGGGCTATGCAAACATGAAGCCAGCTCAGCTTATGGGGTACAATGTACGCATGATTTACCTTACCTTAAAAGCATTCAGTTATTTGCTCAAATAACAGGAGTGAGTTTCGAAGTTGCTCCTTACGTTTTGTGTGAAAAATGCACTTTATAAATTCATGGGTGCAGATCAAAACATCACAGCCTAAAATAAATTCTGGAACTGGTTTCTGAAAACTTGTACTGTAATTGAAAACTTACAAAATAACATTTCATGCATTTCAAGCTGTATAATTTGAATTTACTTTGAAGTAAAATTGATTTCCCCTCCTAGCCTAGATGATAGTGCCAGTAATCACTCACTGTCTTGGTAGATGTTGCTTTTCATACCCCATTAAAATGCCTGAAAAGACCCAATACTTAAATGATCAAGGGCCAGTAGATTTAGAGAAGAGATGATATAATGAGTACTTTGTTGAGAACAGAGAAGCATTCAGTCTCTGCTCCTTCAAATTCTTACAGTAGAAATTCACTACTGTTTTCCGTTTTACTGTCAGATTGAATCACTTTTTGATAAACATATATCTGGGTATGGGGTGGGGGAGCGGGTTGAGACTGGGCCCCAGTCTTTGTAAAATGTCAAATTGTTCATATTTCAATTGACATAACTTTTCTAGAAAAAAATGTACTTTAACCACATTTGCAACTAGATTACTAGCTGCATTATTACTTCCATTATTGAACACACAGATGGCCTAAAAGGTTTGTTTTCAGTTTGTTTTCAGTTGTTTATATACACTCTAATCATGCGAAGCAATTTTGTAATTGGAAACCATGAAAAATGTGGAAGTTGTTGGGACATACTAAATACAGCTTTTATTGAGGAGCTTTTTCCAGTGATTTTTTAAATCTGCAGATGTCATTATTTTATGCTACAACTATTACTTAGCATTTTCATATCTTTTGTTTATGGTATGCAAAGGGCATTTGCAAATTATGTTAACATCCATCTTTGCATTAGCACTTTGACTAGATAGGTGATAATGAAAAATCTTGACTTGCCTGAAGCCATCTAGCAAAACCTAGGGCTGACCAGAAAAATTGGACACCAGCAGATCTTCCAACAGGCAGCAGATGTCCACAGACAACCAATAAATATAACATGCTTCGCATAATCTTTTTTTTTGGGGGGGGACCTATTGGATATATTTAGACTGAAGTTTAATAAGCTGCAATTTCATGGACGTTCTTTTACATATAATCAGGTGAATATACAAATGCACATTAAGATTCTGAGTTTGCATATTATAATAAAACATGTTTAAGCAAGATGCACATGAACTACAGTGAACCTTTGGTTTGCATGCTTCCCTCCTCCTGTTTTCTTTTCCCCAAACCTGGAGAAGGATGTTTTTGAAAGCTTTTACTTTTGGTTTAGCATAATCCATGCAATTGAAGTCATGTCCCTATAACAATTGCAACTGGATTTCTGGTTACTTGTTTAACCATTGCCTATGTGCATATTTGTTGGTAAAAATGTTTGAGTAGTATCATTAAAATATATTGCCTAGTGCAAATCCTGTCAAAAATATTTGCTCAGAAGGTCCTGGGTTGAATCCAAGAAGGATATTGCAGTTGTGCAATAGAATGTTCTCTCCCCCTCCTTCCTGTGTGTCCCCTGCACTCACCCAAATCTACTCTAGAGAGTTGGGAGAACCCCGGCCTAGAGCATATTGGGGAAGGAGCAGGAGTAGACTTGCCATTGCGCAAGCAGAAGTCATTCCTCGTTCCACAGTTACAGTATTTCATTGACTACAACAAGTATACCCATTTAATTTTATCCATATAGGCCCTGGTCTTACCCACACATATTTATTTTTATAAAAATCATGTGGGTGCAAGCCTCCCTTCTTCTTTACCAGTGCGACAGTAGAACCTGTGTAAACTTGGGAGCCTATGTCAGCAGCCATAGCCCTAATGCTAAATTCTCCCCATTTCTGGGTGTGGATTTTGCAAGTGCTTCTTCGACCAACCACAAAATCTTCAGCTCTGAATGGGGAAGCACCAGCAGTAAATCTATCTATGGCCACAGATTCATAGCTGTCAACTTACAGATTTGAAAATAAGGGACCAGCAGCCTTGAAAATAAGGGACCAGCAGCCAAAATAAGGGGCCTGCAGCCTCACCTGTTCCAGGCACTCTAGTCTTCATGTCCTCCTGCAGTCTGGTTAAACTCATGCTGGTAGCTTTGAGAACACTGTCCAACCAACTTTATAACCAGAGGTTCAACTGAATAGAATCTGAATCACATGCACCACAAGGCCTAGGCAGCCTCAACTTAAGATGGCTCCCTGGCTTGGCTTTGCACTGCAAAGTTTGCAGCAGCATGTGCAACAAAATGGCGTCCAGCATTCAAAACCCCCCTCAGCTTGCATTAACTAGCCACACACAAGGCATGCAAGCTCCACCCCCCAGTCGTTCTTAGACTTCTTATTGGGTGAGCAACACAGCCAAGCAACACAGTTGGAGCCTCCCTCCTCTCTGGCCAGCAGGGAGGGAGGGAGAGGAGCTGCTTCCTTTGAAATTTAAGGGACATCATTTAAGGGACATTTAATAAGGGACAGCAGCGGGACATGGCGCTGGAATAAGGGACTGTCCCTTCAAATAAGGGACACTTGACAGCTATGCACAGATTACTTTGTTTGCATTGGATTTGCTAGGACTTGGCTCTTTGTGCTTGTATGTGGTAGCAAGAGAGGAGGTATATGTGGTAATACAGGACTTTTGTGTACTGCGTCCATAACAAAAATGGAGCCCACAAAGTTTTGACGTCAATAGCAAATCCCCACAATGGCATTTCCAGATGTTATGCTATGCTCTGTATGATTTTAGTGTTTACTAGTTCATGCAAGAAGAGTTTAATGAAATTGCAATATCAGTTTACTACAAAAAGAGTGGTAATTGTTTTAAATGCCTTGGAAATGTGCAAGGATGGTTACAATTTCCATTCATTTGCGAATCCTAGATGAAATAAGTTTCATATGGGACTTCCGGGTTGGCACGATCTGGAAATGGCAGATTCCCTCCGAGTTGCGGAGGGAATCGGCTCAACCGAGGACGGGTCTTGCCGCGCCGGCGACGCGGGGACCCTTAGAAACCGCAGGCGCTGAAGCCTGCGGACTAGAAGACTCGGTGGGCGCCTTAAGCGCCCCCCCGACCCACGAAGAGCCTTTTTAAAGGCTGCGGAGAGGGTACGGAGGGTGGCGTGGCGCTGAGAGTCGATCGCTACCTCGGTTGAGCGGAGCCGCGAGCCATGACTGGAGAGCGCTGACTTCCTTCCTTGAAATTCGGACTGAAAAAGAATAACCCGTGAGTAAGATGAAATTGGACTTTAAGAATATCCTCCTGTGAATTCGAGACGACCGGGGGGGGTGCTAAAAGGAAGTCCGCACCCCCCCTTTTGCAGACGATCTAAAGCAACGATAGAAGAACTAAGCTGGAGAGCCTACCCTTTGTGGGGTGAGTAAAAAAGACTTTAACTTCCAAGATTTGGCAAAAAGAAACTTTGAGCTGGAGTGAAAGAGTGGAATTTTAGAAGCCTTTTTTCTGTTGTATGCAACCCCCCCTCCCTGGCCCGGGAGCGTCCTGTATTGGAGCTTGTGGAAGAGGAATGCGGAGTTTGACAGCTGTCAAAGCTGTCAAACAGACAGTTTAAAGTTGAAAAATTTGCCATCTAAGATCCCTCTGGATTAAAACCAGTTAAAATTGAACTAAAATTGTTGGAAACAAAGTAACAACAACAAGTTAGAGGATTATTGGAGAAAGATTATTAAGTAACCAGATTCCCTCTAGGGGGAACTCTGTGACATTACAATGGCTGTGGATGGAAAGTTACTAGTGGAAATCGAAAGAATGTTTCATTTGGTGGGAATCTTACAAGAGCAGAGTCTGGCTATGAATAAACAACTCATGACCTTGACTTCTGGAACAAGCAGCTCTGCTGAATGTATTGAGGACCTGAATGAGAAAGAATCTGCAGCTGAATCGGAAATGATAACTCAAGAAGTGGAGGAGACTAAACAAGGAGAACTGAAAGTAAAGATGGAAAGTACCAACCAGAAGTTTACACCAGTGGAATATAAGCAAGGAGACTTTTGGATTACATTGACTACAAATCTGCGAAAGATGCAAAAGACGAAGGAGAAGGCCCCGGGAGTAAATGGAATACAGGAATTCAAAATAAAGAATAAATATGATTGGGGCCTTCACTCTGACTCTGAAGATGCATGGCCTGAGGAACTTTTGCAGCAGTTGTTCTTAAATGTCCTTGTGGGAAGAGAACCTGGTTTGATGGGGACAGAACTCCTTCGAGATTCGACGACCAATATAAAGGACTACCAACAAGACCGGCGGAGAGGGACTGAAAGAGACTTGAAAGCCTCGGACGTGAGGAATCCAGGCTAAGAACTGTTATTTTGGACATGTACTGGGGAAGGGACGAAAACCGGGGATGGGAGGGAGGGAAGAATAGAACGTTAAAAACACTCAGGACTTTTGGGTTTAGTTAATTTGACTGTTACCTAAGACAAAATGGGAAATCGATGGAAGGGAATTTGAGTCCAACTTAGGAAAAAAAATTTCTCTAATAAAAGATGTTATATTAAGATGGATAAGAGGAGAAATACCAATTTGCTGACATAATTATGGGAATTGGGATGCATGAAGGGGGGTGGGGGGAAGTTAAGGAACAAGGTTAAGAAAGTGGGATTTTCTGAAATTATACATGTTTTCGTCTTTTGTCTTTTTAGTGTGTGTTATGTATTCATAAAAGTTGAAAAACCAATAAAAATTATTTTTTTAAAAAAATAAGTTTCATATGTCTAATGTTAGATTTACATGTAAAATGCATTGCAATTGCTGTGATTTCAGAGCTATTTTAGGGCAAAGAATATTTTTAACAAAGTTGCTTGTTTTGTGTTGAACATATTGCAATTTTTTTGCATGAATTGTTTAATAACATCTCAAAGACTTTTGCTCCATTTTAATATTTTTCCTTTATCCATGCTCTCTTTAAGATATAAATGTATGGGGTTAAGGTGTTGAACTGTAAATATTTTGATTCATTGGGGTTTCTCCCCCATCATCCGAATACTTGAATCAAATAGGTTACTTAAAATGTAGAATTCCATGCTTCTTACAAAACTGATTGTTTATTTGTTTTTGACTGTGAAAGCAAAATAGTCCAGTTGATATTCAGAATCTTGTGAAATGTTGAGTTTCTGGGAAGATATGATTGGCAGCCCAGTACATAAATAAATTAGTGCAAATGGGCTGCACAGGCACTTAAGCGGTCCCCTCACCCCCCAGCTTCCTATTAATACCAATTGCTGCCTTCTAGCTTAGATGGTTTTGAGAGATTTGGGTGGGATGGGGCTGAGTATTCCTAGAGTTCTATGCTGTAGCAAATCACTCAAATTTGCCCTCTAGCACAATCTGCTTCCTGGGTACAGAACAGAAAGAAAGAATGTTAAATAAAAGAGAGAACGTATTTAATTTCTTCATGTAATTTTAAAAATAAATATTGAAACTTGTTCATAGAATCGGAAAGCTTTGATATCTAATTATCCCTAATACATCAGATTAGCAAAGTCATATGTGATTGAAGTTGAAGGGGAGAATAAGATGGACTATGCTTTTTAAGTAATATATCAATTTGAGCGATGATGCAATTGTTCCAACACAACATAGTGGTTCAGATGTAATTCCAAACCATGGCCTGGTGGTTGTGAACAAGGAGTTAAGGCCTTGGAGTCATTCAGCCTTGCATACATCTATTCCCTGCCTAGTGTGACCCTCATTTCCAATCCTGATTTGCAGGGCACTGTCAAACGTAGGACAAAATGGCAAATTACATACATTTTGCTTCAAAACATGACTGGAGGCAGGGAATCAGTGCATGGCTCAAAATTTTGCAATAGTGTATTCACAAATTTAGAAGGGAAACACTAAGCATTGTGTTTCCAAACTAATCAAAAGCAAAAGCTTCCTTTCCTCTTTCTTATCTTGTGAGTATTAAGAGCAAAAGGCAGGGAGTTGATGAAGGTTTTGATTTATAGGCACATTATAACATACAGGATATTAACTAGTATCTCACACCACAAAAAAACCTTATTTGCATCCAGCAAGGTTAGGCCCCCTTATGATCTTTTGGCTGGTGGCACTTCTGTTTCCTGATTTTGTTTTGTCTTTTTGAACAGGAAGTCTGTACAATTGAAGAATGCTAAAAACACTCTGATCTGAGAAATAATAGCTCCTTCAGCCCAAGTAAATTATGTAAAGAAGGATTCCCAGGGTTGGTTGTGGTGTGAGCACTTAGCACATTGTTTTAAAGTCTTATGTTTTGCATGTGGTTGCATATAAATAAACAGTTTATTTTTAATTATTGCTGTGATCATTTTTAATGGAAAGGTGGGGTATAAATATTTTAACTAGTGAATAAATGTACATGAAACATGTAACCAGAGTACAAGAGGCACATGTTTGCAGATGTTTTACATGCTGCTGCCTGTGACATATATGGACCTTGTTGGAAGAAGCATCCCCTCCTATCTGAGAATGAAGGTAGAATCCCTTTGTTAATATGGTGCCTATCATCTGCAGCTTGTGGAACTTACATTAAAAATTAAAATGCTTGACCAACTGGGCAGTGCAAATGTTTTTTTAACTATTATTATTTAATTGATTACAAGTTGCAGATCCAGTTTCTAGATTGATTTTAGCCTCATCACTTGCTTTTTAGAATGTGTTCATGGAACACAACATTGAGCCTACCACAGCAAACCAATGATAATACCGAAGCTGCTTTTCACATTTTCACATAATAGCATTGAATGAAATAGTCAAGAGCCTCAGATTTGACCAATTCAAATGCACTTATTCCTGTAAACAAATCAGTGCTTGATGCAAGTTATGTGCAGAGCTATGTGTATTTAAAATCTTAAATCTGCCAGGGTAGTGGCATTTTCTTGCATTAAGAAAAACGGAATGTTATTACCTATATATATTGTGTATAATTTATACAATGACCTAGTTTGCACATAATACTAAGACAGACATTGGCTTTGTACAAACCATGGCATAGCTCCTCCTGCTGCTGCACTACCCAGGGCTAAGCCATGGATTGGCTTATGGATTGGTTTGCAGGTGGTTGCTCGCGAGTAAACAGCCAGGACTTCGACCTGTCTTTTACAGGTTTTATTTAGTGCAAACTTTGTACAGTGCAGAAACCCAAAGTTCATGTCTGTCTCAGTCACTTGCAGATTCCGGGAGTGGCCCCTTCCGGTTTCTCCCCCAACGTAAGAACTTAGGCACCCTAAATCTCCGCCTCCCCTCCTTCCGTTTCATCCCTCTGCGAATACTGGGCGACGGAAGCGGCATGCTTGTTTCCTGACCAGCCTGGCTAAGCGAAGCGCTTGGGCTCACAGTAGCATCTGTGCGCCTTTCCTTCACCTTGCCCCTCCTTTCCCCCTCTGCTTCACTGGAGGCGTGGCTCTCTCCACTGCCTGACGAAGAGCTACTTCTGAGCAACATCGTAGGAGGCTCCCTGTATTCTTGTGCCCCCCCCCTCCCTCCTTTCGATGGCAGTTCCCTGACAACTTAGCTTAGCATGTCCGAACCCAGGCACATGGCTTGTCAGATAAACTTTTACAGCTCATATCTGGAGGAGCCAAACCATGGGTTTTATGGTGCATTGCCAGCCTGAGGACTAGAAAATTAACTGGAGACTAGAAAATTTCCTTTTGAGATTACATCAGGCATTGGCCATGCACTTTCAGGCTACTCTTGGTTGCTGCAAATGTAAATCAGGACTACGTATTTGAGGATTATAAATTCATTGCCTGCCTAGAGTTGTAAAATCTTGCAAAAACAACCTGGTCATGAGCCAGGATAGTAATGGATGTATGGTAAACAGGACATATAACTCTACAGAAGCTTGGTGAGGGACCTTATCCAAACTAAAAAAATACCATTCTTCCCATATTTCATAGATTGGGAGATGCTGCCTTCTCTGACGGAGCCAACATGTAGACAGAGGGACAGATTTAATTTAGGTTTAACTCTCAGGCTTGATGTGCACAGATGTAGGTTGCTCAATTCTTCTAAGAGGAAAGTTTGCTGAAGGTGTCTTTGTCAGCTTAATTCCTGCTTAGACACATTGGGCAAGCAACTTTACTCACTCTCTATTATTCTCCCCTCACCAGTGCTCTTTTTCTACAAAAAAAATGTTTAGGAGTACTCTTATTTTCCTACTCATATTGAAATACTGCCCCTTAATGAGGCCAAACTTAGATTCACAAAATGTTTAGGGGTGCGCATACCCCTGCATACCCCCAAGAAAAAAACACTGCCTCGCACCTCCTAGTGAGTTGTTTTTTTCACTTGTGGCCTTTACTTACTTGGATAACTCTTTTCCATGGTTACAATTCATCTCTTTTTCAATGAAGTTTGCAGATTCTCATCTGCTCCCTATGTTTGCCTTATTAGAAAATATTTAAAGGAGAAAACACTACATTTTGACAACAAACGTAATTATTTAGTGTGTCACTGAAATATATCTGAAGTGAACAAATAGGATAAATGGGGCCAGTGTAGCCTCAACATATAATTTCCTGTGGTTCCAGAAATGAAAACTAAACTGGCCTGATTCTTTTTATATGCACATGCATATGTGGTCAAGTGTGTAGGTGTAGGAAGGGAGATGTGGAAAGCAGAGCTTCTGCACTGGCATTGAATCTGAACTGTTAAGCAGCTAAGTCACAGCTGCTTAACATATGCCCCCTGGTTGAACTCATTTTATCGCCTGACACTTGATATCAGACTTCTCTCAATGCAAGAAAAGGTTGTTGGAATGGAATACTTTTCATTGCTAGCAATTGTTGGATGACATATAATTGTTCAGCTTCAATAATATGGAAAGCTGAGGAAGAAAGTGTGTTTGCATGTGAGTGTGCACAAAGCCACTCAACAAGCTAGCTTAAGGCACCATGTTTTGTGTTCTTGGAGTTAGTGGTTTCTTTGTGTTACTTCTTTATATGTTTGGCCAGTGAGAACTCCATTTGTGCAGAGGTTATGCTACCTTTTGCATTTTGTACAGCCTTTTAGGGTCACTAGTGTGATTTGTGAAGACTGGAGCTTGATTACCAATGCAATCTGTTATGTAGGCTAAATCTTTTCATTGCTTGAATAAGAAGATCCCCTAACTCCAACAGATAAGAGTTATATTTCAGGATTTTAGCTTGTTGTGCTGCTCCGGGGCCACTACTAAAGCTGGTACAGTGGTACCTCGGGTTACAGAGGCTTCAGGTTACAGACTCCGCTAACCCTGAAATAGTACCTTGGGTTAGGAACTTTGCTTCAGGATGAGAACAGAAATCGTGCGGCGGCAGTGGGAGGCCCCATTAGCTAAAGTGGTACCTCAGGTTAAGAACAGTTTCAGGTTAAGAAAGGACCTCCAGAATGAATTAAGTTCTTAACCCGATGTGCTACTGTAGTTCCTACCTGACCATACCAGCTCACTACTGGCAGAAAGAGAGAGGGTGCATACAGGTTAGCAACTTCACATTGTGACAGGTTGGCATGTGTGTATGGTACTAGTTGTATGACCAGAAAATGGAATCTAGTAGTGTTGCTTATCAATGAAACTTTGTTCCAAACTTGAATGTGTCAATCATTATTTCTGTATGGTGCCTAAGAACTATGATGAATGAGCCACTTGCCAGTAGTGTCATAATGGGTTGATTTTTTTTCTGGTTTGCAGCCGAATCTAAACATGTTTTCTCGCAAATAAATTCCAAGGATTTCAATGTGGAAAACGCTTGAGGCTGTAGGCTTGGATAAATTTATAGCCAAAAAGATGGTCTGACAGAGAGTTTTTTGTTTGTTTGTTCAAAGTATCTGTACTATTTTGGGATTGATATGAGTGAATGCATAGTATCAAGGGATCTGTGGAAATTGTGCTCAACTGAAGGATATTGAATGGCTTACTATCTTCAGACTTATTCTTAAATTAGTCTGGTTGTTCAAATAGATGATTCATAAGCCTTGTGGTTGGCCCTAGAGTGAATTTCATTCTCAGATAAAGCAAAATGTGGATTAGCTAATGTAATTTGACAGTGACTGGAAAATATTCCACTGTTCTTGTGGTGAAGGCAAGAGGCGTATCACCTGAACCTTGAGAGTCTGGTGCCAATGCATACCCCAAGAGGGACTTTGTGCAGCCAGAAAACATTGAGTTTCTGGCAGTATGCCAAGATGGATGACTAGACAAAATAAGTTTAGCCTTCAGCGACAGGCAAAAGGCAAACAAAAAGCTAGTAGAAGAAAGGTACATGCAAAGTTTTGCCATTGTACACTTGTTGCATTCATTTTTCATTATACTAGACTTTCATTTTACCAGCTACCTTTTGAATCACCATTTTAAAAATGTTTTGTTTTGTTCTTATTAGCCAAACTACCATATTTATGAACATTTCTTTTGAACCGGATATAATATGCTTGAGGCTGGTGCAGATCACAGGAGAAATAATAAGTGGACCCATCAGAGGGTTGCCAAAGTGGCCAGGGTAGGGAGGGCGGGAGCAATACAGCTGTTTTTCTTTTTACTTCTGGTCAGTTGCTTTTTCAAGTAAAAGCAGCATCATTTTCACAATGCCCAGGCTTAAAATGTGTATCTAATGTATGTGCCATGTTGTTGAGCTCAGTCCAAGCTCAGCACCAGCTCAGCATTTAACATACCCCTGCCTGTGAGCCTGTAAAGTGCATGTGTCTGTTTATTCCATAGCTCTCTTTCCACTGCCTCCAAATAAGATTTTTAAGCTGAGGCAGATAGGGTGGGTGGTGGCAGAGCAACTTGGCAAGTTCTCAGTGGCAGCTGGGGAGTCGGGATTGTTCTTACACCTGCTTCCCTATGCAGCTTTTTCACCCCACCCTAGAATGCAGACATGGGCTCAGTCCACTGTATTTGGCAGGAGCAAATGGAAAGCTTTTACTACTAGCTCTATTCTCTCTTGCGTCCAAGAGACTCCACCTTCTGACCTTCCCCTGGCTCCATAATTTTTGAAATCAAAAGTTGGTACCCTATCCACCATTCTTAACTACAGATAAGAATTATGTTGATACGGTGTGTACTGCTCATAAAGTATTCCTGAATTGTTTGTCCCTTCTCCCACCCCCACTGAAACATAAAAATTGTTGTTTGCTGAATCAGAATATGCTGATATTCTGGTCCATCTAACTCACTGTTGGCTGCACTGACTGACAACAGTTCTTTGGGATTTCTGACAAGTTCCAGCCCTACCTGGAGATGATGGGACCTGGGGAATCTGAATACAAAGCATGGACTCTGTCATTAAGGTCTGTCTGTCCCCTCAAAATAAAACATCAACTATGGAATCTCAAAGGTTCTACTATCCATGGTGGTTTGCTGTTGAATCCCCTTGCTATAGATTCTGCCCATCCACTACTTTTTGCCTTTGTTGTGGGCGATGGGAGGAGCAGATGGCATCTGTAAGTGGCCCATACTTGGCCAAGGAGTTGTCAATTTCTGATCTGTTACAAGTCAGTTTCTCTATAGACCATGTATGACATGAAGTTTAATATACAGGACAATTTGCAGTATCCATATGGTGTAGTCAGTTTCACGAGTCTTGCCATATTTTCTTAGACTCAATCAGATATTTGTTTTTAATCAAGTCAGTTTACTTATTAGTACTAAAACATTACAAGTTAATCCCTTATCAACGTGAAAAAACCTGAGGTGAAGTAAACATTCAGAGGATGAAGGGGAAATTCACTGTGTCCCTGCAGACAACCAGTTTTACAGTTTTCGAAGTAATGAATCGTTCTGGATTTTGTATATCTGATCATAAAGAAATTGGGAGAAAAGTTGATGTAAAAGCCTGATTTTACTCATTTTTCATACCATTTCCTTTAAAAACAATGCTCTTTCTTTTACATTAGCTTTTGGGTATTTTCCTCTCTCTATTTTTGCCATGGATTTGTGTAGTTCTGTTTTCTAATCTGTTCACATATGGGAAGTTCTTTTAATGGTGGGAGCCGTACAGAGACCAGAATTCCAGGTCCAAATTAGAGTTCTTTATATGAAATTCATTTATAAATCATCAATGCTTAAAAACAATATTTTCCCCCACTTACATTCTCTCTGACTGTTCTGTTTTCTGGGATGATAAATCACTCTCTCTATTTTTATGTTCTTGATATGTCTTTTCAATAGTGTGAGATTCTAGAGTTGTCATCATTCTGGCCTTACTTCCCTCCCTGGGGTGGCTAGAACTTAAATCTCTTGCATGGATGACACCATGTAGTGCTCAGCCTATCATTTCACAGACTGCAGCTGCTGAGGTGTATTTTAAACTACTGATAACATCATGTAGGGCAATAATGTTTTTCTAGCTTATCTTTAGCCAAAAGAACAAGGACCTTAGCTTTTAAAATGAATGGCAATTAGGCTGTTTAAAATAATAAATGAGGCAAAGTAGAACCTTCAGGAATGTGTAACAGTGGAAAGGGGGGGGTCTTAGCTAATGATCCTTACTATGGAAATAGGAGTGTTGGAAGCATGTCCCTATTTTCATATGGGAATTGTTGGAGGATATGCACTTGCTTTCTTTGTTTTCAGCCTAAGATACTATTGACTTGTATCAAGTGTTTTCCCTTCTCTCTGCAACCATTATGGGGAGCAAGATAAAGTTTTCATGATTTCAAGTTTCTCATCATATTAAAATCATGAGTGTTGGCAGAGAACTTGCTGCCCTAGTCTCCTGTACATTCCTTAGCAACAGTTTCTCTCTCTCTCTCTCTCTCTCTCTCTCTCTCTCTCTCTCTCTCACACACACACACACACACACACACACTTTTTAACTTCTCCACATGAAAATAAAATTATTCGGTTGCATTCTGTCATAATTGTTTAGGGAACAACAGATACTTTAATATTTCTAGTTTTAAGAAGCATGCAGACTGCTTACATGCTCCATGTAGCTCTCTATAAAACCGATCAAGTGGATACATACTTCATTTGAAAATCATTACAGAAACCTTCAGAAATGCAGCTTTCTTTCTTTCAGTCTATGGGCTCCCCGATGTTTCACAAAGAAAACAACAAATCAGGTTCCCAAATGCATGGAACACAAAGTCCTTTGGGGAGCGGGTAGAGTTACGTAATGGCCGGACTCTGGTCAATAAATCAGATTACACAAAAACACAATGACAAGAATAAAAAAGGAAATTCCACAGTCTTTCAGCGTATTTGGCCATTCTTTGTGGTGATTGGTGCCCTGGCAGAATTTTTAAAATGTCTCATTTCAAATTGCTAAAATACGTTGCATTCAAATACCCTTTACAGAGTTAACAGGAAGGCACATTGAAAACATTTTTAAGTCACCAAGGAGATAAGTGTCTTTTTAATTTCAGATTTTCAACCAAAAGGCTAAAAACTGCTCGGAGACTTACCTGAGATTGATCCTGAACTCTTAACTGAACATGAATTCTCAGGTTTTTCTGCTTTAGTATGGAATCACTCCCCTCCAAGGCTGTCTCTTCAGCAGCTTCAGAATTCGCCACAACAGCAGCTGACATGCTATCCAGACAGAGAGCTTTCTTCTGAACAAAATTCCATGTTTTACTTCCTCTTTCATTTCTTCACAAGTTTTTCTGTTACAGGCTTCATCCTCTCTGCCCCCCACCCCCACCCCAAGTCGTAAGATCAGGCACTTGTCCGGAGGTGTCCTTCTCAGCAGGTTTCACGTTCAAAACAATCCTTTCATTGCTGCCCACGCTGTAAAAGAGAATGGAGGGGGTGAGTTGGAAGGAAGCTTAAAGCGGCTGTCCACTCGCCAGGCCCCTGGACCAAAAATAATTTTTAAAAAACCTTTAGAGTCCTGCAAGGAGTAGCCTATAGTTTTTCAAAGTTTAACTTCTGAAGAATGGGGGGAAAGTGGAAAGCAAACTGAGTGCTGGAGTGTAGATTTGGTTCTCCCCCCACTTGGGCCCCTTGCCGACTGTTTTTATTGATTTCAATCACTGGAGGCTAGCTTAGCTCTCTGAAGAAACACTGTGTAATGTGTTCTTTCCTGGCTTTCATTAAAGAAACTCAATGCAGCTCCGTCACGCTGCCGAGCTCACTTGGCAACCTGCCTACACTCTGTGGTACTTCTTCTCCTTTCATTGGCGGAGACTGCGTTCTTGTTTCCTTCTCCAGCAAAGGACCTCAAAAACATCATATTCTCTCTGCCACTTCTCTCTCTCTCCCCCCACCCACCCACCCAATACTCCAGTCCTTCTGAGCCTTGGCTGGTTTACCCACAGCCTAAAAAAAGAAATGATTTTGCTGGAGCTAACATGGCTGCAGAACTTGCACCAGTTTAACAAAAACACACATATTCAGTGTTTTTTTGGTCTCTTTCACATTTGGAAGTTAGTGCCCAGATTTTTGAGCAGCGTCAGAAAAGCCTGGATGTAGCTGCATAAATTAGGGGGCTGGGTGGAGAGCAATTTTAAAAGCTTTCCCCCCTCTCTGTACTACAATTCTTTGGCATTTATCTAGCAATGCTGGGGAGCAACGAGCTGACTTAGAAGCAGCCAGTTGCCTATCTGGACTGCGAGTGGGAGCACAGAGTAGCCTCTATACCAGGCTTAGAAATTCAGGATCAGCCAATGCATCTGGGAAGAATAAAGCTGTACCTTTTCTTTTCCCTTATTCAGAAGCACTATGCTCCTGAAGTTGCTGGCATGGGGTGAAAAGAGTGGGGAGGGGTTGGGGCTCTTAAGGACATGTAACATTGGTGTTTTAAAGATGAATGTCTGTTCACATTTTGTTATGGCTGCTTAAGGAAACACAGGTGTAAAAACTTTGTCTGCAGCAAACACGGGCAATAATAGGTACGGTAAACTTGGGGCACGGAACACGGGTGGCACTGTGGGTTAAACCACAGAGCCAAGGACTTGCTGATCAGAAGGTCAGCAGTTCGAATCCCCGTAACGGGGTGAGCACCCGTTGTTCGCTCCCACCTCCTGCCACCCTAGCAGTTCGAAAGCACGTCAAAGTGCAAGTAGATAAATAGTTACCACTCCGGCAGGAAGGTAAACAGCGTTTCTGTGCGCTGCTCTGGTTCGCCAGAAGCGGCTTAGTCATGCTGGCCACATGACCCGGAAGCTGTACGCCGGCTCTCTCGGCCAATAAAGCGAGATGAGCGCCGCAACCCCAGAGTCAGCCACGACTGGACCTAATGGTCAGGGGTCGCTTTACCTTTACCTTTACTTTAAACTTGGGGCACAGGCCATGACAGAGTTTTGCATCTACAAAAGTTAAGGTGTCTGGAGTCCTGCCAGCACGGTGCTTTGCAGCATGCCCAGCCATCCTGTAAACAAAGTTTTTTATAAAATTCAAGGGCGTGGAGAGAGGCATGAGATATAGGTCCTATGGCAAAAGACCCGGGCCCCAGGCCCACTAGGCCACTCCCTAAACAATATTCCTGAGAAAACGCATTTGAAGTGTGCAGATGCTCCCACTCTGTATCATGATAAGGTCCAGCTTAGCAAACTAGGTGATGAGAAGCAATATGGGAGATGGGGCATGGTCTGCCAAGCACTCCTGATGGGTAACATATTCCTGTTTCTGTCTAGTTTGCTTGGGGCTCTCCTGCATCCTATTGTAACAAATGGAGGTGGTTTTACAGTCACAGCTTGGAGAACTTGCATCCCTGTACAGATGTCATGTTTAGGGGTGAAACTGTTG
Organism: Podarcis bocagei; assembly: GCF_964188305.1. Taxonomy (NCBI): domain Eukaryota; kingdom Metazoa; phylum Chordata; class Lepidosauria; order Squamata; family Lacertidae; genus Podarcis; species Podarcis bocagei. The sequence goes on along the minus strand of NC_138139.1, from coordinate 50,764,886 downwards.
CTTTCAAACACTCCTTCAGAGGAAGCTTTATATTTCTATCATTCCTTGGAAGGATACATATTGCAATTTCTTTAGCAATATTTTTTCGCTTTTCTGTACCCTGTATATGTTGTCAGTTCCCAATTAGGGTAGCTCCATACACCACTAGTTAGGCTTTATTTATTAATTAAAATTCTGGTGTTTATAATTTAGTATAATCTCTGCTTGGTATTTATGAGACTGATTGGTAACTCCTGGCTGTCCCTTCTTTTGTGTTGTTTAAGATCCAGCTGCCTCTGGTAATACGTTTTATTTGATTGATTATGTTTAATTGTATTTTTAACTTTTTGCTGGATGCCACTTTTTAATGAGAAGAAATGTGGCTTATATAAATAAATACACTCACAAATTACTCATACACAGAAGCTTCTTGTTCTCCATACTGAAGCCATTCATTTCAAAAGAGGAGGTGATACTGACATTCTACCCAGACAACATTGGTTGAAAACAAGCAGATGTTTATATTGTGTCCTGAACAATTTTCTCATCTTTTTAATTTCCAGACAAATAATGGTCATGTTAGTCTTTGGCACCGAAAACAATAAAGAATCCTATTCACCTAGGTGGGCATGAGAAAGTCACTTTCTCAATCTAAACACCTTCACGGGACCTTTGTGAGGATAAAACTATGCTCATTTACTGGTATGAAAGGACCGGGGGCAGGGGGAAGAGACCTGTAAAATTTAATTGATTGCAATCATTATTATTTTTTCTATGCATTTCATTTTCTTCTGACCTCTCTATGTGCAACCCCCTCCACCCTGAAACTCTGCACATATGTCTTTGTGTAAATGTATATATCTTAAAATAACACGCGCCGTAATCAATTTGTTAGTCTTGAAGGTGCCATACTCTGCTGTTTTCCCTTATTTTTTTATATACACCAGCTATTATGGATGATTATGTGTTGCTCAGAAAAATGTTTAGTTCAGTATGAAGTGGCATCAGGGCTAGGTAGAATTTTAATTGAGTACATGTTGGCTGTTTCAGTGTGCATCGTAGGAGTAACGTGTGTTTGTGTGTGTGTGTGTGTGTGTGTGTGTGTGTGTGTGTGTGTGTGTATAGATGCACCATTCTCCTTTTTCTTTCCAATGGTTGAAAGTTTTCCTAGCTCAGAAAGGTACAAAGACTTTCATTTCAATTTAGCTTCCTGGAGAACGTGTTTGGGGGTTTACTGCTTGAGTTGCATATAAAGCAACCTTTCTCACTCTCTAGCTAATGTAATTTCTTTTCAGTGTTTTCCCCCCTGCCAAGCAATCTGTGAGATATCTTTGAGGAAGGCTATTTAAAGTATTTTGCAAAGGATGACACTTGAAATATTTTCCTTCATTAGTTTGAATATCTTATTCATTGTTCCTTATTTGTTAATTTATATCTGGCCTTTTGGACTGTATCCAGGCCTACAAGGCTACTATTAACTCCCCCCCCAAAAAAAAAAACATATTCCATACATTTTTTAAAAAAAATTGCCACACTCAAGAATAGTTATAAAATCAGTTTTAAAACCACGGTGATGAGTCATAAAATCAAGAACCAGCATATACCTAGGAACGTAAGAATCCACAGATCATCCCAAGGCATTCTGAAGCAGAAAATCTTCACTCAACATGGAAGAACTGGTAGTGAGCCAACCATCCTAATGAGCTCTCTTTTGAAGGAATCCCAGAGAACCTGAGATGCCACCCAGAAAACCTGCTCCTTGTAGACAGTAGGCTCATTTATGATTGCTTGCAACTAAGGTGCAGTGTGTAGTGTTCTGGTTTATTATTCTAACCAGTCAGCCACATTTTCCTCCAGGCTACTCCATTTCTTTTCCCTCCCACCTGGTTTTGCATCCCCGTCCGCCAATAGTCTGTTACCCCACTCTCAGTCCACATTGGAGATTTGGGGGTTAGTTCTCCCATAGGAATCCCCTCCAATATTTTTTTGTACTTCTCTAAACCTTGGGGTTTCCTGCAAGTCTACAGATACCAGCAGCACGACCCCTGAATCCAGCAGCAATCAAGTTCAGCCCTCTGAACTTGCATATATAAGGACAGGCACTAATCTGTGAACTTAAAAAATATGGAAAATGATTGTTTTTGAACCAGTTATGTTAAATTTCCCCAACAGTAGATTGATGGGGGGGGGGGAAGGAACACGAAGAGAGCCATCCTTTGGGGGGAATGACCATTTTATTGGGAAAGTATTACTATTTGGAGCGCCAGTCTGTTTCTATCTTAGTGAAATATGAGGTCTGAGATATGTTCATCATACTCAAGAGTAGATCATGGAAAGACCACTTAAATCAGTGGATCTGCTCTGAGTATGACTAACATTAAGTATCACCTGAAACTCTTTATGAAATAACAAAAGTGTAGTAAATATATGGAACATGATGACTTAACATGGTTATAATCAGTAATGTATTAGTGCACACACCCCAGGACATCTCTAAAAATATGTGGGGTTTTCAGGTATTTTGGTAAAAGACAAAACATTTTTTGAGGGGTTTTTGAGCACAAGTGGGTGGAATGTTGCCTCCTATTCCCCAAAAGTCCCACCCAAGGTGTGGTGGTAACAGATGATGATGAGGGTTCTCTCTGAGGTGGTGAGCTCACCCCACCATTTGTATTCTCTTTCCCCCAAAGCACAGCTCTCTCCCCTTTGGTGGGCTTTGCTGTCAGGGGACAGTTTTATAGCTGCAAGGATGAAGAAGTGGAGATCCCATTTTGAATCAGCCTAGCCCAAAGGAGCCTGGTCCTAACTTGAAATGGGGCCATTTCAGGGGTTTGTATTCTGAACTCCACATACACATGGCGTTTTGCACTGTCTCTAGTTTTAATTGTCTTGATTTGATTTGTATGGCGGTGGGGCAGTTCTTTGGCAGAGCCTCAGTTAGTTAATTATCAGTGAGCCTTTCATCATTAATATACCACCTTGAGATCTGCATAATTTGGCAAAACTGTTTGGACTTCTGTTCAGCTGTTCTGTATTTTAGCTGGAGTATTGCATTCCCATCCATTTATGGGACTCAGGGGAAGGAAGGGAATAGCTCAAATGTTTTCTTGTCTTGTCTTTAATAAGTGGATGGAGACTGCTTATGGACAAATATGAAAAAGGCTTACCAGGTGAACATCATCTTAGCACATTTTGATGAGCTAGCACCTGGTAATCTATATTCAGGCACTGTATAGAATGAACATCAGTATTCTTTGAACTAAGTGCAGGGCAATGAATCTTTCATTTATTTATTTTCTTTCACAATCTCATCAAATTGTCATTTGCCATAAAACATTTCACAGTAGTCAATAGTATTTCCTTAAGGGTGTTTGCAGTGTATTCTTTCTTAGATATTTCACAGTTTTCAGTTTCTTATTCATTCTGTGCTCCTTTTCTGAAAAATAGTTTTATTTTACTTATGTACAGTATGAGACTCAAGGTGGATAACAAATCCATATATGACAACAATATTGAAATAAATAACAGCCCCCATCAAAATATTAACATGGGGGGAAAGCAGAGTAAGAGGCCTTTTTAAATAGCCATGCTTTTACTAGCCATTGAAAACAAAGCAGCGATGCAGTTTGTTGCTACCTTCCCTTTTTGAGGTATTTCAAGTAATAGAGCACATGCTTTGAATGTAGAAGGGCCCAGCTTCAATGCCTGGAATCTCTAGTTTAAAAGTATCGGGTAACATATTGTCAGGGCTGCCACTCAGTCCCAGCTCACATAGGACCACGCTAGCCAGCGTTCAGGTTAAAAGAGTCTTTATTGGATTACAGGTTCCATTTCCAAACTGCAATGTGCAGCCCTACTTCTTCTAGGTCAGACCGGCGAAGACCCGTCTGAGTCTCCGCCTCTAGCACACCAGCTTAATACCCTAGCCTTGCTCCACCTCCTGCGCCTTTCCCTCCGTCTCTGGGTCCTTCTGCCCCCCGGGGTCTCCTTCTTCCTACTCTCTTCTGACGCGGACCCCCCTGACCCTTCCGCCTCCTTGCGGCGGGCTTTGGGACCTGGTTCACTCTCTGGGCTGCTTACTGCGCCAGCTTCCGCTACATTTGAACTTGGCGCGCGCGCCCAACTCTCAACCTTCCTCTTGATCGTTTCGTCGCTCCCCGAGGTGGGCGTGACTACTCCTGACTCATGCCCTCCCTCCTTCTGAAAGCCTCCGGAACCCGATATCTGGTCCCCTTTCTCCCCGCTGTTCCCGTCTGGGTACGTGGGTCCCGATCTCCAACTGCTGCTCTCTGATTCCTCTCTGGACCCTTCTTCCTGGGGTGTCCCCCTGCTTTTCCCCCTTGCTCTGACTGCTGGCGCTCCCTTCTGGGAATCCTCGGACTCACTGGATAAGCTCGGCGATCTCGGTTCGTCATCCCCACTCATCTTTCCTTCGTATTCCTCCCCCTCGCTCTCTGTCTCCTCCCTTCTCTGCGTCTCTGCTTCTGAACCCCTGACATCCATCCCCCCCTCGAAGCCCCCCCTTCCCCCCTTCCCACTTTCAAGGGTGGTTGCAGGGTGCTCCATCATCACAGGAGTGAATGCCGGATACAGTTCGCTCCTCGTTGCTGGCCGCCAACTGAAGACCTCCGAGTCTTCCTCCTCGCGTTCGTCAACGGTGAGCTGCTCCGCCTCCATTTCAGTGCCGCCGTGCTCGAAACCGAGATCCTCCCCGCACACGTCCATGTCAGTCTCTGCGTCGGTCGCTTGACCTGGCATCTCCAGCCACCGCCGGCGCCACTGCTCCTCTGGCCGATCGTCCCACCAATACGAGGTGTCGGACGCCGAACCCTCCGGTGACCCCTCTGGGGAATGTGTGCGCTGTGCGGGCTCCCCGTCCGAGTCGAAGCCATGGAACGTGCTGGAGGAAAGTGTGGGCGTGAACAACCAGTCGTCGAAGAAGCCTGCTGGCATGGGTCTGTGTGGGAAAAGGGCATGAAACTCGTCCTTGAGCAGGGGTTCCTCCAAAGCGTAGTCTGGCACCCAGCTATTAGCACTAGCCCGGGTGCCCTCTCTGGCTAGGAGGTATTCCACTCCGTCTTCCCCCCATCTGGAGTCCAAAATCTCCGTGACTTCGTTGATGGGGTCCTGCTGTGGCAATCTTCCCGCCTCCGACCGCTCCTGAGACGGACTCGGTGCTGTTCCTGGTTCCTGGAACCTGTGAGGTGTCCTGTAGGGAGTGAGCACCGACCTGTGGAACACCGGATGCATCCTGGAACCCTCCGGTAGCACCAGCCTGAAAGCTACTGGGTTGATCTGCGCTTCGACTTGGTATGGACCGAGTTGCTTGTGCCCCAACTTCTTTTTGGCTAACGATCTGGTCGGCACTGCGTGGGCTGCCAACCAGACCCAGTCTCCCACTCGGATCTCTTCGCCAACCCGCCTGTGCTTGTCCGCTTGCACCTTGTATGCGTGCTTCGCTAGCTCCAGCTGCCGTCGGAGTTGATCGTGGACCTCCTGCAACTCAGACGCGAAAGCGTCCGCCGTCTGCGGTTCCCCTTCCCCCACTCTGTCCAGTCCCGGGAAGGTTCTGGGATTCCTCCCATTGTTGGCGAAGAACGGTGTCACCCCTGTGGACACGTGCTTCGTGTTGTTGTAGGCGAACTCGGCGAGCGGCAGGTAATCCACCCACGTCGCAGGCTGTTGATTGGCATAGCATCTCAGGTACTGCTGCATGATGGCATTGACCCTCTCCGCTTGCCCGTTGGTCTGCGGGTGTCTCGCTGATGTCAGGTTGATTGTGACGTTCAGGAAGCCCATCAGCTTCTGCCAGAAATTCGAGATGAACTGGCGACCGCGGTCGGACAGTATAGACCGCGGCAGCCCGTGCACTTTGAACACGTGATCTATGAACAGTTTGGCTGTTTGTTCTGCCGTGGCCACCTTCGCACACGGTATGAAGTGTGCCATCTTGGTGAACAAGTCCACCACCACTAGTACAGCCGTCTTGCCTCTCGAGCTGGGTAGATCCGTGACAAAGTCCAGGGCCACCCTCTCCCACGGTTCAAACGGCGTTTGCAGCGGTTCGAGCAGTCCCGCCGGTGGTTTGTGCACCGGCTTGGCCCTCTGGCAGGTGTCGCACCTCGCGACGTAGTCCGCGACTTCCCCTCTCAGTCTGGGCCACCAAAAGTCCCTTGCGACTAATTCCACCGTTTTTTTCGTGCCAAAGTGCCCGGCCGTGGGTGCGTCGTGCAACTGCTGCAGTACCTTGGCGCGAAGTTCATCTCCCGGCACGTAGATGGCCCCTTTACGTAAGAGCAAGCCGTCCCGTATCTGGAACTCGTCGCTCTTCGCCGTGCCCTTGTGCACCTCGGCCATCTTCGCCTGCGCGAATGAGTCGTCCTGCAACGCCCGCCGCACCGCATCCAGGTCTACTGTGGCTGAAGCGCACGCCCACGCTGTTGGCGCGAAGATGTGCATGGCTGCCGCTGGCGTCGCCTCTTCGAGGTATTGCGGTTTTCGGGACAGTGCATCCGCCATGATGTTGGTGTCGCCTGGGACGTACTCTATTCGGAAATCGAAGTCAGCAAAGAACTCCGCCCAACGTATCTGCCTCTGGTTCAGGAACTTCGCCGTGCGCCAGTGCTCCAGATTCTTGTGGTCCGTGCAGACCTGCACCGTGTGCTTGGCGCCGATCAGGAAGTGCCTCCATGCTTTGAATGCTGCATGAATGGCAAGCAACTCCCTGTCCCAGATGGTGTAGTTCTGCTCCGACTTGCTGAGCTTTCTGGAGTAGAACGCTCCCGGTCTCCAGACCCCCTGTGGGTCCCTCTGCAGCAGGACAGCTCCCACTGCTCTATCGGACGCGTCTGTCTCTACCCGCATCGGTCTGCTGGGGTCGATATGCAGCAGTTGCTCTTCCGACGCGAAGAGACGCTTGAGTGCCTGAAAGGACTGCTCTGCCTGCTCCGTCCAGATGAATTTCTTTTTCTTGGAGCTTAGCGTGTCCGTAATAGCCGCCGTCTGCATCGCGAACCCTTTGATAAACTTGCGATAGAAGTTGGCGAAGCCGACAAACCGCTGGACCTCCTTCCGGTTGCGCGGGCTCTTCCAATCCAACACCGCTCGCACCTTGGCGCTGTCCATGGCTAGCCCCTTGTCCGACAACTTGTAACCCAAGAAATCCACCTCCGTCGTGTCGAACTGGCACTTCTCCAGTTTGGCGTACAGTCTATGCTGCTGCAACCTCTCCAGCACCTCCCGAACATCCTGGTCATGCGCTTGCTGCGACTCGGAGAATATCAGGATGTCATCCAGAAAGCAGACGCACTTCTTGTAGAGGAGTCCCGCCAACACATGATGCATGAAAGCTTGAAAACAGTGAGAACCGTTTTGCAATCCAAACGGCATCACTCTGTACTCGTAGGTTCCCAGAGGCGTGAACATGGCTGTCTTCCACTCATCGCCCTCCCTCATGCGGATGAGATTGTACGCCCCTCGCAGGTCCAACTTGGTAAACACGCGTCCCTTGCGCACCGTCGCCAGTAGGTCGTCAATCCTGGGCATGGGGAAATCAGAGGGCTTGGTCATCTTGTTCAAGAGGCGAAAATCCACCACCAGCCTTTTTTGGGGCGTGTCCTTCTTCTTCACAAAGAAAACAGGACTGCCCCCTACTGCCCTGGACTCCCGGATGAAACCGCGCTCCAAATTGTGATCTATGAACTGTTTGAGTTCCTGTAGTTCATCCTCCGACATGGAATACAGCCTCCCCTTCGGTAGCGTCGCCCCTGGTAGGAGGTCAATCTTGCAGTCATATTGCCTGTGCGGTGGTAACTTGTCTGCCTCCTCGCAGAAGACCTCCAGAAAGTCTGCATATTTGTGGGGGACTGCTTGCAACGTTCCCAACTGCAGTTGTGATTCCTCCTCCTCTCCCTCCTGTTCGGGCAGGATGCAGTGTTCTGCGCAGTAAGAGGAGCCGAAGATCAGCTGTCGCTGGTACCAAGCCAGTGTCGGACTGTGCCTGTCCAGCCAACTCATGCCCAACACAATGGGTGTGTCCGACAGGCGGGTGACGTTAAAACTGATGACTTCCCTGTGGTTGCCAAGGCGCATCACCATTGGCGGCGTTTGCTTCACCACCTGCCCCCCCAGCAACTCTCTACCATCCACTGTGACGACTTGCAGGGGCAGAGTGGCCGGTAATAGCTGTATAGCGTGCTGCTCCACAAAATCCTGTGCTATAAAGTCTGCGTTGCTTCCAGAATCCACAGAAAGCGGCACTTCGATAGTGACGCCATCGGGCAGCTGGAGAGATGCTGTGAGTTGCACTACTGGTTTGGGTGGGAGGGGGTCCGTGGGTTGCAAGATTGCTGGGGACTGCTTCAGTGATGCGTCTGGCTGGGCCCCAGTGCCTCTGTCTCCAGCCAGACATCGTCGTTTCCCTGCTGTTGTTCGCTGTGTTGCGTGGCCGCTTTCACCATTGCGGAGGCTGCAGTGTGCTTGGAGCTCCTCTGGGGACACTCTTTCGCCAAGTGTTGAGAGCTGTCGCATATATAACACTTCCTGGTCCCTCTAGGAGGTTTAGTCTTGACTGCCGCCGGTGCAGGGGCTCTGGTAGCTGACTGAGCCCTGGCGCCTCCCACCTCCATAGGTTCCACTCCCCCTCCTGGCGGAGGTGTGGATTGCGCACGCGCAGCTTCCCTGGGAACGAAAGAGAAACTTCTCGCTGCTTCGCGCCCTCCACGTCCTTCGTCTCTGCACCATGGACGTTCTTCCAGCCTCACCCCCACAGTCAGCGCCCTTTGGACCACCTCCTGCGTGCTCCGGGGCCTCTCCCCCCTCGCAATTTCGTCTTTAACAGCACTGCTCAAACCTTCCCAGAAGAGGTCTCTGACTGGGGGCGAATCCCGGTCCCATTCTAAGGCACTGACCAGCGCAAAAAAGCGGGCGTGATACTGGCGTACGCTCGCCCTCCCTTGTTTCAGTCCATGAATCTCCCGTCGGGCAAGATCCACGTCAATGGTAGATAAAAAGCACGCATCCATCGCTTTGATAAAGGCATCTGCATTCTGAAGCGCCGGATCTTTATCCCTCCACAAATTGCGTAGCCACGCTTTCGCATCCCCATGCAAATGGGATAGTATAAACCCCACTTTCTCTTCCTCATCCCTAAAGTCTTTCGCCAGCAGTTGCAGTGCGCACATTACGTCTGCTCGAAAATTGGGGTACTGTTGTAAATTCCCATCGAAGTGAGCCACAAGCCCTCCTGCTCTCCGTGCCAACCCAACCCCCTCCGGTCTGGGTCCTGGCTGCCCATGCTTAACCAATGCTTCAAACCTGGCGTGGAGATCTCTGTAGGCGGCTGCCGCATCCTCCTCCCTTTTCTTGGATGCCTGTACCTCCGCGTTCAATTGGGTCACTGCCTGTTGCAGCGCTAAAATTTTCTCTGCTTCCGTCATCTCTGCCAACCGTTGTGAGCTCGCTCCCAAACACCAATTTCCTCCTCTCGCTGCTTCTGCCTCCGCTGCGAGGTATCAGGTGTCCGAAGCTTTAAAGAGACGGGTCTTACTGTCAGGGCTGCCACTCAGTCCCAGCTCACATAGGACCACGCTAGCCAGCGTTCAGGTTAAAAGAGTCTTTATTGGATTACAGGTTCCATTTCCAAACTGCAATGTGCAGCCCTACTTCTTCTAGGTCAGACCGGCGAAGACCCGTCTGAGTCTCCGCCTCTAGCACACCAGCTTAATACCCTAGCCTTGCTCCACCTCCTGCGCCTTTCCCTCCGTCTCTGGGTCCTTCTGCCCCCCGGGGTCTCCTTCTTCCTACTCTCTTCTGACGCGGACCCCCCTGACCCTTCCGCCTCCTTGCGGCGGGCTTTGGGACCTGGTTCACTCTCTGGGCTGCTTACTGCGCCAGCTTCCGCTACATTTGAACTTGGCGCGCGCGCCCAACTCTCAACCTTCCTCTTGATCGTTTCGTCGCTCCCCGAGGTGGGCGTGACTACTCCTGACTCATGCCCTCCCTCCTTCTGAAAGCCTCCGGAACCCGATATCTGGTCCCCTTTCTCCCCGCTGTTCCCGTCTGGGTACGTGGGTCCCGATCTCCAACTGCTGCTCTCTGATTCCTCTCTGGACCCTTCTTCCTGGGGTGTCCCCCTGCTTTCCCCCCTTGCTCTGACTGCTGGCGCTCCCTTCTGGGAATCCTCGGACTCACTGGATAAGCTCGGCGATCTCGGTTCGTCATCCCCACTCATCTTTCCTTCGTATTCCTCCCCCTCGCTCTCTGTCTCCTCCCTTCTCTGCGTCTCTGCTTCTGAACCCCTGACACATATGATTGGAGAATACTTCTCTCTGCCATTCTAAGTAGACAACACTGAGGTATGCAGACAAATAAGATGACCTAGCTTCATAAGTTTCTTTGCACCTTTTAGCAGTATGCTAATTCTGTTCCTCAAGCCTTACCTGTTCTGTATCCATAAAATCCAGCTTTCTAAATTCACTGTTTTCTCAACTTAGACTCCTTAAAGGCCTGCTATGGTTAGGGCCCTTCATTGTAACTGGTGAATCCCAAGCAGTTTGCAAACTGACACAGTACTTGGCATCGCAGTTAAAAAATCCTTGCATACGTGACTCAGAGTTGCTATTTGGTGTGTGTGTTTTGCATGTTTGTAGTTGCTGTGAGTCTACGGGGTTATTACCTAGTCAAAGTCTAATTTGGAATGGTGGTGCAAAGTGTGTGGCTAATTCGCAAAGGCAGATCATAGAAATAATGCAGCACAATCTGTTCTATTATTCTCTGAAGAGGCTGTATTCCAAAATAAGTAGTAAACAATATTTGTAGGACTGGCCCTAGGCCTTAGAGACAAGCATATCCTGCTTCTTGAAAACACTGAAGTGTTGGATTTAGAAGGTTTTAATAATGTATTTGGTTGGCATGCATATTTGTGGTACGATAAGGTAAAAGTACATAAAGCGTTTAAAAATCATATTGTTAGAAAAGCATTGTTTAATGTTTGGATAAGATATAAGGATTTGTTAGAAAAGAAAACCCCAAAATGGTTGTCACCAATGGAAGCGAAGGCACAGAAAAAACTCAATATGGAGGCCAAATGGCCGAAATATTGGGAAATTCTGGTGCAAGATGGAGATAGAATAAAATTGCAGAGCTTTGAAAAATTGAAAAACAAAGTGCGAGATTGGCTCCATTATTACCAAATAATGGAGGCATACAAATTGGACAAAAAAGTTGGTTTCCAGGTGGAAAAATCAAAATTGGAAACAGAATTGTTAGATCCAAAAACCAAGAATTTGTCAAGAATGTATAACTTGCTGTTGAAATGGAACACTCAGGATGAAACGGTGAAATTAGCTATGATTAAATGGGCACAAGATGTTGGACATAACATAATGATGGCTGACTGGGAACGGTTATGGACCACAGGTATGAAATTTACGGCATGTAATGCCCTAAGAGAAAATTTAATGAAAATGATTTATAGGTGGTACATGACACCAGTTAAGCTTGAAAAAATTTACCATTTGCCCGATAATAAATGTTGGAAATGTAATGAGACTGAAGGTACATTCTTTCACCTTTGGTGGACGTGCCCAAAGATTTAAGACATTCTGGGAGATGATTTATAATGAAATTAAAAAGGTATTTAAATATACCTTCCTTAAGAAACCAGAGGCCTTTCTCCTGGGCAGGGTCGGCCAATTGGTGCTAAAGAAGGATAGAACTTTTTTATGTATGCAACAACAGCAGCAAGAATACTCATCGCGAAGTATTGGAAGACACAAGATTTACCCACCAGGGAAGAATGGCAGATGAAGTTGATGGACTACATTGAATTGGCGGGAATGACTGGCAGAATCCGAGACCAGGGAGAAGAGTCGGTGGAAGAAGACTGGAAAAAGTTTAAAGACTATTTACAGAAATATTGTTAAATTAAGGAATGCTAGAAGAATGTTGGAATGAAGTGATATGGCTTTAGTAGAAAGCTTATAAGGAATTAAGTACAAATAGATTAATAGAGTATTAAAAGAAAAATAAGGTTGAAATGTGTTAAGATAATTATAGGATAGGAAACAGGGGAAGATGGAAAGGAATTGCTGAAATAATTAATAGAAGTGGAATACAAAAAGGGAGGTGTGAGGAGGTCGTGGAAATATGTGAAAGAAAGATAAGACATTGAAATTTTTTTATTTTTTTATTTTTTTATTTTTTTTTCTTTGTTGATGTGTTTTTAAATTGTATTTGTTTTGTCTTGTTAGTTTAATGTTTTAGTGTAAGGTAGTGTCTTTGTATTGTAATGTATTGTTTTTTCTTTGTTTTTTTTTTTGGTAGTGTTTAAATTGTTGTAAAAGCAATAAATATGATTTTAAAAAAATAGAGACAAGCATATCCCACTGTTTTGATGCTTCTAATAGTCCTGTCCAATAGCTACCCATATTGTCCATCTATTCTCAGAAGTATGCTTCCTCCCCTCACACTTATGCTCTCCTAGTGCGCGCTCCATAATGACTTTCTTGCCACTTCTTCATAGGCATACTTCTCAGTTTGAAAGCCCACGTAGGCCCTTTGCGAGCTTTCACAGCCGTTAAGATTGTTCTTCTTTCTCAGGTAAACTGCAGGCACCTTCCCTGGAAAATTCCACATCAAGTTCCTCTTATAATTAGTTACTGATTGATGCAGCCTTAAGAGGATGTTTTATGTGAGCCCAATAAAAGTGGGAGAAAGTATTGCAGTAGCATAACCTAAAAGCTGGCTTATGTAGTAGACCAAGATTCTGATATATTGTGGTACCTTGGGTTACATACACTTCAGGTTACAGACTCTGCTAACCCAGAAATATTACCTTGGGTCAAGAACCTTGCTTCAGGAGGAGAACAGAAATTGTGCTCCAGCGGGACGGCAGCAGCAGGAGGCCCCATTAACTAAAGTGGTGCTTCAGGTTAAGAACAATTTCAGGTTAAGAACGGACCTCCAGAACGAATTAAGTACTTAACCCAAGGTACCACTGTACTGTTCAGGAAATCCACAATTTGCATCTTGCCTCAGCCATGAACTTTCTTGAGTAGCTGCTTTCTCTCAATCTCTACTTCCTCTATCTAGGATGATAATACCTACTTTGCAGAGTTATTGTAAGAATTACTGAGCTAATGCTTATGCCATTATTTATTATGGCCTCTAGCAAGCCACCCTTTCCCAAATCCAACAGTTTCATTTGTGCAGTAGTGCTAGATGCCTGATAGGAAGGAATTAATACTTATTGCTCCCATAATCCAAAAGTTGCCACTTGCTGAGTTTTAAACTCACCTGCCCATATTTTTTTTTTGCCCTCTCCCTTGTTGTTGTTTTGGGGTGTGTTTTTTTAAGCTTTAAGCTTCTGTGTGGACACCTGTGCAGAGCCTTGTCTTGGAACTTTCTGGAGCTAGTGCAATGTTTTGGCATTGACTACTAAAACTCTGGTCATTCTTTTCTACCTTTGTATATTTATTTTATTGTTATTCTATCTTACTTTTTTTAATTTGCTTTATTTGGTTACAGTATAACTGCTGCTATCTGTACCTGTAGAAAAAAGCCCATCTTTTCTGAACCACTGTTGCAGATACTCTCCCAGGGTTTTGGATAAATGCATCTCAGAAAAAAAGGCTGGCTCAGCCCTGAATTCAGCTACAATCTTCACTTTTGTGGAAAGAGACCCCCTTGTCGTCACTCTCTACCAAAGCCTTAAATTGTGGGGAAACAGTCCACCAGGCCAACATAGAACTGGATATTACTGAATTAAATACAATAATAATATGCCACAATATGCAGAAAAGTGGATGAGGGTATCATTAAGAGCAGAAGGCACAGAGCAATTAGTGGTGCTTGAAAAGTTATAAAAATATTTCACATTCTCTTAAATACTTGCGCTAGGAGGCTTGAATCTGAAAGTGTTGTACGTCTCGCTTTAATGTAGTTGACATACTGACTGTTCCCTTGTGGGTTACCTGGATGAAGGAATCCTTTACTCACATGGGTAAACCCCATGACAAGGGAGAACAGCACATAGCTTGTATAGATATAGGGATGTGATTACCGTATCTTCCAAATGGAGGTGTTTACAAGGGTCGGTGTTTTCTGCTTGGGTTTTGCTACAGAACAACAGTTGCTTGTATAGTTTTGGTTGTTTCCCAACTGGGGGAGGGGGGAAACAGAGGAGGACTGCAAATAAAGAAATTTTTGATAATGTGAGGAATGTGTAGGAGGGTGAGAAGTGATACGCATATACTGTAGTAGAGAGAAGGGAGACCTATGTTATCAGATACATTCTCATGAAGGAATTAGTCTCATTTTAATTCAAATGCTTTGAAGCTGAGGCAAATACAAACAATTAGATTGTTCCACAAAGAAGACTTAAGTCAAGTGTGTCTAGCTGTTAAAATAATCTTTAAGAAACAGTTTGGCAATAAGCAAACTTCTTGCTGTTCCCTCCCCACACCCACTTGGTTCTCGTTTCGTTAAATAGCATTCCCTAAACAATGGCTTATTGTATGAACATTCTGCATCCTGTGATACAATTATTTCCTTACTTTTATTTGAGATCTTGATTCCCCCCCCCCATCTTCAGTTATTAAATATTCTGCCAACAATTGCAGCCCCTGTTTTTGATGCTTACAATCAACCCTAATATCAGGTAAGCCAGTGGTGAAACTCCTGTGGACTTTGATCTCAATGTGGCTTTGACCTCAGATGTTTTATCATCTCCCTGTGCAACATGTGACGGGTGAATCTTTGTGTCACGCTTTTGACCTCTGTTCAGTTATTTATTTAAAAATGTCTCTTTCCCCCATATCTTTGAAAGTTGCGCTGTAACAAACTGAGGAGGTGGGACACGGGTGAAGGCAGAGTGAACATTTAGCACTAGGAAGCTGGGTTAACATCCAGCCAGGCTCAGGAACAAGGTATCTGACATCTAATCAATTCTAAAAGGAATGGGCATCGTCTTGTTTTTCCTGCTTGTACTCAAGATTTACAGTGAGGGTTGCTACAGTAGCTACAGGTAGGGTGTGTGTAGGGCATTAGTCATAACCTCCAATCATGAGGCTGAAGTGTGTTTTTTTATGTGTACCCTTAGAAATGGAATGTGGGAAACTGAGTTATTTAGAAAAGGTGTCCTCTGCCTTTTTTGCAGTTGCGGTGCTCAAGGCAGCTTGCAACTTTCAAAAATATCCACAAGAAACAAAAAAAAAATCAATACAGCCATAAAAGCTTTAAAAAACACACAAAGCAGCAGATCAAAACCCTTTAAAAAAAAAACGGTGCTAGTCTATTAAAAACACGCAACCTGACATGTCAGAACAAACATTTTGACCAAATAAGAGATGATTAAGAGTAGGGGCCAACTGAACTTCCTAGAGAAGGGGATGCTGCTGTTTGGGCACAGCCACAAAGAAGGACCTCTTGCCATCCTAGCCATTCAGTTCTCCACCACTATCAGAAAGCAAAGAAGAGCCTCCCCTGTAGATCCTAATTTTTGACTTGACAAGTGGGGTGCCGCAGGGTTCTGTCCTGTGTCCATTGTTGTTCAACATCTTTATAAACTACTTGGATGAAGGAACTGGGGGGATGCTCATCAAATTTGCAGATGACACCAAACTGAGAGGGGTAGCTAATGCTGCAGAAGACAGAATCAGAATTCAAAATAACATTAACAGATTGGAGAACTGGGCCTGAGCTAACAAAATGAATTTCAGTAGGGACAAATGTAAGGTTCTATACTTAGGCAGGAATAATCAGCTGCACAAAAATAAAACTGGGTACACCCAGTTTGTCAGTAGTACATGTGAAAAGGATCTAGGGGTCTTGGTGGACCACAAGCTTAATGTGAGACAACAGTGTGATGCAACAGCAAAAAAGGAAATGTTATTCTAAGTGACATCAACAGTAGTGTCCAGATCAAAGGAAGTCATAGTACCCCTCTATTCTGCCTTGGTCAGACCATACCTGGAATACTGTATCCATTCTTGGCACCACAGTTTAAGAAGAATGTTGACAAGCTGGAACGTGTGCAGAGGAGGGCAACCAAGCTGATCAAGGGTCTGGAAACTAAGTCTTATGAGGAAAGGTTGAAGGGGCTGGGTATGTTTAGCCTGAAAAAGAGGAAACTGAGAGGAGATAGGATAGCCATCTTCAAATATCTAAAGTGCTATCACATGGAAGATGGAGTAAGCTTGTTTTCTCTTGCTCTGTAGGCTAGGATTCAAACCAATGGCTTCAAGTTACAAGAAAGGTGATTCTGACAAAACATCAGGGAAAACTAGTAGGAGCTGTTTGACAGTGGATTGGTTTCCCTTGGGAGGTTCTGGACTCTCCTTTCTTGGAGGTTTTTCATCAGAGGTTGGGTGGCCATTTGTCATGGATGCTGTGGCTGAGATTCCTGCATTGCAGTAGTTGGACTAGATGATCCTTCCAACCCTACGATTCTATTAAGTATTTTGTCAATTTAATCCCACAATTGGATTAAATTATTAACAGGTAGCAGGCATATTTGCTGGATATCAAATATTTTGGAGGTCTAAATCCCTAATTTTAGCGTGATTAGCACCCATTATTATCATAGCCTCAGGTGAAAAGCCCAATGCATATATCTTGTTCCAAAGCAGCTTTCATTGATGCGAAGCATAGTTGGCCAAAATAATGTACAACTGCATTACAGTATAATCAAATCGAAAGGTTCAGGGTAATGAGCGCAAGAGCTCACTGGTTGAAATCCAACTTACAAATAAAAAGCTGAAGCCCCAACTCATTTAAGAACGCCAAGAATAGACCAGAGGATGAGTGCCTGCACGGCATCCACATATGGCCCAGCATCTTTAATCCAGATTGCAGCTCCAATCAGCAACCGGATAACAGAGTTAGCCTTTAAAAAATCTAGAGCTCAGTGTTTGTGGAAACCACTGTTAGTGTAACAGTGGACAATTGCTAAAGTAAAATAGCACTTTTAAAAGAGTGAACAGAAGTGGAGAAAACACACATCCTTGATATACTCTTCTTGTAGTTGAAATTGGATCAGAGAGGTTCTCACTTGTCCACAGTGAACCTACATTTCAGTTTGACTAGACATTTTCCAAATTCAAAACAAAGGCCTCTTGTGAATAGACAGGGCCTCCAGCTTTACACATAACAAATTCCTTGGAACTAAATCAAAAGCACAGAAAGGTTAACGCCTCCCCCACTTTGATTGGAGTACTCTGCTGCATGATGGTACAAAAAGAAACAGTGATCTACAACTATATGGCTTGGTCTGGAGCCAATTTATTCATCTCCAAGACTTTCAACTTCTTACTTCCATATCTCTCCCCTCACCCAATAGACACTACAATTGCCTTATGATACGTGGGGAGCACAGCTCATCTTAACACACAACGTGTAAAATGATGCTAAAAGGGGCACCTGTCGACTCAAATTCTCTTTTAGTACAGATGGAGGAATACTATCAAGCCCGGATGCCTTATTCAATTCATGCTGTGAAGTTAAATCATGGACATCATGTTACATTTGTGTCGGAACCTGCAAGTGTGTCTACTTCACACATGAACCCTAAAACATGCTTCCTAGAGAGGTGAGGCCTTTTGTGTGAGACATTCACATGCTTCTCTGAAAATTTGTCACACCACAGTATCACTGGACACACAAGCGACACATACGGTTATTGCAAGAAAGTAACAACGAAATTAATCCTGAATTGATAAATACAGTGCAGCATGTACAGTGAGATGAGGTGGGAGTTGGAGGCACAGCGTTATGGTGTTTCCACTCGTACCTAAAGGTTGATTTCAGAAAGCAGCATTCAAAGATGCCTGCTCAACATTTGTTCTGCAGGGTCCTGTAAGCTTTCAGTTCTCCTCCCATGCTTTTTAACATCTCTGTGAAACCTCAGGGTGGGATCATTAGAAGATTTATAGTGATGTCCAGTGAATGTGCTGGTGGCACTTGTCCCTGCTTCTCATTGTCAGCCGAGTCAGGTGAGGTGATCCAGGTGCTTAGAACTGATAATGAGCTGAATGAAGGTTGAATCCTAACAGCATGGAGGTGTTGACAGGTGGTTCCATGCTTCTAATGCTTTTTGTATGTGTATTTCCTCTTTGCATTGCTGAATTTTAGTGTTTTTGCTTGTGATATAATTATTCTAAATAGAGAAACAAAATTGATAAGAAGCAAATATCACTTAAATCACAGTAGGATTTAATTCTGAGAAAACATGCTGCTAGCTTTCTGCTGTTATGACCAAAGCAAGCCTATCTGTCTGTTTTTATTTTAGTTCTAATTTTATGTCTAATGTATGTGAGATATATGTATGTATGAGATGAAATCTTCCTTGGGCACCACTAAACTGATGTGGGTAACCCAAGTAAAAATGTTTTTAATTTGTAAATGAATATTTAATTTTATTTATCTAGGGCATGTATGTCCAATGCGTTGACCATGATTGACTCGGGGATCACTTGAGAATTTTGGTCCATCATGGCTGCTTCAAGCACCCTGCTCGGCCACCGGCTTTGCCCGACGCCCAGTCAGCTGGCCAGCCCAGACAGGCGCAAGGCACCTGCTTCTGCCCCCTACAAGCTGCAACCCTGAGCAGGCAGGCAAAAATGAGATGTGCGGGCTCTGCATGGGCTGCAGCTGCGGAGGTGCCCGGTCAGCTGGCCAGCCAGGAAATGGAGCCGAGGGAAGGGAAGCGCGAGAGAGAGACCATGACGTTTCTCCTCGCTCTCCCCCCTCCCGCCAGTTCCCATGGAAAGAAAACCATCTCCCTCCTAGTTCTGCATGGATGCTGAGATTTCCCCACCTTTCCAGCTCCAGCCTATCTGCATTTATTCAAAAGTAAGCCGCTGCTGGCCCTTCCCACATCACTTTTTTATCTGGTAAAGGGGGAAGTGGACATTTTGGGGCGTGTTGGCTTCCCATGTGCACCAGCGGCCCTGTGAAGGGGCTGGTGTGGGGGTAATAATTTGTTATTATTGTATAATCATAATTTATTATTTATACCCCGCCCATCTGGCTGGGTTTTCCCATCTAAATATAATATGTTTAAGTTGAAGAATGACCATGGGAGAGTGTGGTGGATCACTGCCAGTTTTTTATATTGGATGGTGGGTTGCAACCTGTTGGATGTTGGACGTACCTTACCTAGGGAGTTTTCAGGATTCATTTTGCAGAGGTGCTAGTTGCGGCAAAAGCCACAAAGAGTATTGTGTTAAAGACTAAAAGGTTTATTATGGCATAAGTTCTCTCTCACTTTCATGAAAGCAAAATGCTGTCACGCTGTAGCATCATGGGAAAGAATGGAAACCACAGTGAAGATAATGTAGGTGAATAGGTGGGGTTTTGCAAATGAAAGCTTGTTCATTTCCCAGTGGCTGTCACAGTGTGCTGGTTATGATTTAACTCTGCCTTGGACTATTGTCTCTCTTTTATTTGTGTTATAATTTTAATGTGGAAGGCAGTACAATCAAACCTCAGTTGTTGAATGTAATTCGTTCCGGAAGCCCGTTCTGATTGGCTGCAGGAGCTTCTTGCACTCAAGAGGAAGCCGCATCAGATGTTCTGCTTTCGGAAAACATTTGAAACCCGGAACACCCAAAACACAGAACACCCAAAATAACAGTTTTGAGTGTTCAGGAGCCAAAACATTCCAAAACGGAAGCGTTTGGGAACCGAGGTTTGACTATATAAATAAGTTTTTCATAAATAATTAAAATTCAGTTTGATGGAATGAAGTAGGTGGGCTGTGGAGTGAGCAAAACTCACCCCTTGCTCCAGGAGCAGGAAGCTTGTTTGTTTTACTCACCTCAGTGGTGTCTCTATATGCACCCCTTTTCTTTTCTCCCATATAAGTGAATGACTGCTTTTCATTCTGCACACAGGAGCATTGCTGTATGAGGTAAAGATGTCTCCTGACAGTGGGTGGCTCTGCCTCCATTGACAAGATGGGAACAAATATGTATCTGTGTGCTGTTCATAAAGAGATACCATACAGCCTACCCTGATGTTTCTCCAGCATTTAGACCCTCCCCTCACATGCACCCTGCCTATCAACATAGAAACTGGGACATTTTCTAATAAACAGTAGATTGAGTATTGTACTTTTGTTATTCAGGAAAAGAAACCGGAGGAGGATACAGATGAAGAACTTTCTCCAGAGGAAAAGAGGACGTTGGAAAGAAAGCTGAAGAAAGAGCGCAAGAAGGAAGAAAAGAGATTAATGCGAGAAAAAGGGATCGTAGTTAAGAAAGTAGAACCTAAGAAACCATCACCATCAGAGTTGGCACTAAACTATTTAACTAGGTAAGTTCAATAGCTTTGAAAATTCCTCAAGAGTTGTTGGCTTCCATCTGTCTCAGAAGACAGTGGAGTGTGCCTTTGGGGTAAATGTTCAGAATACGTCATCTGTTTTGAACTTGCTACCAAATTTTATTCCTGAAGCACCAAGTGGAGGCAAATTCCAGTTATTTCAATGAAACTTGTTTCCAGGAAGTTTAGGATTAGGTTTAAATGGTGATAACTTCAACAGGTTGGTTAAAGTACAAGTTCTTAGAGTTAAGGTTAATATTGGGAGACCTACTTCAGTTGGTGTGGGACTGATGCAAGCCAGGCTTTCTGACAATCCTTTCAACGAGAGCATATAAAATCTATGCATAGTGATACAAAATGAATGATTGGGTTACAAATTGTCTCCTTATGCTCTCCTAAATGGCTTTCTTTCTTTCTTAACTCGGTGGCCCCATATGCATATGCGCAATATCACAAACTCCTTGCAGTTTCAAAAGCAGCATCCCATGTGGCAGTATGAGGAGTGGGACTTGCGTTATAGAAAAGCAAATTTAAATCCCTCATGGGCTCATGGAACTGGTTCTGTGTTTGGATCCCGGCCTATTTAATCCTCCCAAATTCCTGGTTTATTTTGTATAGTTGTCTCCCACTCTCAAGCTGGCATTTGTAGGATGCACAGGTAGCTTCTCATCCAGGTACTGACCAACCACAGATCTGCTTAGTTTCAACATGGTTGTTGTAGCACATACATGGTCTGAAATTAAGTGGGAACCCTTGTTCAGCAAGTACTGCAGGGAAGTTGAGTGCTGACATTTCCCTTAACCACAGTTAATGCAGAAGAGGCAATTCACTCGCAAGAGGGAATGAGAATGGGAAGGGGTACGGTGTAAATCTGGAGGCTGGCTCTCAGTTTCTGAATAGTACTTAGGAGGGAGGCAACGTCATGTCTGCACTGATCCCATAACAAGGTGACATAAAGCAGGCGAAACCAATTATATTCAGGCCAGACGTCCTCCTGTAAAAGTGGACAACACTATTTGTGCCTTGAATCCCAGAAGAGGTTTGCAAGTGAAGAAAAAGAGAGAGATCAGAAACCCTAAACCAGACCTTTAGAAACACATATCAAAGCAGCAATAAACCAAAAAGGTTGCAGCACACACTTTGAACATTCACACAACCTTTGTGCAGTTAGTTATTTTGTATTTAATAAGATGATTAAATGGAGATAAGTCATTGTTTTTTCCAAATAGAGATAAGTCATTGTTTTTCCATATGTACTGAAATTGCATGAAGTGTCTTAAAGTTATGCAGCTTTAATGATTCGAGGCAAAGTATTACATAACATTTGGTTGATAGAAAAGAACTAAAAGGGTTGTACATTTTAGAAAGTTTGGTGAAGAACAAAGCCTTATATTTGAATACCAGGGTTTTATAATTATATGCCAGGGTAAGTGAGTGGTTCCAGACTTCAAATAATGATTTACTGTAATTAGATATTGGGCCGGGGGGGGGGGGACAAACTTAAAATTCCAGTAGGGGATAAAAGGGAGAGGGGGTGGTTAAAAGTAAAAAGCTTCCATAACAGGCTACAGCCAATTACAGGACCCAGATAAACACAAAGGTGGTGTTTATTTTTTCCCAACAGCAACCCAGTTTCCACTCTAAAATCCAGAAGACTAGCATGTTACAAAATATAGGTTACCACTTGAAATAGCTCCAGTATCTGATCTCCAGCAGTACTTAGGACTAAAACACACAGGCAGGCTAAATGGTTGCTTATAACTTTTTAGTGTGGAGGGAGGAAATTAATTGCCTTCCAAGCCAGGGGAACATGTGTTTTTTGTGACATAACCCTCATAATGGAGTGGTAGCCAAATGACAGCAATATTCTCAATATGGAGCATAGCTGGAATTCTTCACCATTGTTGCTGGCAGGAGTAAGTTGCTCACATCTCACTACAATGAAGCAGTGTGCTCAACATTCAAGCCTGGTAGACCTTCATCTTGGTATTGGTCATTATCATCACATTCTCCTATGCTGTACTGGAGAAAACACAGCCCTGTTCCACACTGCTCTTTATAGGGAAGGCATCCAAGTATGAGCTGTCATAGTGGAAGGTGCTACACATGTTCTTGTGGAAGGACAACCATCTTGTGGAGCTTAGGTGGGCATCCTTCCATATTGAGTAATGAAGTGTCCTTTTCGGTTGACAATGTCAAAGACCTTTGTCAGGTCTTTGGAGGTGATGTACAAGGGGTGGCTCTGCTCTCAGCATTTCTCCTGCAGCTGACGCAGTGTGAATATCAAGTTGACTGTTGACCTCTGAACTTTAAACCAGCTTTGTGACTCAGGATAAACCCTGTCGGTGAGTAACTGTAATTTGTTGAGAACTACATGGGCAAAGACTTTCCCCACAGTACTCAGCAGGGAGATTTTTCGGTAGCTGTTGCAGTCATAGTGGTCACCTTTGTTCTTGTAGAGGGCCGGAATGCTGGAGTCGTACTTGTCTTGTGGCACGGATCCTGTTTCCCAGCATTGCAAGGGAAGGCCATGGAGGTGCATCATGAGGGGGGAGTTGAAACTGGCTTTCAGCACTTCACTTGAGATTCCGTCCTGTCCTGAGGCTTTATCACATGCCTGATAGTTAAGGATGGGAGAGACATCCAGCTCTTCCAAAGACAGACAGAGTCTGGATGCTGTCAACTACTGTGTCAGCAATCATGTTTTTCTGCAAGTGCTCTTCTTGATAGTGCTCATCTGCTTACTGCAGTCTGGGATGATCTCTCCAGACAAGGTTTTCAGTGGCACGGTTTTCCTGACTATTGGTCCAAAAGCTTTCTTCATACCTTCATACATTTTGCAAATGAGTTGAATGCTCTGACACAGCTTTAGCCAGTAATCATTGGCATACCATCTGGCAATCCTCTGGGCCTCACTTCTTGCCTTTCTCAGTGCAGACTTTAAACAGGAAATCACTCATAACATAATGGGATAGTCATTACAAATTTCCATGGTTGAAGGAAACACCTTAAAGTGACTTCCGATGCTAATAACACCTTGTAATTGAAGGAGTGTGAATACCTGCAGTATAAAGAGCAGATTAATGAAAGAACTTAGTCATGCATGACTATTTAGATGAGAATCCACCTAACTTTTCAGAAGCCATGTCAAGCAGCAGCTTTCCACAAAGAAAGCCAACTGGAACCTGTGTTTTGGTATAACTAATGCTAAAAGGGTGGTGTATAATTTTAATAATAAACAATAAATAAAATAAAATGATGAATTAAGTTGCGTAGTGTGGTGTTTGTTCGTTCCTGGTATTGTTCACGATTACTTGTGTTTAGTTATTAAGCAGAAATATCTGGCATTGCTTTCTATTGGCATCATAATCTTTGTGTTGTTTAGCTACACTCTCTTTAAGTCAGTTGAGCCTTTGGAAGGGCTGAAGTTGAAGAAAAAAATCAGCCTCAAAATTTTGAAAAGCTTCTCAAGTTACATTTATCTTGTTCCCCCCCCCCCCAGAGGAGAAGATGGTAGACTTCTAAGAACTGATCCAGCTAAGACTTCCTTGTTTGGGGGGGTGTATTTTCAGGAATGAGAAGACTGATAATTCTGCTTTTGATGTAGAAAAAAACAGGAAATACTGAGATAACATTCTTAACAAGGAAGTAAAAAAAGAAGGGTTCGCCCACAATTTCCCAAATGTTCTGTTTACTGTTTTATTTGGGCTGATTGTTCTGGATAGATCCTTATGACAAGCATGTTTAGATGTTTTTGCATCAGCAGCAAAGATAAAAGTGAGTGGGTGGGAATTGCAAATGTTAGTCAGCACATGGTACCTTATCTAGAAATGGTCACTTCTGACCTGGGCCATGTAAACAACTCTCCAGTATCTGAAAGAACCAGCAGAGGGCATAATTAAGTTTTCTCCGGCTCCCTAATGAAATGAGAATATGTTTGTCCCTTAGTATGCTTTGGCCAAAATGCTCATAACAGGAAAATACTCTCAAAAGCTTCTGGTGCATTTTATTTAAATATTTCTTATTATTCCTCTTCAGAAAGTGATTCCTGGGTGGTATACAACTGAACTGAAAAAATATACTGTACCATGAATTGCCCATACAACACACCATAGAAAAAAGAGCAAGCCATTTGGAAATCCTGAGTTAACTTTGCTTTTTTAAAAGTTTTAACCTGGAGTCTAAAAATAGTATTGGATGCCTCCTTAGGCTTTCACCGTGCCCTGCTACTAATTTTAAACTTTTTTTAAAAAAAAATCACATTTTCAAAATAATTGTTACATGCTTCCAGTGTTTATTAAAAATCCCTACAGATGTCTGAATAGAATTCACTTTAGGTAAAGATGGTGAAAGGTGTGGAAGTGTGAATTGCAGCAAACATGTACCTAAATGACCTCCTTCGCAGCTTTGTGTGTTCTAGAGAGGTTCCTGTCTGTGTGTCACATTTAGCAAGTTCTCTTGTTTCCTGGGGAACGCGGGTGGTGCTGTGGTCTAAAGCACAGAGCCTAGGGCTTGCCGATCAGAAGGTCGGCGGTTCGAATCCCAGCGACGGGGTGAGTTCCCGTTGCTTGGTCCCAGCTCCTGCCAACGTAGCAGTTCAAAACCATGAAGTGCAAGTAGATAAATAGGTACCACTCCGGCGGGAAGGTAAATGGTGTTTCTGTGTGCTGCTCTGGTTCACCAGAAGTGGCTTAGTCATGCTGGCCACATGACCCGGAAGCTGTACGGCTCCCTCGGCCAGTAAAGCGAGATGAGCGCTGCAACCCCAGAGTCGTCTGCGACTGGACCTAACGGTCAGGGGTACCTTTACCCTTTACCCTTTACCCTGTTTCCTGGAGATATATATATCCACTGTTTTCTCTGGGTGTGATGTCATACTTGTAGTGATCAAATGAGGCGTAATATGGGGGGGCGGGTAGGTGGGTGAGCCGCCCATGTTGCTGTTTTAAGCATTCACACAGTAGATCAGCAATAGTTTGCTCTGTCTCCTAAATCAGGGTGGTCCAACACATGGCCCAAGGGCCGCATGTGGCCTTCAAGGCCTTTTGAGGTGGCCTTCAGCAACATTTGATGCCCCACAACAGCCCTTTCACTGCCTTCCCAAAGCAGGGTAAGAATAGCATTGGGATTTGGGCAGGAGTCACAAGGCTCTGACAGGGTTCTAGAGTTCGCCTTCCTCCTTCCCAAAGCCTAGTTAATGCTTTCCCAGCTTTGGGAAGGAGGTAGCAGGGTTCTAGGACCCTACCAGAGTCTCGCGCCTCCGTGCCAAAGCCTAGTGCCAACATCAAATTATGACTTCACTATCCCCTCCACCATGCAGCAAGGCAGTGTGCAACCCATGGGTTAATGTTGAAGGACTCCTGCAGGCCACTTGGTAAGAAAGTCTGTCCTAAATGGATTTCCTGGTGTAAATCATCATAGCACTATAAATCACTAGGAAGTCCCCATTTCAAATCTCCCTGTAGACATCAAGTCAGTAGGCAGACTTAGGCAAACTGCTCACTCAGCCTCCACTGCTGATAAGCAATATGAGAATAATTGTACCTTGTAGGGTGGTTGTTAGCTTCATTGAGCTAGTATTATCTCAAATGCTTTGGATGTTCCACAGCACTATATAAACTTTAAATATTACTGTCATATTTTGGACTCCTCCATGGGAATGGCGTTGCAGTCTGGACAAGCCACCTATGCTCTCCAGGCCCTAGTAAAGTGTACTCTCTCCCTGTGGGCCCTCATGTCCACCACACCACTGTGTTGCCCCTGACTGGTTAGTCTACTTTGGGGCTTTATTAAGAAACAAAGTACAGTGGTGCCCCGCAAGACGAATGCCTCGCAAGACGGAAAACTCACTAGACGAAAGAGTTTTCCGTTTTGGAGGTGCTTCGCAAAATGAATTTCCTATGGGCTTGCTTCGCAAGACGACAATGTCTTGCGAGTTCCTGCTGGTTTTTTTCCTCCTCTCCCCCCTTTTCTAAGCCGCTAAGCCGCTTATCAGCTGATCCGATCAGCAGATAAGCCGCTAAAAGCCGCTAATAGCGCTAATCCGCTAATCTGTCAATGGGCTTGCTTCGCAAGACGAAAAAACCGCTAGACGAAGAGAATCACAGAACGGATTCTTTTCGTCTTGCGAGGCACCACTGTAGATTCCAGATGTCTAAAGTCTTCCCACCCTCGGATCAGACAGGAGAGCAGTGAAACCAAATTTGGTTTGCCAGTGCTTATTATTTATTTTTCTTTGTTTCCTGCCTCTTGTATGAGAAACTCAAACCTTCTTAGGACCTAAGTGTGTTGGTTGCTTGGCATACCAACATTGTCGGAAGACGATGTTTGGCTGTACTTTGTTTGCAAAGGAAACAAGTCAACAAGGTAAAGAGTTGGAAAACCAATTTCTTCTCAGGGGGAGCAGCAGGACACTGCGGAGGGGGAAATGCTTTCAACTAACTTTAAAGAGACAATTATATATGGTAATTAAGGAGGAATTATGTGTGGTGATAGAGGTGGGGTGCCTTCTAAAAAGGTTATTTAAAGCGACTTGAAAGAGGTGCTTATATGGCAGCAGCTTCAGTTATCCTATAATAATGTCTAGGAATGCCATGTCTTTTAAACAGGTATTTGATCAAATTGTCCCAGTCAGATAGCAAAATTCAGTAGGATTACCTTGTATTCCCTGCCAAGTAGGTGGAGAATTTGCAGTCTCTAATATACAGGCAGCAACCATTTTGCGAGGGTTCCCGGCCCCGATACAAGTTGGTGGAGTGCATATAAGTTTTGTCCCCCATTCCACCCCTGTTCTGCCTTCTTCAATTGGCCTAAAATGGTTGCCGCCTGTATTGTAACTTTGCAGTGACCAGTTAAATTTATATCAGGCAGATAGCAATACAGAATCTTTACTGTACCAGTTGAAATCAGCACTACTTCAGAAGGCCAACCAGGTCTTGGCTGTAGCACAGTGAAGGACAAACAGAAGCTCGACTAGTTTGACTATCTGAATCCAAATCTAAGCATAAAAATGCCACAACTGAAGCTTAAATGTTTGTTGATTAATCTGATAAATTATTAAAAACAGCAGACCAGTCTACAGATTTAAGATTATAAATACCACACACAGAAATACCTAACTACAAATGCCTTGCATTGTTTTAGGAGAGAGTCATACCTCCGAATGAGAAGGAAAACTTTTTTCTCATGCAAATATATGCAGTTTTCATTAATTAATCATCTAGAACTAATATGATTTATTAAGATTTCCTTATTTGAGTGACAGCCCTAGTAACAAATGATTTTTTCAGGGTGGGGTTGGGGAGGTTGCCACAGCTGACCTGGTTTCTCAGATCCCAGAAAAAATTGCTTTGTGGCACAGAAACACAACACTCTTTCCTTCCTCTGCCCCTTACTAGCAGGAAATATGAATACATATTTGTGAGTGTATTATACAGTGGTGCCTCGCAAGACGAAATTAATTCGTTCCGCGAGTTTTGTCGTCTTGCGAAGCACGGTGTCGGGAAAGTTTTGGAAAAGCTTCAAAAATCACCAAAGTCTTTAAAAACCTCAAAAAAGGCTACCACACCGCGTTCTATGAGTTGCTCCTCGAAGTCAAGTCGCAACTGTATTAACGGTGTTAAGAAAAAGGAAACAAACTTGCAAGACGTTTCCGTCTTGCGAAGCAAGCCCATAGGGAAAATTGTCTTGCGAAGCAGCTCAAAAAACCAAAAACCCTTTCGTCTAGCGAGTTTTTTGTCTTGCGAGGCATTCGTCTTGCGAGGTACCACTGTAGTTCTTTTAAATAGTGTGTTGTTTCATATTTTATTGAATGCTTTGTAAAGTCTGGATTGAGCTTTTTAAAATTTTCCCTGTTCTAGATCCATCACAGCTATCATGCTGCCTTGAATTATTGTTGTTTGCCTGCTTGAGTCATGGAAATTTATCTCATGTTGTTTGGTTACATTTATATAATGCATCATATTTTAAAACATGTCAACAGTTTATATGACCGGACAAGAGGCCCATGCTGAGAAAAATCTGGACTTAATTATGTAAAGCTAACTGAGTCTCAGCAGGTGTGTCTAACAATATACTTCTATCAAAATTTTGGGCCCCTGTGGGACTGCTTTCTCTGCCTCTGAGAACATAATTTTTTTGGTTCTACTGACCTTTCTCAACTCAAGTTCGTCAGTGAGGAGCTTCTTGTAAAAGATGTCAGTTTATTACACTTGAATCTATCAACATTTTCTTTAATACTTGTTTCAAGAAAACTTATGTTCTAGTCTAAGAAGTTAGGATAAACTAGTGTTTTCTTAACTAAGAAGTTAGTAATCTGTAAATCCTAATATCCAATTTCAGTATATTTTGTCTCAAGTTCACTGTAAAATAATTTTGTGTACTGGTGGTTTTCTTTTACAAAACAGATTAGCAATCCACATTTCAGTAGTACAATACAGTGAACAATAAAGCTGTATCTGAATCAACCCTAACACTCCTATGAAGGGAGGAACTGGAGAAGTAGACACACTTTATAAAATCTAGTCAGTAATTTTGGACAAAACTTCCTTTCACTTGGTATCACCACTGGATTATTGAAATAAATCATTTTTGTAAAGGAACAAAACAAAGCTAAGGGTCCTGATTACCAATAGCTGGATGGATTCTCCTTACACAGATTATTTACTGAGCCTGAACCTTTCTGATGAGGGAGAGCCATTGATCAGCCTAAGTGGGCAGATTCACACTGAGGTCCAGCGCCAAGGGCCTTCTGGCTGTTCCCTCACTGTGAGAAACAAAGTTACAGGGAACCAGGCAGAGGGCCTTCTCGGTAGTGGCGCCCGCCCTGTGGAACGCCCTCCCATCAGATGTCAAGGAAATAAACAACTATCTGACTTTTAGAAGACATCTGAAGGCAGCCCTGTTTAGGGAAGTTTTTAATGGCTGATGTTTTAATGTATTTTTACTATTTTGTTGGAGGCCGCCCAGAGTGGCTGGGGAAATCCAGCCAAACGGGCAGGGTATAAATAAAATTATTATTAATTATTATTATTATTATATCTGAGAAGTTGGCGACTCACCTCATGTGCATAGAGTGGTGGGTTGCTTTTGAAAGAAAAATAGTCAAAGGGTGTAGTCCGCTTGAAAGTTCTCCCGCAGAGTAGAGTTCTTGCACACACCCCATTCATTTAAATGGTACTTGTAGAAGTTACCTTTAAAAATTCCACTATGTGCTCCTAAAGTAGCTCTTTGATTGTGCTTAAGTAGTATCTCATTTTTAAAATAACCAGAAAAATAAGAAATGAATCTTTCTTTATATTTGTTACCAGATTTGTTTCCCATTTTCTGATATCCAATTAATATGGGGCCACAGGAAATTAAATTGGCAAACTGAATGCATGTTTAACTGTTGGAGATGCTGAGTTTTTTATTGTCTGCAACCTTGTTCTCCTGCCATCGTGTCTGCATACAGCAAAGCTGTCACAATATTTATGCAGTTTTTTCGGTTCGGACACACTCTTTGGGGTTGCAGCATACAATAGTGAATGGTGTGAAGAATAATAATAATAATGCCTTAGGTCTCTGCATGAAAAATACCTGCTGCTTGCAGAGTCAGCTGGTGTTGTTTCTGTTGCTAATAGGAGGGGCCTAAGGCCAAAGTACAAGAGGGTATGTGTTTTGCAAAACACCATCAAGACTTGGATCTCAAAAAATCATTTACTTGGGTTAAGTCAGTAAGGCTAGTAATGCCAGGGTTAAGGACATTGTCCTACATTTCATTTCTTTTTCCATATTCCCAGTGCTATTTTCTAGAAAAAGAGATGCTGAAGCTCACCGTCCGGGAAAACCTGGACTTATTTTTTTGTCCGGAAACTCACTTTTGGGAATATGGCAACCCTATGTGCCACTGTTGCCCAGCTATGATTAGTAGTGGGAACACTGGAGCCACTAAGACCATTAGAGAGTGCATTAAATTTTGAGCTAGGTAATCTTACCTTTGGTTAAATAATAAAAAAGGAAATTCATTTTACCGTTTGCACTGTGAGTTTCTGTTTGAAGATGCTGCTGAAGGACATTCTTGATAGGGATGATGCCACCTACAGGAAGAACCAGGCAGAGTCCTCTGAAGCCTTTTGCCTCCTCTCAAGGGGAGAGGCTAAGCCGCCCCACCCTGCAGACCCACTGTTGAACAACCCCTTGACCCCTAAATTTGAGAGTGGAGCAACAGCCTTCTAGCTACAGAACTAGCAATTCATGCACAGCATGTTCTTTCCCGGAGATCATCTGGGGTGGGGGAAGGGACTGAAGGCTTTATTGCACAAGGGTGTAATTAACAGCCTGTTGGTGAGGAACAAACTGCACATCTCCCTAGTGCACCTTCTTTCCCAGAGAACTGATGACTTTATTTGTAGATCACCTTGCGACCTTCCTTAGGATATAAATATGCTGCGGGCCATATTAGAAATGAGAAGGAGAGAGAAGCAAATAGGAACAGATTAAGAGCAGGTGCTAGTTCTGTATGTCCATTAAAAAAAATACTTCCACAGGGTTGGGACTTTTAAGCAAAACTATATTGGAACCTTAGCATGTTATGAGATCATTGTGCATGATTAAAAAAACCAAGTCTTACTCAGAGCTCGTTCCTAGCCCTACTCCTCAAATGCTCTTCCTCCTTGAAGGCACCTGTGGCTGTTAGGGAGAAGGCACAATCTTGCTACATTTGCTCTCCTGTAGTAAAAGAGGGATTCTGAGTGAAGATGGTGATGTGCAATGTTTTATTTTGAATAGTTCTAAGGTCAGTTGCAACATACTGGCATGGTGGATCTGTTGTTTTGGTTTAATTATTTACTTGTGTTTTATCTTGTATTTTATTCTGAGAACTGCCCTGGGATCTCTTGATGAAGAGCTATATATACATTTAATAAATAATAATACATGTTTAGTTTTACATTTAGTTTAAGTGGTATGGTTCCATTTGAATGGCAGTAATGGCTGTAATAGCACACAGAGTAGCCCTCTATGCACTAGCTGGAAAAAAAATCAGGAAAAAATATTGAAATAAAATCGCTATAAATAGTAGTAGTGATTTGGAGGTTTAATTTGAAATCAAGCTGGATTTGAATTTGTTGGTGTTTCTAGTAACCTCCCTCTTACCTCATGGCTGTTGGTTCATATTATGGATGCATGATCTGTATTGCTTTATTGGTACTTTTGCTGCAGGTTTGTCATTGCCTTTGGCTAGAAGAATAAACTTATATTGAAAATGAATTGTAGTAGAAGAGGTTCTAAGGATGTCTGAAAAGTGACTACATGTTGCTTTGTTAGACATTTCAAAATTAACTTACCTTACTAGGACTTCATTTTTTAAAAAATACAATAATCTGGTATTTCCTCCCCCCGCTTCAGTCTGGTCCATGAGTTTATCTAATCATAAACATTCTCAGATAAAATATAACAGCTGTAAAACTGAATTAATATTGAAGCTAGCCATCCTGCTGTGAGCACTTCCTCCAGCACATAAAAGTACGTAACAGGTGTTAAATATCTGAGTACAAAGCTCATATTTCTCTGCCTGAATCCTTCCTGCAAAATAGCAGTTTAATTTGCAAATTTAATTCCAACAAAATACTTTCCTTCTTAATGATTCTCATTTCCAGCAAAATAAAATGTTGTGTAAGTGAATTTTCTTAGCAATTCATTAAACTTCAGGATATGTAGTAATTATGTTAGTTTAATTGACATTTGCACTATGCACAATGCAAGAAGCTCTGAAACTGTTAAGCATACTTGATGTGAATTTTCTGTGTCTTTGAACAGTTCTTTACTAAACTTGAAAATGTCGCAAAAGGGAAATGAATCAGCATCTGGCTAAATCTAGAAACTGACCTTCAGTTTGAGTGTTCACACACTTAACATAGGGACACTTAACAAATGGCCATTTCGTATTTGCATCAGACTTCTCTTCCCCTTCATACAAACAGCTCCATCACATCTACTTATCTGTATGCAAATTTTCTTTTTATATGGAGGTACATTCCATCTATGAGTGTCATACTGCAGTCTTGACACTAGTTTATCTCATCTGTTATTAGTGAGAAATAGGGCAGAATATCACTGTCCTGTGCTATAGCATAACCACATGAAATACTGAACTTTGATTACTGGAGGGATAGCTCCGTTGGTACAGCATGAGACTCTTAATCTCAGGGTTGTGGGTTTGAGCCCCACATTGGGTTAAAGATTCCTGCACTGCAGGGGTTTGGGCTAGAACAGGGGTCAGCAACCTTTTTCAGCCGTGGGCCGGTCCACCGTCCTTCAGACCATGTGGTGGGCCGGACTATATTTTGGGGGGAAATATGAACGAATTCCTATGCCCCACAAATAACCCAGAGATGCATTTTAAATAAAAGCACACATTCTATTCATGTAAAAACACTAGGCAGGCCCCACAAATAACCCAGAAATGCATTTTAAATAAAAGGACACATTCTACTCATGTAAAAACACGCTGATTCCTGGACCATCCGGCGACTGGGCCGGACTAGAATGATCCTTGTGGTCCCTTCCAACTCTACAAGTCTGTGATTTCTTTCTTTCTTTCTTTCTTTCTTTCTTTCTTTCTTTCTTTCTTTCTTTCTTCCAGAGGAGGGTCAAACCACACTTCATGTGGGAATACTATAGCTATGATTCTTAACAGCTTTTTAATTTACAAATAGTAGCTGGAAAGACGTAGCCCTTATCCAAACTGGTGTGTTCCACATCAACTGCCCTTGGCAGATTTTTGTAATAGAAAAAGATACTGGGAGTTCCAGTTATAGAACACCCACATCACATGTGCTTTGACCCTAACTTGGGCAAGAATCCAAGGGGCTGGTTTAGATTGCCCAGTGGGATTTTAAAAAAAACTTTTAAAATTTATAGTCTTTAAAGAACAGGCACCACTCTGACATATGGGGTCTATGTGTGAGTGTGTGCACGTGTGAGGAAGAGAGAGAGAGAGCTGTCCATTTAATAAATCAAATGTTGGTTAAGTATTTAAAAGAGTAATTTGTCCAGATAATAGAGAGCTCATAAACAAAAACATTAGCCCCACTGCCAAGATCCCCAAAAACAGTGTATCTCTCTTTCTGGATCCTTGCCCAAGTGTTCCTTTGCAGATACTGGTTCCAGCTGCATTTTCTCTGCATTCAAGTACATATTGTTATGCATTGTGACTTATTAAATAATGAGGGATCTCTGTCTTGCCACTGGTGCTTACATATTTCTCTGAGCTGCTCCAGTCATCGACCCTTTCCTCATGCCGACTTTCTGCAGGAAGTGTTTTTGTGGCACACAGGCTCAGTGTGTGGAGTGGTGTAAAACACTTTAAAACCATGTTGGCAAATCAAATGGGTAAAATAAAAATTTATCTGAAAAAATATTTGTTGACTTAGTGTGATTTACTAACATTTTCCTTGTTGAACAGTTTTATACTACGTCTTGTAAAGAATTAATAGCTCTGACTTACTCCTGGGGAACATGAAAGCTCTTCGTTTATGGCCCAGCCCTGTGAAATACACTAGTCCATCCTTGTTCCAGTGAAGCATTTAAGCTTGTCAACCAAAGATAAAATTAAAATTTAAAACAGCTGAACATGATTATTAATCATTCAGCTCCAGGGAGTCATTAAAATTTCCCAACCTCTGAGTACAAATAATAGATTACATCTATAAATACATGAAGAATTTTCATACAATTATTACTTCTTCCATTTTTCATTAAAGGGGTGGTGCCAGAAAAGGTGTAGTTGGTTTTAGAAATGTAGATATCTTAGTACAAAGTGTTCCTTCTTTTTCTTCTGAGTTCATCTGCCACTGCCACAGGAACAAAGATGGGGGGGGGGGGAATGAGATTTCTCTTTTCAGTTTGGGAATATTTTTGTGTTTAAATTCTTTGATAAACTTTCAGGCTGCTTGAAAATTTCTTATGAATGTCTGCTGCATTACTTTCTTTGTACCTTAATATTTTGGAATTGAGAAGTGAAGGAGCCTATGCCAGGGAGCACACATACCATCAGCTCCTGAAAGAACCATCAAGGACCTGAAAGAGATGTTGAGGCGGTTCCTCTTCCACCATCCCTGGGGCTGCAACAGACCAGGGACCACACATACTAATGGGTCCCAGTTGGCCTGAGAGACCTCTGTCACTCTACATTTGTGTTTGTGCGTGTTTCAAAATTCTAAATCACATTGGTTGCCTTGGCAGAAAGGCAGTGCATAATTCCATTAAATAAACAATTGCAGGACCAGATCCGTATGTAGCATAAGCTCTATTGAATTCATGCCTGAGTTCCTTGTTTGTCCCATTTTGCTTATGAAGTGAAAGAGAAATGCAAAATAGGTGAGCCATTGTGTTTTTGAACAATGTTTTGTCGATGCTGGAGTGCACCAAGTTTTGAGCGACTCATAACTTCCCATCAGTTGCTGTGGCTAAAAGTTGTTTTAAAAGTTGCCTCAAAAGCTAACAAGCCACATTTAGGGTTGCTGAAAATTAAAGATTGGTCTGGTCTCTACCATGGAAGGTGGCCTGCTAGTTATCCTGGTCCCGGTTGTTTGCACCTTTAAGATCTTTTCAGGAGACCCTGCTGTACCACAGGGATGTCCAACAGGTCGATCCTCGGGTGATAGCGGTAGATCGCGGGCTCATTTTCCTATGCAGGGGGGAAAGAGCATCCATGTGCATGCCATCCTGACCTGGCGAGCGTCTCTCATTGCTCAGCCACCAGCGCTGGCGCCCTGCTACGCTGGTGTGTATGAAGCCCCTGCCAGCAGGTTGCATCAACTTCACTCCATCAGGAGGCTTCACATGTCCCTGGGCGTGCTGGTCTACCCATGTGATCTGGCGTTGGTAGACGGTTCCTGGTGCCCGTCCTCCTCTTCCCCGCAACAGCCCTACCAAAGGCCTGCCTAAGTGCTGTATTGGAGGTGAGGTGAGAGCGGTGGAGTGTACAGTGGTACCTCTGGTTACATACTTAATTCGTTCTGGAGGTCCGTTCTTAACCTGAAACTGTTCTTAACCTGAAGCACCACTTTAGCTAATGGGGCTTCCTGCTGCCGCCGTGCCGCCAGAGCATGATTTCTGTTCTCATCCTGAAGCAAAGTTCTTAACCCGAGGTACTGTTTCTGGGTTAGCGGAGTCTGTAACCTGAAGCGTATGCAACCTGAGGTAACCCCCCCCAAAAAAAGCTCAACAATTGTAGCCTGGCCCCCGAAAAGAAGCTCAACATTCCCCCCCCCCCTTGGGTAGATCACTGCCGTTTTTTTATTACGGGAGTAGATCACAGTATCTTGGGAGTTGGACGTCTCTGCTGTACCACAACCAACAAATTATCACTTGGTGACAACACAGAAGCAGGCCTTCGTGTTGATACATTCAATCCTCTAGAACAGTGTTTCCCAACCGGTGTTCCGCGGCACACTACTGTGCCGTGAGACACCGGCTGGTGTGCCGTGGGAGGGAGGCGGGCGAGAGGCGGCGGCGAGAGGCGGCGGCGGCGGCGAGGATCCGCGTCGAGCCGGGGCGGCTCCGCGGTGGTGGTGCCGAGCGGCGGGGCAGCGCGCGCAAAAGGGAGGCGCGCGAGACAGCGGAGGAGGAGGAGGCCGGCATGTCCGGGCAGCAGCAGCAACAGCAGCAGCAGCAGCAACTCCCGGCGACGGCTCCTCCTCCGCCCGCTATCGCAGCCGCCGCCGCCTCAGCTGCCGCCGCCGCCTCAGCTGCCCTCGCTCTGCTGCCTCCTCCCACCCCGGCAAGGGGGA
Source organism: Podarcis bocagei (assembly GCF_964188305.1). Classification (NCBI taxonomy): domain Eukaryota; kingdom Metazoa; phylum Chordata; class Lepidosauria; order Squamata; family Lacertidae; genus Podarcis; species Podarcis bocagei. Next base: position 50,728,815 of record NC_138139.1, on the reverse strand, counting down.
GGGAAAAAACTTTCATTTCTGTGCGTCCCTCCCAGCGTGACGCTGCGCGCTGACGTCACGGGGCGGGGCTTTAATGGTGGTGTGCCGCGAGATTTTTTTCCGGTAAGCAGGTGTGCCGTTGCCCAAAAACATTTGGGAAACACTGCTCTAGAACACCCTCTTTCAGATAATTTGTGAGGCAGAGACAGTAATGACCATTAAATGATACTTTAAAACTTTTATGTATACCCAAGTTTTCCTGCACTCTTAGTTTTTAATTTCTTTGTTTTATATATGGCTCAGTTTTATTTGTAAGAATCGGCTGCTTTTTGTTTTTATCTCATTTTTAGGAAATGTTATTTAAGATTGTGCTTTTATGTAAACTTCTTTAGATATTTTTGTTAAGTGGTAATTTTTTTATAAATAAAGCAGCAGCAGCTGTCAGTACAAAAATATTATCATTTCTTTTCTGCATTCTTAAAGAATGCATGCTGCTTATCACCAAATAAGTTGTTAAAATTTGTCCTAACTCTCAGGATACAGAGCAGGTTAAAAGTTTAAAGCCACAAACACACTTGTATAGGGTAGGTTTTGTGGAGTCTGAGTAAACATGCTTGGGGTTTTGCTATAAATAAATAAGGGTCCTGCAGCAAATTTACCATCTTCCATATGAACTAGAGTTGATAATGACATTGTTAAAGTATTTCACTTGAATGCATTTCTGCAAAATTTGCCTTCATGAAGATGCAAGAACTGGATGCTTTCTCTTTTTACCATTATAATCCCTAGTTTTCCCTTTGTCCATTATGGTGGAGGAAGGACTGACTAATAGAAGAATACACAGCGTAAAATTTTATTAGAAACATCTGTTCATTCATATTAGGCAGTTCCTGATTGCCAGTAAGTCTTAATCAGGGTGATGCACCTTGTAACAGCTACCCAGTTTCAAATCTCTTAAAATAGACCAAGCATGAGAGTAAACAGCACAAGTTCCTTACGAAATGTGCCTGGTTGTAATCTGGTCTTTGGCATCCTAGCAACGCCCAAAGTCGTCTGAAGAGTTTCAGATCTCCAGTTGCTTTATAGCTCCTCTGTTCTTTTTACTCAGTTTCAACTTGAGTGGTGTTTTTTATGATACAGCAGAAACACTTCAGAAAGTTATCTTAATAATTTTGCTGTAATGTCATACTGATGGTGAGATACTCATATTATAATGCTACATTAGATCTTGTAAGGACAACATCAGACAGCGTTAGATTATTAACGTTGTTCTGCTTGTTTCTGTTGGATCTTTGCTAGAGATTGTGTGTAGTCGTTTAGTCGATCCGACTCTTCGTGACCCCCTGGACCAGAGCACGCCAGGCACTCCTGTCCTCCACTGCCTCCCGCAGTTTGGTCAGACTCATGTTTGTAGCTTCGAGAATACCATCCAACCATCTCGTCCTCTGTCGTCCCCTTCTCCTTGTGCCCTCAATCTTTCCCAACATCAGGGTCTTTTCCAGGGAGTCTTCTCTTCTCATGAGGTGGCCAAAGTATTGGAGCCTCAGCTTCATGATCTGTCCTTCCAGTGAGCACTCAGGGCTGATTTCCTTCAGAATGGAGAGGTTTGATCTTCTTGCAGTCCATGGGACTCTCAAGAGTCTCCTCCAGCAGCATAATTTAAAAGCATCAATTCTTCGGCGATCAGCCTTCTTTATGGTCCAGCTCTCACTTCCATACATCACTACTGGAAAGACCATGGCTTTAACTATACGGACCTTAGTACAACAATAGGTAAAGGTAAAGGTACCCCTGCCCGTACGGGCCAGTCATGTCCGACTCTAGGGTGGCGCGCTCATCTTGCTCAAGAGGCCGGGAGCCAGCGCTGTCCGGAGACACTTCCGGGTCACGTGGCCAGCGTGACTAAGCGGCATCTGGCGAGCCAGCACCAGCGCCGCACACGGAAACGCCGTTTACCTTCCCGCTATAAAGCGGTACCTATTTATCTACTTGCACTTTAGGGGTGCTTTCGAACTGCTAGGTGGGCAGGAGCAGGGACCAAGCAACGGGAGCTCACCCCATTGCGGGGATTCAAACCGCCGACCTTGCGATCAGCAAGTCCTAGTACAACAAAATATATTAAAACTTATTAATAAGTTCACTCTTGCTAGCCATTACATACTGTACAGTGGTACCTCCGGTTACGAACTTAATCTGTTTCGGAGGTCCATTTGTAACCCGAAACCGCTCGCAACATGAGGCGCGCTTTCACCAATGCCGCCTGCTGCGCTGCTGGCGTGTGACTTCCGCTCGCATCCTGAGGCAAAGTTTGCAACAAGGGGCATCTACTTCCAGGTTAGCAAAGCTCGTAACCCAAAGTGTTCGCAAGCAGTACAGTACGTAACACGAGTTTCCACTGTACATATAAGCCAAATTTCTCCTGTGACACTGCATTTTAGGGAACAATCTGTAATAGCATTTATATAGTACTTTGGGGTGAGTGTTCAAAGCACTTTTCAAATATTATGTTGTCCTTTACAACAACCTTGTAAGCTAGGTCACTATTATCCCATATTCCAGTTGGGTGGGGGCAGGAAGAGCCAAGGCAGAAGGAGTGACTTGCCTTGGGATGCCTGTCATGGGACAGACTACAGACATGGGCTACTTCACATGTTACAAGCAGCTTCTAACCCGGGAGGGAGGCATTTTCATGTGTGACACCATTGCATGGGGTGAGCTATGTGTAGATTGCACATTAACACCTTCATAGAAGAACCTTTTGTGTGAGGATTTTGTGATGTGCAAAGTATTCCCTGTGCCTTTTTCTGTCGTCATCATCATTATCCAGCTGCATATTATATCCTACATACTGCTTAGACACTGCAAATTATTGTACAATGAAAAAAGCAAAAACTAACTTGCTTGTTTAAAAAGTCATCTTTTGAGATTTCAAAGAGAAAATGGTGAAGTCGAATGAGGGGACGCTACAGCACTTGGGACCTTCGAAGCTGTTCAGGTACCTAATATGTGACATGAGCAAATAGTTTGGTTTTGGGTGTTTTAATGAGAGCACTTTCCCCTCCCATATTCTTCCATGTTGTTTTTCCTCTTAAAACTCAAATGAGGCCAGGAAGAGGGGGGGGGGTGGAATCCTCTCCAAATGAAAAATAAATAAAAAATGAAACCAACCAGAAAACCCTCTAATCCGTTGGAAACATCCAAAATAAGCTGTCAGGCTTAGCCAAGCTCAGATCTGCTCCCCACCAAGAATATTTTTAATGCATGTATCAGACAGTTTGTGACATTGTGGTATTGCGGGGGAAGAAGAAAATGAGACAGTATTATGCCTTTTTTTTTTTTTTTTTACATTCCCCTGAGGCTGGTAACATATCCATCGCCTGGTGGTTGTTTTAAAAAAATGTGTATAAATGAGAGGGATTAGCCACCCTGTTTGTAAATGATCCCGCATGCTTGAGCGATACTCGTGCCAGCAGTTGGGGCCCACTTTCCCCTCCGCAGCTACCCCCCAAGATGTTCGTTGTGGGAGGGAAATGAAAATAAGTTGCTTTTCCTCTTTCATGTTGCAGTGTTGCCTAATCAGTGCTGACCTCAACCCTGAAGCTGACCAGAATTAGGTGTAAGATAACATGGGCATCTGGACAGAACTATTAGCACATCTGCATTGTCTCATAGTCAGCACAGAATAAAAATAAGTAGTCTGATAAATATTTTAATGCTATGCAGATAATGGCTTTACTAATTCTGCGCAGCCAGGCTGGGATAGCAGGCTTGTTGGTTTTTGAATGTCTGATGTAGATTTTTTTCAATTTTGTTGTTCTGTATGGGACATTGACAGTAAAGACTATCATATCGTATCATATGTAGTGGGGACACAAATTAACACAGGACTGATCCATGCAATGAGATTGGGGCACACCTCTCATATGGCAACCTTATCAGTCCTTTGCATGCCCCTGTTTGGACATGATGCTCAGTGCATAGGTGTCTGATGGAGCAGCTGGCTTTCTCCCAAACCCACATGTAGGTTTTACACAGTATTTGCACAATAATGCCACACACATGGGCAGCCTATAAGCTAAATGACTTCCAGTTGAGGGAGGTGGGTGTTAGGAGTCATGCTGACATGGTAATGTAATCATTTCCCTGTTAAATTTCCTTGGTTTACTGTGTCCGGGTCTTTCTCTTAAGATTGGACCTAGTAGCTACTGCTGCAGTTACTAATCACAGAAGGTAGAAGGTTTATATTCAGCATTCATCCTTTTTTATGCCCTTTATGCCCTTCTTTTTGCAGTAACAACAAGAGTCTGAATCCCCATTCCCACCTTACCAGGAGCTATATTTGCAGGGGGGTCAGAAGGAAGCAGAAAGCCTCCAGAATCGATTTGCAGTGTGAGGCACTTTGCTTAGACATGTCCATCGTTGGTTGGATGTCAAGATTTGTATGGTATCGTTTGTATGTATTTTCATGGATCTGTTTATTCTTGGCAGCCTTCTTGGCTGAAAGGTGGCATAACTTAACAAGATTGGATACTCACTTTTTCTTCTGTTCTAAACAGAGGGTAGGAGCAAATCTTTTCACTCTGTGTGCAAGTGCAGAGATGTACGTGCCTCTTTTCCCGGTGGAGGGGGGCACACCTGCACCACCTTGTAGTTCTGTCTTTTATTCTGCTCTTTTATATGTCACAGCCATTTTGTGTTATGCCACAGTCCCACAACAGCCATTTTGTGACCAACGCTGATGGCCCTTTTTCAAAATTTCAAATGGGCCCAAAAAGGTTCCCTGTTAATCTTTGCTTTGAATTCCAAGCTCAATATTGAAATGAAGGGTTGCAGTGATTGACATTTGCAAGACTGCTCTGCTTGAAAATTTATTTCGGACACACCTGGAGGCTTACATATGTCCAATAAATTGTGGCTTTTGCAACTTATTGATTCAGTAGTAGAGCTGTTGTTGGAGCTGCTGTTGGAGAGAGAGAGTTTGTTGTGTATGGCAGTGTTTCCCAACCGGTGTTCCGCGGCACACTAGTGTGCCGTGAGAAGTTGGCTGGTGTGCCGTGGGAGGGAGGCGGGCGAGTCGGGCGGTGAGAGGCGGCGGCGGCGAGGATCCGCGTCGAGCCGGGGGCGGCTCCGCGGTGGTGGTGCCGAGGTTTCTCTCTCCATTCTCCCCTCACACACACACACAGGAAATAACACAGGATCAGCTGACAGGACCCAGCCAATGGGGCTGCGGCGGGGCAGCGTGTGCAAAAGGGAGGAGCGCGAGACAGCGGACGAGGAGGAGGCCGGCATGTCCGGGCAGCAGCAGCAACAACAGCAGCAGCAACTCCCGGCGACGGCTCCTCAAGCCCCGGGCAACCCTACTCCCTCACCGGCCTCGGCCGCCCTCCTGCTCCACCCGCCGCCGCCTCCCCCGCCGCCGCCGGCCACCTCGGCCCCGCCGCCGCCCCCTCCTCCGCCCGCTATCGCCGCCACCACCACAACAGCCGCCGCCGCCTCAGCTGCCGCCGTCCCTCAGTCCCTTGCTTTGCTGCCTCCTCCCCCCCACCCCCAAAGCTTGGAGGTTCCCCGGCAAGGGGGAGGGGAAAAAATTGAAAACTTTCACTTTCGTGCGTCCCTCCCGGCGTGACGCTGCGCGCTGACGTCACGGGGCTGTAATGGTGGTGTGCCGCGAGATTTTTTTCCTCAAACAAGTGTGCCTTTGCCCAAAAAAGGTTGGGAAACACTGGTGTATGGCACCTTACAGACCCCGATAAGCTTACAGTGCAGTGGTACCACGGGTTAAGTACTTAATTCGTTCCGGCGGTCCGTTCTTAACCTGAAACTGTTCTTAACCTGAAGCACCACTTTAGCTAATGGGGCCTCCTGCTGCCGCTGTGCCGCCGGAGCACAATTTGTGTTCTCATCCTGAAGCAAAGTTCTTAACCTGAAGCACTATTTCTGGGTTAGCGGAGTCTGTAACCTGAAGCGTATGTAACCCAAGGTACCACTGTATAACATTCTACACAAGGCAAAAGACAGAAAGGTGGAAGCTGGGGAAGTATATGCATTTATTTCAGATACACATAAAGGTAAAGGTACCCCTGCCCGAACGGGCCAGTCTTGACAGACTCTGGGGTTTGTGCGCCCATCTCACATCTATTGGCCGGGGGCCAGCGCTGTCCGGAGACACTTCCGGGTCACGTGGCCAGCGTGACAAATCTGCATCTGGCGAGCCAGCGCAGCACACGGAACGCCGTTTACCTTCCCGCTGGTAAGCGGTACCTATTTATCTACTTGCACCCGAAGGTGCTTTCGAACTGCTAGGTTGGCAGGCGCTGGGACCGAGCAGCGGGAGCGCACCCCGCCGCGGGGATTCGAACCGCCGACCTTTCGATCGGCAAGCCCTAGGCGCTGAGGCTTTAGCCCACAGCGCCACCCGCGTCCCTCAGATACACATACTTTGGCTTAATTAGGATATAGTGTCTAAGGGGCTATGCCAAAGACTTTTCAAACTTTGAATTCAGTTAGTGTTCTGAAGCTATTTTTTGTGCTATATTATATATTTCTTTCCTCATTGTTCCCATTGTTATTTAAGATAGATATACATTGATTGTATTGTGTAAGTGCTCTGGCTGAAAATGCAGCCCAATCAACCCATTTTCTGATAATTTTAGGGACTTTTGAGTCTAGAAAAGGAAGCGGATAATTTTATATTTAGTTCTCACAAAGCCCTCCTGGCCAAATCTTGCGATATACTGAGTTCACTGAGCAATTTATTCACTAGGGTAGAACAAATTTAATTTGTGGTCTGTTTCAGTGTATCAGACTTGACAGCGTTTGAACTATATTAGCACTCTTGCAGAATTCCCTTTCCAATTTATTTTTGAGTTTTAATATTACTATGTCAAGTGAAGAATCATACACTAGATCTTCCTTGCACCCATACCTCTACAAAATAGTGGTTGAGGCTGTAGGAACATTCAATTTTAAAGTTTCGCATCTTTAAGTTTTACATTTCACCATCCTCTCTCACACACCGATAATATAGACAAAAAATCTATACTAGAATATTTTGTAATGAGGGTTCAACTTCAGTTCTTTTCTTCTCTCTATGAGCTTGTCCACATGGGAGTTTAATGTGCCTCAGCCTTTTTCCCCTGGTGCCAACATAATATTCCCCCCTCGTGCAAGTGGCAGCCTGCACCTTTCCCCCAATTCAGATTTTGCCAATCAACAGATGGTCCGATGTGGGGAGAGAGGGATCCAATACGTGTTACCTGGATGTAGATGTGCTGAAGCACATTATAAGACCACATTTTGGTGGGTGATATATGTGGTGGTGTTTCATTGGGTGGTCTCTATCACCACACCCTCTGCTTCCATTTGCTTCTCACCTGAGCACATCCTAGACATTTTCATTTTGTCAACCAAAAGGAAAGGAAGCAGTGTGCCTACTTCCACTTATTGTTGGTGAAGCCACTTTCTCAGTAAATGCACACATATATTCATTTTTAATGCAGCTGTTTTGCACAAAACTGGCCTTTCAGGTCATAAACAAAAATCTATTTGTTATCCCATCCTGTTTTGGCTCTGTGTGTGTGTGTGTGTGTGTGTGTGTGTGTGAGAGAGAGAGAGAGAGAGAGAGAGAGAGAGAGAGAGTGTCATGCTTCTTATTTTATTTGTAATACATACCGTAGGTTTTGTGCAGATTTACAATGGCTGTTGAAGGCAACCTCCTCTAAGCCATCCCCTCTGCCTTCTGTGTGTGGGGAGGAAAGGGTCTAGAGCATGGGTAGGCAAACTAAGCCCAGGGGCCGGATCCAGCCCAATCACCTTCTAAATCTGGCCCACAGATGGTCTGGGAATCAAAGCGTTTTTACATGAGTAGAATGTGTCCTTTTATTTAAAATGCATCTCTGGGTTATTTGTGGGGCATTATTTTTTCCCCAGAATATAGTCCGGCCCCCACAAGGTCTGAGGGACAGTGAACCGGCCCCCTGCTGAAAAAGTTTGCTGACCCCTGGTCTAGAGAGTGAAGGTACCTCCTTCCACCTGTGCACATGCCCTCAAAGGACCTCAGGTTTCTCTAACAGAGAAAGCAGTAATTGGGGGGGGGGGAGGACAAGGGTCTGCCATCCTAATATAGCCCATCAAGCACTGCCCACTAGTGTGAATGGGAAATGTCAAGATAGATTTGGGAAGCTTAAGGCTGAAGGTGCTCATATGTGGGCAAAGTTAAACAAAAGTGCATACAGGAAAATCAGTTCTGTTCAATCCGTGTACATAGCACATGGTTAAACTGCGAAACTCACACAGGAGGCAGAGATGGCTTTAAAATAAGATCAGACAAATCAGTGGAGGAGAAGGCTCCGTGATGGTTGTGCTCTGCCTCTGCAACTGCAGTAATGCTTCTGAAGAGCAGATGTTGGAAACCACAGGGAGAGACGGTCCTCTTGTGCTGAAATCCTGCTTGCGGTTTTCCTACAGGCACCTGGTTGGCTATTGTGAGAGCAGGATTCTGGACTTGATGGACCATTGCCTAATTCCAGCAGGCTCTTCTTAAATGCTAAAGCCTTAGCATGGATACAGCCTCAATTTCCAGCAACATGCATTAGCTTTTAGGCCATGTTTACTCTGTAGCAATTGCACAGAAAGCAGCTTCATGTTCACACCTGAAACCCTTGAACTATTTCTGTATATTTAAAGTTTGCCAGTGAGATGTTTGGGAAAGCATTTGCAGATATCGCAAATAGTTTAATATGTACAGTGTGTAAAATAAAACAGCTAAAAAGTCCACATCTCTTTGGGGCAAGAAATAAACACATACACCTGGAAACACAAAGCGCCAATCAAACTGTGTTGGCAATTGAACTCCTTGAATTTCACACAGCTGGAAAGAGACTGAAACTTCTGAACTGTTTCTGCACTCACGGGCAGCACCAGAGGAGTTTTCCTCCCAACACTGTTGGTGAACCTGTGGCTACTTGAAGGAAAGGTACTTTCCACATGCTTCTATCCTCCCAATCTCTGTGTTCTCCAGTGGTTTTCCCCCTCCCTAGTGCAATCTCTGTTTGAACTAAGGTATGGTTTTGGAAGGTTTGAGGCTCTCATTTAAGGTTGCATGAGAAACAGAAGTTCATTTTCTTTTTTTATATTATAATGTTGAATTACTTCAATTTATTTCTCTTCTTTCAGCTGGTCTGAAAATCCCAAAGAGTGGAAGTTTCAGAAGACAAGGCAAACTTGGCTTCTTTTACACATGTATGAAAAAGACAAGGTATGTTCTGGTGCCCCCCCCCTTTAAACAGTAGCAAAATGTGCATCTTTATATAGTCACGGGGCTGAGCAAAAGTCTTGTTGCATGTTACATGATAAAACAAACTACCAGCACATAGTTAATCATTAATTTGTTAGATTATACTGCATATTCCTAACCCATGGCGCGGCACCTCCTCCTGTGCAGATTGAGCAGAGTCACTTTTACATCCTCTCCAAGGGGAGGAGGCATCCTGCGCTCCAGAGTGAGCCTAAGGTCAAAGGAAGTTGGGTCTAAAAAGTTCTCTTTAGAGGCTTTCCTTTTGTGAAGTCTCCCACCCTCTGTTTTATCTGCAATCTACCCTTCATTCTGACACTTCATTTTGAACTTTTCCCACAGTCTGTGTTGTCACGTTTCCACTCCTTTTTGTGTGTGTGGTTCTATGTCGTCTTTCCCCTAACCCCTCCCTGTTTCCAGTTTGGGCATGGGGTGAGCTGGCTACTGGCTTCTTAGAAGGCACCGCATGGGTATAGTTGGAAATTAAAAGCCTGGGATCTGTGCTATGCCTTTATATCCGACTTCCAAGAATTTCATCAACGGGAGAAGAAGGAGGGGGTTGGCTTAATGTGAACTCTCCTAGCCCTCTGTATTCAGTTCGTTTGAAGACTGTTGGTCCAGTGTGGCAGCAGTGGTGTTTTTAAGGAAATCGCCATTGTGTACTTTGTATTTTTATCCCACCCTTCCTCCAAGGAGTTTAAGCCATTGTTCCATTTTAAAAACAAGATGTGAGGCAGGGTATGCTCAGAGATTTGGACTGACCTCAGTCATGCAGTACATTTTATGGCTGTGTACTTGTATAAGGGTTTTTTTTGTGTGTAGACAAGAGCAAATAAAAAATAAATCAGTTACCCAGCTAATACCTAGCTCACATATGACCACATGGAAGGTTCTGAAAAATGTTTTCTTGGGGTGGTGGTTGCTCCTCATGAAGGTGATAATATTGAAAATCTTAGAATCAGTCCTGTTGCCTGCACAGTCGCCATGAAAAGTCTTCAGTAAAAAAGAAATTTCCCCCCCCAATGGGTGGGATGGTTTAACTTAAACACCATTCTGTCGGTGTTGCTGGTTTCTCAACCCAAAGTCATTGAGTAATGGACATTGAGTCACTTTCTCTTCCTTTTCATCGTAAAGGTCCCTGATGAATATTTTTCCATTTTGCTGCGGTACCTTGAAGGACTCCAGGGCAGTGCGCGAGACGTAACTGTGCAGAAAGCAGAAGCTGTCATGAAGGAATATGACAATTCTGAAAGAGAAGATTCAAGCCAACCGGAGAAATGTGAGCGGATCCGAAAAGTTCTACAGTTGTTATCATGAAAACATCATCCTATCAAGCCTTCCCACACCCATATATCTGCATTTTATTACAGGACCAGAGCTGAATATAGTTCCTAGCCTTTAAGCAGCCCTGTGAAATTCAAACTCTCTTTCAAAAGCAGTATTCCCCCCCCCCATCTTTGTCCTTCCTCTTTTTAAGCAAATTTCTTCCAATATTGCAAAGGTGATGAAAAATAATTGATCCGTATTAAAACAGAAGCAGCAACAAGACTTTGATTCCTACCGGTATTTTTCTGCTCTTCTTTTGGGAACTATTTCCTTTAGCTTTTTCCTACATAATTATTATTAAGGGTTTTGCATCTGTTAGTGGCAATTCCCTCCATAATAATGGTTTTAAACCCAACTGAAATGATTAACTTCCATTGAAGCAGCTGAAATCTTTAATTGCTTGAGGAGTCTTTAGTCTGTTAACTGCAGGTTTCATTACTCAACTTGTAGTCAAAGTTGAAGGTCTGGAAGCTGTTGGCTCATGTTGGTCTTCCTTTATTTTTCTTGAAAGTTTTGTTTCTTTTAATCAGCAACCACAAAATAGTGCTGAAATGCACACAACTGTAAGAACAACAATTATGAGAAGTTTACAGTAAAGTAGACAAAATATCATCACACTTGCAAAGTACATTTCAGCAAGGCTTACAAAGAACCATAAAGCACAAAAGTAATTGTACTGTATTGAAGAATGCTCCAAGCATTATTTTAAGCTGACAGCAGACAGGCTTCCAGATAAGGTCCTGTTTTGAAGATCTTCCTCAGATGATAGATAATCACCTCAAAAACATTTCAAGGCCCTGATTGCAGTTTTCAACTGGGAGGACCTCAGGAATGTTTTTTCTCCAAGAAGTTACTCGATTCCCAAAGGATAATGCCACTTCAAGGGTCCAAAATTCTGGCAGATTTTTATTTTAATTACCTACATGTTCATGTGAGATAACAAAATTATGGACTCTTTCATGTGTTATCATCAATAAAAGGATACATTGTTGCCATTTTGGTGCATACCGGGCCTTCATACTGTCCTTGTGTGATTGTTTTCCTGATGAGTAAACCTTGCATTCAGTTGTTTTCCTGATGAGTAAACCTTGCATTCAGTTGTTTTGTCTGGCAGTCCATCCTTATCATAAGAGAGAAGACTTCTGAAAATAGTCGTGCAGGAATAGTGAATTCAGAGAGCTGGAATGACAAACATATCTATTACTAAAATGTCACAGGTGCTAATTGAAATGTTGTCTAACTTTGGTTACCAGATTTTGGAAACCTTTTACTGTTTTCAGTTGTAGCATTTGTCTAGGTTTTTGACAACCCATCACCAGCTTGACTTGCTAGAGTTCTTGGAAAAAGCATGGAAGATATTAGGAATTCTGAAAGTTGCTAACATATTGCATTCCCTTTAAGACAACTTCATCTGAGAGCCAAATACTTAAGTGAATCAATATGTGCTATGCTAATACAGTAACTATAATGGAATTTAATATACTGGAACAAGCCAAGGTATGTATGAATCAGAGAAAAAGAAAGAGACAGAAAGCAAAGCAGTGGGAGGCAGCAAAACCCATCACATACATTTTCTGGATTACCTGACTAACTTTTCTATTGTTCTCTCTCATTTCCTCCCTTCTTCTGGTGTCTTATATTCCTCAGTACAGTTGCGGACGGGATCCGTTCTGGAGATCTGGTCGGATCCCAAGGTTTCCACAACCTGAGGACCGCTTCTGCGGATGCGTGCGCGGTGAAACCCGGTCACATACTTCTGGTTTTGCCGCTTTCGCATCCTGAAGTTTACATAACCGGAGGGTTACGTAACCGGAGGTATTACTGTATATTGATTGCCAGTTCTTCAAAAGTTCATTTTTAAAAAGGAACTAGTTCTGAGTCAAGTTCATCCTCTCTAAAAAGGAACTAGTTCTGGTTCAAGCTCATCCTTTCACAAAAAGAACTGGTTCAAGGTCATCCAAACATTAGTTCATAAAAAGTTCATTCTTGGCAGAAAAAGAAAATCAGCATTCAGAATTCAGTTGCTGTGCTGAAGTATAGGATTCAAAAGCAAATCAGGGCCACACACAAGTAATCAAATGTATGACAGGACTGCTTTTCTCATAATTGTACTTACATACTAGAAAAAAGATTACCCTGCCTCTACACAGCTGTTAAAAGCACAAGGCGTCATCTGCTTTGTTCCTGAACCTGTACTGCTCCCTACAAGCTACTCTTGTTAGAAGCCAGAGAATCCTTTCAGCAGAGAAGATGCTGAAAACACCTCACATTGCTTCCTTCTGATTGCTTAGCTACAGTGATTAAGTGACTTAAGAGACCGTAGCAACAGCGGTTACTCCATATCTGCCTAATAAGCTTTAGAAAGTTGCCCAAAGTTTTGCTTTCTAACTTCCTTTATAGATATGCAACTGACTTTTTTAAAAATGAAAACTAATGGTTCAGACCAGCTGTGGTTGGATGGGGGAAGTGAATGTGAACTAGCAGAAACTTCTGCCCCAGAATGAACTTAATTCACCTTTAGTTTAGGCAGCAGTTATGGGAATGATTTTCGGGTGGCATTCACAGATTTTTGAACTGGTTAAGTGAACTTTGTTCAACTGAACTAAATAATTCCAAGTACTGTTGATCACTTAAAGCAGAAAAATCAAAGAACACAAAAATAACAGGTGACTTGTCTCCTGTGTGCAATGCACATCTTTATTAAAAACAAAACTGAGGTTTGTGTGGCACCCACATCCCTCAGATGTGTTCACTACCTAAGTTTGGAGTTTATTTGTTGGTAAAGCTGCAAATATTACAGCATTCAGAGTCTTCCTTTGGAATTGGAAATGTACCTGTATAGACCACCCAGGATGACCCAAGTGATTATAATGTTCTGCTGTGAGAAGACTTTTAATTGTCATTAATTGAGCCATCTTTCTGTACCACTGTATCGTTGGAATGTGGATGGCATCAATTCCTTAATAGCATGATTTCACTATGCCTGAAACCTTAGGCTCAGTCATGCAGAGATCCAGGAACTCTTTGGGTTATCTGGCCTGTTTGCCTGCACATTTATATCTTCCAGTTATTTCTTTTAACATGGTCTAGCAAGAACTGGGGGCAGGGTTCAGCAAAATTATGTGAGTCAAATCACCCTGTTGTGTTAATAATAAACCTAAAATCCAAGACAAAGAGTATCTGCACAGAGCACAAAATTGAATGGTCGTTTGCCAACTCTAATTGGCTCTTGGATGAGTTAATCATTGTGTATGTGTGTCTGGGAGAATTCATATATGGTAGTAAGAGAATGCTGAAGTCAGGGATTGATGCAGTATAAAACCAAATCATTCCTGAGGACTGCTGAACCCAGTAGATCTGCCTCTGATTATGGTGCTAATTGCTAAAAGCAATGTCAATGTAGTGGTCTTCCCTTTAATTTGACTGGTCTTTGCCACACATTGTAAATTTCATAGATCTATGATGTCTGTTCTCATTTTTAATTTGAAACCATTGCTTTATAAATAAAATTGTACTAGGGAAATAGATCCATCATCTTAAATTGGGAAAGATGTATTGCGTATGTATTATTTAACCAGCACTTCAGAAGTCTGGCCCATTGCCATTAGTTGAACTGTAGAGAAAGGTGAAAGTAGATTGACCTCACACTTTGTCAGTCATACTTCAGTGTTTTATAAACTTAGAATAATAATCGAAAATGAGCAAGAAAATTAAACAAAATCTCCTTATTGCCATAGTTGTTGCAAGAACACAGACCTCCCACATTCTCCTAACGTACAAAGCTGAGATACAAAGCACCCCACTATTGAATTTTCTTAGGACTTGTGTAAAGTGTATGCTATGGAGCTGCTCATTTTTTTACAAGGTTGATGATATCTTCTTTGGCGATCACTCATAACCAAGTAAGATTGTCTTCCATGAACATGGTTTCAACAGTAAGTCTGTAAATGACTGTGGACGGTTTGCCAAGTGTACCTTCCTCTTAGCATGTTTCTCCCTTTCATCCTGAGTTGGAGCATCTTCAAAGCCCATGACATCTTTGGTAAAGGCTATCCTCCAATTGGAGCGCTCACAGGCCAGTGTTTCCCATTTGATGGTGTTTATACTTTAGTTTTTAGATTTGCCTTGAGAGAGTCTCTAAACCTCCTTTGTTGACCACCAGCATTACGCTTTCCATTTTTAAGTTCAGAATAGAGTAATTGCTTTGGAAGACGATAATCAGGCATCCGCACAACATGACCAGTTCAACAAAGTTGATGTTGAAGAATCATATGATTAATTGTTAGAGTGAAATAATATGCATAAATCAGTCATTCTAATGTTTATCTCATCCAGTTGGCCACCCGTATGTGAAAGATATTATAGATCACTGCCAGGACCAGGCTAGAGCTATGCACAGCTGTACTCAATACAAATCTAAAAATGCATATTCTCCAGCACAATGTCCCTGAGGTCAGTCGTTTTGAGTCTGGGGCTGTAAGGCGGGTCTTGAAAGAGCAGCAAGTCCTGAGCTTTTGACCTGGCAATGGCAGAATGCCTGGTTTTGATGAGACAAGACCAATACAGAGGATTTGTGCTGCCTGCACAGGTTTGAGTGCTGCCTATTGAAGTTCCCTTCTCTGCCCATAAAGGGCTCTGAGGCTGAGGTTCACACAGTCCACCCAGGTGTCAACCACAGGCCAGACCCAAAGATCCTGAGAACCTGATAACAACAGTTACAGGCATGGGCAGCCCTTGCATGATGCCAGTGGCGTAGCTAGAGCGGCACGGAGGGAGGTGGGTCCCCTCAGGAGGCACTTGGGGCAGCACATCAGGCAGAGTGGAAAGTGGCACGCAAGCCCGGGCGTCCCAAAATCCCAGTGCGCCCACTCACAAAAGCAGTGCAGGGCTGGGCTTGCAGCATGCCCACGCTGCTGCTCCCCCCCTCCCCCCAGCCTCCCTCTGGCGGCCAAGAAGGGTGCGAAAGGTACGCACTGGAGAGCACCCAAGAGGGGCATGGCGGCTTGGGCGCCCTGTAGCCCCAGCGCTGACTGCTAAAGCTGTGCAGGGGCAACGCACACCCACTGTGTCCCCAGTCAACCATCCTCCAAGTGGAAGGCACCCAGGAGGGATGTGGCAGCTCGTGCACCCTGCAGGCCCAGCGCTACCCGCCAAAGCAGCATGGGGCTGACTGGCAGAATCCGAGATTTGGGAGAAGAAACAATGGAAGAGGATTGGAAAAAATTTAAGGACTATTTACAAAAACAATATAAGTTGTATGAATGTTAGGAATTTGCATGATTCAGAAACTTTAGCTCCAGCAATTAGATTTGTGAAACAGGAAATTAAGTTTTAAATAAGAAAAGGTCAAAATTTAAGGTAATATTATGTTTAATTTAAGATATGAGCAACTGATGGGAAGTACCTTAAATTTAGAAGTATAGCATTTGAAAAGTACAAAATAAGGCACGAAACAAGGTAATAATTTGCTGATATTTTCATTATAAAGAATTCAGGGTAAGGGAGGTGTGAGGAAGTCCGGTTGGTTATATAAAAAATGTTTTGAAAAGTTGGTTTTCTTTTTTCTCTCTCTTTTTTTCTTTTACTTCTTTCTTCTGTGTATGTTTCTAACTCTGTATTTGAAAACTGAATAAAATATTTTATATAAAAAAACAAAAAAAACAAAAGCAGCATGGGGCTGGTGCACTTACATCACATCCCCCTCAGCCGAGCTGAGTAAGTTGCCACTTGCCACCTGAGGCTGCAGATATAAGACTCCAATTGTTACAGTCTTATTTCTTTCCGTAGGCCACAAGACAAAAGCTGTGTGGGCATATTGGAAGCTAAAGCTCCTTCCTTGGAGGTCTTTAAGCAGAGGCTTGACAACCATATGTCAGGAGTGCTCTGATGGTGTTTCCTGCTTGGCAGGGGGTTGGACTCGATGGCCCTTGTGGTCTCTTCCAACTCTAGGATTCTATGATTCTAAAGCCCACTGTCAAGAGAATAGCTATGCAAATGGCTTCTCCTGTCTCTCTCACACTGTAGAAAAGGCGGCTTTTCCATAATGATGTTGCTGATTGTTGGACGCTTTTACTTGTAAAGAAATGGAAAAATCCTGTTTTTCAAGATGCAACTCTCTTCCAGTGAAGAGTAGTATGCTTGCTAGAGGCAGCCAAGATGCCATGATGAGCCCGAGGGTTGGAAAGGCTGCAAGGAGCGTAACCCCACACAGTGCCACAGGCAAGACTCTTGGCTACCACAGGTTCCAAAATTAGGAATATGGCCTTCTTGCTACAAAAGCAGAGATGATTCCTGATACGAAGAGGATCGTTAAACATTGCTTCACCAGTTTCTTCAGTCCTCTTCCCCAAAAGTCACATGTAAGCTTCTACCCAGTTCTGTGTTGGGCAGGATGCTATTTTAAAAAGTTTAGTCAATTTTTGGAAAGGAAGGTGTAATACTCAGGTCCCATCACTGATTTCTCTCCATCTTCATTCTATCATAGTACAGTGTTGAAGAGAGGCAAATATAATTTAACCCACAATGGCAATATGAGAAGCAGCTGGAAGAGGAGAAGTGTGCAGAGGGCAGAGAAACAAGGGTGAGTGGAAGGGTGTCTTATTTGCCGTCATTGCCCGCCCCCGCCCCCCAGGAAGCTTGCCAAATCTGCTTTATCTTGGTACCGGTGCCTGCCCATAAAAGGCAAGCCTAGAGTGAGAGACCAGGGCGAGGTCAGCAGTTTACAGGAACCCTCTTCTTAGGGAGATTTTGTGGGTGAGCTGTGAGCTTGTTTAGGTGCTGGGTGAGAGCCAGAGTGGATAGGTGGAGCTCTGGGTGAGAGAGAGCCAGGAGGCTGAGAGTGAAGGTATTTCAGAAGGAAAAGCAATTGCTCTTGGCCTATATTTATTAGCCAGTTGTATGAATGTAACATTTGTATACGTAGCTGTGCATTTATGTAGGAAAATTTCGGCGCAAATGGAAGTGAAGATGAACCCTATCTTGAAATGCTATCATTTCACTTGCAGCTAATTAGCCACCTCCCCAGAGAGGTCATTTCGGAGCTGCTCACACAGCAGTTTGACTGCCACCCCAGAGGCGCACTCCATTGTCTCTCATGACAGACAGATGCCAACAACAACAAGTTATCCACCTGCAGTCCTTGCTATCGTAAAACCTATGCAGGCATAACACTCCCAAACCTGACCCATGGCTGGAAGAGGGCTTTTATGGATGTATGCATTTAATTGCAAAAATTGTAATGCTTCAAGGTGGCTTACGATAATAAAGCACAGGACAATGCAATAACTGATTAATTAAACAAAATAAAAAGGCAAGCCAGCAAGAAAAGGTTTTCTGTTACAAGCTATCAGTGCTAGAACAGGGAACCTGCTGTTTTGCCTGTGACCACCTTAAGTGAAGTAACCTCATGTTATGGGCTACTCTTTGGGACTTCCTAGGCAGAAATAATTGTAAATCAATTTGTCTGGAACCTTGCCGGATTAACTGCTGTCTTCCTCGCTCTGCTGTCTTTAGATTTTCTGTCTCCTGGCTTTGCTTCCCAACTCTGAACCCCCGGTAGAGCTCCTGGCTTTACTCTGACAGCTGACTACAGATCAGCTCAGATACAATTAAAAGCCCATAATAACATTACATACTTAATTTTGGCCTAAAGGATACCAGAGCTGCCATTAGAGGGATATGTCCATTATTAGGACTCCACCACAGAAGAGGCCTCTCTGCTAGCCTCTCTCTGCTAGCCTCCCACCTGGCTACAGAAGGTGAGGATACTTGGAGAAGGGTCTCTAGAGAAGATCTTAATTGATAGGCAGGCTCAGGTAAGAGAAGGTGGTCCTTTACTACTATCCCTTCCCTTTCTCCCTAGTCCTTCCTCTCTTGCATGTGAATTCTCACAACCTGACTTAACAGTGGTTAAGTCTTACATTAGCCCCACAGTTAACAGTGTTAAGAATGCCTGGTTGACACAAACGCAGTGCCAGTTCAAACCAGCTTCCAACCCTTGATGAGACCCTGGATGAGATCTTCACGTCTCGCATTTTGAAGAAGTCACATAATATCCTGAGAGATCCCACCCATCCTGCTCACAACTTCTTTGAACTATTGCCTTCGGGCAGAAGATATAGGACAATGAAAACACGAACCACACGCCTTCTGAATAGTTTCTATCCAAGAGCTCTGATTGCACTAAATAATGATCTCAGGGCCAGTTGCAAGGTTTAGCAAGCAGAGAGTAGGAAGGAATGAGATAGGTTTTAGGTTAGGTTTTAGGTTTTAGGTTATGTTATGCCTTAATAGGTCATGTTATATTCTGGATTATGTTATGTTTTTATAGATTATGTCTGAATAGGATGAGAGTGTCGGAGATACGTGCAAATGTATATGTGAACCCGGTCTTTGGGTGGGTGTTTGATTTTCGTTGTTGTGTATACTGTGTATATACGGACAATGACAATAAATTTATCTATCTATCCATCATGGTTGGCTTTAAGGGCAAAATAAGAGTCATTCTGGATCAAGCCAGTGACCAGTCCTCTGCAGCACCCTCTCTTCTCACAGTAGCTGACCAGATGCCTTTGGGAAGCCAGCAAGCCGGACATCAGCACAACAGTACCCTTCCCTCCTGCTTTTTCCAGCAACTGCTATTCAGAAGCTTTGCTGCCTTCAACTGTGGAGGCAGCACATAGCCATCATGGCTAGTAGCCATTGGGAGTCTTATCCTTCATGAATGTGTCTAATCTTTTTAAGCCATCCGCATTGGTGGCCACCACTGCTTCTTGTTGGAACAAGTTCCAAAGTTTATGCACTGTGTGAAGAAGTGCTTTCTTTTCTGTCTATTCTGAATCTTCCCACACTGAGCTTCCTCGGGTGTCCAAAAGTTCTAGTGTTACGAGAAAGGAAGAAAAACAAAAATCTCTATTTACTTTCTCCATGTCACACATAATTTTATCTCTTATCACAC
Source organism: Podarcis bocagei (assembly GCF_964188305.1). Classification (NCBI taxonomy): domain Eukaryota; kingdom Metazoa; phylum Chordata; class Lepidosauria; order Squamata; family Lacertidae; genus Podarcis; species Podarcis bocagei. The sequence continues at coordinate 50,709,262 of NC_138139.1, read as the reverse complement.
GCCTCATACTCGCTTTTCTTGTAAGCTAAAAATCTGCAAATATGGTACCCTTTCCTTATGGGAGAGCTTCCTCCACCCCTCTTGATCATTTTGGTTGCCCTTTTCTGAACGTTTCCCAACTCTACAATACCCCTTTTGAAGTGAGGCAATCAGAACCATACACAGTATTACACATACAGCCACACCATAGATTTGTATAATGTAGAAGCTTTCTGCAGCCGATCGGAAGCTGCACCTTGGTTTCCAAACGTTTTGGAAGTTGAACTTCCGGAACGGATTCCGTTTGGTTTCCGAGGTACAACTGTATATGAATTTTAAGATTTTTTTTGATCCCAACTAGTTTGCAGTGAGTCGGTCACAGCCAGTTCATTAGGTTTCCTGATGAATGCGGAGGGCTGCTAGGAATTCATACACACAGGAGAGGTCAACATAGTCCTATTGCCCTCTCCTGATCCCTTCCTAAAGGAATTGAGAGCTTTGACTCTGCATAAGCTCTGTACAAATGCCAGTTGTTTCTTTTCCAGTAACAGGAAGGAACACCTCCCTTGCTGGTTTTGGTGCCTGTGAATGGTTGTGGGCAATACACAAAAGGAGGAAAAACGTGTGTGTTCCTATCTCAAGGTTTTATCACATGCAATGTGTTTTTTGTTTTATAACAATGGATAAATCTTTGACAAGCGGATGACTGCACTGAAAATGTATCCAGTCTCCTTTCCTTTCTCCCTGTACCAGAATTTCCTGAACAAATTAAAGCTAAGCCTAATTAATAGGTGAAAAAATGTATCTAAGCAAATTTGCATGTGAGACCAGAAAGAATTTTTTTTATCAAGGTTATGGAATAATCCTTAGGCATTAAAGGCAGAAGTTGGCTTTGGCTTCAAAACAGCCTGGAGTGCTGTTTAGATTTCAAGTCTTTGTGGTATTTAAATAACTGAGGCTAAAAGTGACCATCTGTGCAATAATTTGAAACAAAGTTGTATTCTACATTATATTATAGTGGCTCAGTTTTTTTTTAAGTTGTGGTTGCAAACTATATATATATGACATGAAAAGTACAGTAATGTTTGCTATTGTTTCCAGAAACTGGCTAAACTATATAAAATTCTCAGCCTGGCAGCTTTTTCTTTTCCAAAGGCATCACCGTCTTTGTTTTCTAAATCCATTTGAATATTATTTCAGCTGTCTCTGAACAAAGCAAACCAAAAACCTACAAATGCAAAGATCAAGAGTACAAAGTACATGAGAAATTACAAAGTTTTATTGGCTTTTCTGCGTTAACATATAGGAGCCAAAGAATACCAAGGGTGGGGAAGAAACCAGAATGAAGAAGTTAGAAGTTAATCCATTTGCAGGTTTGAGGGTGTAAGTGGGGAAAAAAACTATTGGGAAAAGTTTTTCCAATATACTTCTACTGCAGGAAAAATATTTGGGGTAATTTAAGAGAGTCAAGATGGCTTCAGGATTGCTCTGTGTACTCAGATAAAGTGTATTTATTTTTCAGGGAATATTTCCTAATTTTGAAGGGTAACTGGTTGGTTTTATGTGGAGTGTGGCATACTGTATGTGTGTGTACCTTAAAATTATAATAATAATTCCGACTTCCATCAGCCCTAGCTAACATACTCAGTGGTCGGGGGTGATAGCAGTTGGAGTCCCAACAACCTCTGGAAGGCCACAGATGATGCTGTTGTTGTCGTCCCCATTCCCCCGTTTATGGACATGAGTGATGGACCCATTAAGATGGCCTTCCCCTGGAGGCCAATGGATTTCTGAGGATGGCTGCATGCAGATACAATCATACATTCTTAGGTGGGCATGGGAATTAACAGGTTAAGCTAAAACTTTTGTGCTGTAAGTTTCGCAGAAATTGTGGTTTCTGAGCAAGGATTTGAAGGGAGAGGTGACTCCACACAGAAGCTTGAGGGCAGAGTTCCATATATAAAAGCATTAAGGGAGAACGTATCCCAGAAGTAGCAGAGTCGAATGTGTGTTTCATGGCACTGCAAAAAAGCAGCAGTGTTGGGAAGTAGGTTGTGTGCTGTGGGGTCTGATGTTCTGAGATCTGGGACAATCCTTTAGCATGAAATGGTCACCTAGCACTAGCAGCAGAATGGTCTACAAGGAGATAAACTTTCCATCTGCATGCTCGCTCGCTCTCTCTTTCTGTGTGTAAAGATTTTTATTTTTATTTTTATTTTTTAAACTTGGAATGTAGTGGTGATTGCACTGATACAATACTAGAGGAGAAAGAAGAAAGTCCAGAAGAACATGGGGTGAGTGAGCATTCTCCATCAATGCTGAAGTGCATCCAGCAGTTCTGGGCTGTTTTTCAAAATATGCTTTGTGATTACTATCTTTGAAATGCCAAAATATTAAGAAGAAGGCAAGAGGAGTTTGCTGGATCAGGCCAGTGGCCCATCTAGTCCAGCACCCTGTCCTCACAGTAGCCAACCAGATGCCTCTTTTGGAAAACCCATGAAACAACCCCACCCCGTGGTTTCCAGCAACTGGTATTCACAAATATTACATCCTCCAACATCATGGTTAGTTTTTTATAACGGTAGTTTTGCATGGCTGGAGCATCTAAAGCAAACCCTTTCCCTTAAGTTCCCATTGCTGTCAAAGTAGGAATTCATGAGTGATTTTACTAGACTCTATTCAATCTGGATTATCCACAATCCGGAGAGATTGTTTCACATCCAACATAATTAAAAGTTTTGATAGCTTCAAAGAATACCTTGCGGTAAAGGGAAGTACATGCCTAAAATATTGACTGCCTTTGGATTCCTGTAGTGTTCCTTATTCTCCCCCTAATAAAATCTCATCAACTTTGGTCAACCCTCCCCTAAAGAAAAGCAGTTCAACAACTCCTGGCAATGACAATGGGTAGATCACAGCCAATATTTTTATACTTGGAGTAGATCGCAGTCTCTTGGGAGTTGGACGTACCTGCTCTAGATCAGTGCTTTTCAGACTTGTTACCTACAGGGAGCCCTTTCCAGATTGCTTGATCTGCCATGGGATCCCTCTGTGTTGGAGGAACCCTACTAAAAATATTAAAATACTGTGCCTCCATGGACAGCTGTGAGTCCAAAATGACTCCCAGGCTGCGCACCTGGTCCTTCAGGGGCACAGTTACCCCATTCAGGACCAAGGAATCCTCCACACCTGCCCGCCTCCTGTCCCCCAAAAACAGTACTTCTGTCTTGTCAGGATTCAATCTCAATCTGTTAGCCGCCATCCATCCTCCAACCGCCTCCAGACATATATCACTCAATGCTGCTGCTGTGGTAGCAGGCAGAGGGCCTTCTCGGTAGTGGCACCCTCCCTGTGGAACGCCCTCCCACCAGATGTCAAAGAGAACAACAACTACCAGACTTTTAGAAGACATCTGAAGGCAGCCCTCTTTAGGGAAGCTTTTAGTGTTTGATGTATTGCAGTATTTTAATATTTTTTTGGAAGCCGCCCAGAGTGGCTGGGGAAGCCCAGCCAGATGGGTGGGGTATAATTTTATTATTATTATTATTATTATTATTTTTATTATTATTATTATTATTATTATTATTATTATTATTATTATGCCTCATGAGTGGGCAGGCCTTACCTACAGATGATGGTCTTTCCATCTTTACTGCATTCTTTTCGTCAGCCATTTGGTGGTGTGCTTCCTTGGGACATGAAACTGCTATGGTTCCATTTAGCTATTATGTGGCTAATAGCATCTGGTAGATTCAGTCTTCATAAGAACATCAGAAGAGCCTTGCTGGCTCAGACCAAAGGTCCTTGTAGTCCAGCATTCTGCTTCCTGTGGTGACCAAACGGATATCCCAATGGGAAGCTCTCAAGCACAAAGGGAACAGCCCTCTCCCATTCTTGCTCTCCAGCAAATAGGTTTCAGCAGCATCCTGGTGGTTCCATGTCACCATTGTGGCTAATAGCCATTGCTAGACCTCTTGCCTCTGCATTTGTCTAACCCCCTCTTAATCCAATTTTAAAGCAAATTTGGGTAGTTGGTAGGCTGAGATGGTAGACATCAGGCCTTTCCCAGTTCAAACTGCAGTACAGAGGCAGCACGTTTTAGCAAACTCCTTGCATGTAGTAGCTACAGCATTTGCTGAAACACTAGCTCTCCATATATGCTAGCTTACTAGACGCAGGAAGAAATTAACATTTACTGCTTCAGAAAATTAATTGCTTAAGACTTACAGAATTGTAGAGCTGGGAGGGACCCTGAGGGTCATCTAGTCCAACCCCCCTGCACTGCAGAAATCTCAACTAAAGCATCCATGACAGATGGCCACCCAACCTCTGCTTAAAAACCTCCATGGAAGGAGAGTCCATTCTACTGCCAAACAGCTCTTACCATCAGAAAGTTCTTGATGTTCAGTCGGAATCTCCTTTCTTGTAACTTGAAGCCATTGGTTTGAGTCCTACCCTCCAAAGCAGGACAAAAACACACTTTTGCTCCATTTCCCATCTGACAGCCTTTTAGTTATTTGACGATGGCTATCGAAACCTGTCTGTGATCTTCATTTTACTGTCGTTTATTAGTAGTTAAATAACGCTTTCGACTAACAAAATAAGACAGCTTTCCAGAGCATGTTAAAATCTGTAAAACATGATGGGACTGGGGATCTATTGCCTCTGGGAGGAAAGGGAGGCCTGTTCAGTCACTCGCTCATTGCTTGAGTGAGCGAAAGGAGTACAGAAACTCCTGCGGCTGAACAGTTTGTGTCGCTGGGTACATCTCTTGACTGCTTGTCATGATGTGGCAGTGACATCTGGTGGCACTAAGACTCTAATAGAGAAGTTAGAACTAAGTACCGTATTTTTTGCTCTATAAGACTCACTTTTTCCCTCCTAAAAAGTAAGGGGAAATGTGTGTGCGTCTTATGGAGCGAATGCAGGTGGCACAGCTATCCCAGAAGCCAGAACAGCAAGAGGGATTGCTGCTTTCACTGTGCAGCGATCCCTCTTGCTGTTCTGGCTTCTGAGATTCAGAATATTTTTTTTCTTGCGTCTTTTGGTCTGGTGCGTCTTATAGAGCGAAAAATACGGTATTTTTGAAGTTTGTTTTTCTAGTCCTTTCTCCCTTAGTCGCAAAGTATATTAATTATACCAACCTCTGTTCTTCTTAGAGTTCTTTGGTAAAAGTCATCATCATTTTTCATTTAACATTTAACTGCCCACAACTGCATTCCAAAAACCTCTACAAGTCCCCCCCACCCCAGTTGCTGGATTGCTATTACCGCTGAATAGCTTACATTATTATATGATGATAATTTGATTTGACTCAACTTTGAAACTGTATTATTCTTTTTTTTTTATTAGTATTATGTATATACTGCCTTTCTGCCTAGGCACTGAGGCAGTTTACAATCCCAAGACACCAAAAGAAATACATTATGTAAAAGGAAGACCAAAGTTTTGGTGCATGTGGTTTTAGTTTTTGCATGCACCGAAACCTGACTACCAAGCCATCTCAAGAGAAAAAGCATCTGTCTGTGGCCCAGAAACTGCAGCCTTTCAAAAGGTAAGGATTGGAATGCATGCACTGCTTGTAGTAAGAAAATGTCCTGCATTGTCCATCCCCCTTTGTTAAGAAAGAAACTGCAGTTTGAATTTCACTGTGGAATTTGCTTTAATCCCGATTTTAACTGCTTATTTTCCAGACTAGTGCGAGGTTGAAAATCTGGTGATTTTGGTGCTTTGAACAACGTTTTTCCTGGAATATGTGTGGGTGAGAGAGAAAGAGAAAACCTGCAAATCGCCTCACGCATTTAATTTGGAAACTTTTCAGATGCTGTGGTTTCGTAAAGGCAGTTGGCCGGACCATCAAGCACTGTGATGCTGTCAAGACGAGAGCTTCTAGAGGACCACCCACGTCTCCTGGCCTGGGAGTTCATTCCCCTTTTGAGGCATTATTTTTCACACTCCATTTGCATCTCAACTCGAGCAAGCTTCGCTCCAATTCTCCTTCCCTGCGTCATGGCCTTTGGTGAGTATTGAGTTCCTCTGGAGAATCCTCTCCAATATGCATTTTTGCAGTGGTGAGATGGAGGGTGGAAGGGAACTGGCAAGCTTTCATATCAGTCCTCTTGGGCCCAGCTGGTCTAAGAAAACAAACTTGGCAACTATATTCCCAGACCACTTGGCAAATGCAAAAAAATGAAGTCAGGGTACTCCATGGACACAGTATATTCCTATGCCATATATAGGGCTAAAAATAACTTCATACAAACAGTCATATAGCAATGGCCCAATGAGATGTACAAATGCAAACAATCGTCTACAGCTTCATATAAAATAAATACATATGTTTGCACAGAACATGTTATAGTGGTACCTTGGTTTGCATACATTTTGGATTACAAACTCAGAAGTGTGTTTGCAACCTTTTTTTGGATTACAACCCAATTTTTTTGGAGGCCCCGTTGGCAAAAGCACGCCTTGGGTTACAACCTGTTTTGGTTTACAAACGGACCTCCGGAACGGATTATGGTTGTAAACCAAGGTACCACCGTACTTTGTGTGATTATATACATTCATTGTATTTTATTGATGTGAAGCTACACATTATTGATTGCATTTCTATGTCTCATTGGCCATATGACTGTTCTTGTGAAGTTACATACTTTCCAGCTGGAATAAACGTCTGTCTTTAAATTTTATTTTACAGAATCCCTCTACCTTCGTACTTGTAGCACTTTATTTTAGCGGTCCTCACAACAAGCGTGTGAGGTAGTCCATTTGGACGCACCTCCTTTTACAGGCGCATTATGGGCACTGAGAACATTCCCCACTACACAGTGCCAATTCCATCATGTCAGTACCAAGTCCACTGCTGTTGCAGCAGTTAATTTTTTTTGCAAGGGCTATTGGCTTCAAGGTTACTTCTCTCTGTTTTAATATTTAACCAGGGGCATCTACTTTGGTTTATTTTATGTAGGTCAGCCAAATTATTGAAGAGTCAGCAGTTCCCCTGTTGGAACTGCCTCAAGGCCATGTGTGCTAGTTAGAAATTCATTTTCTATTGACAGTTCCCATCTGTTCCACAAGTGAACATAAGTGATTGGTTTGGTGAAGTCCTTTGGGCAGACCTCCCTTACATCATCCAGTTCTGCATCCCATAATATGACATATCTATGGGCCAGCTTGCTGTTGTCTGTAAGTGGGGAGGACCTCTGCCTCTGTGGTTGTGAACTTGCTTCATATCAGGGGGTGGTGAACTTGTGCCCCCCCCCCCCCGATGTTTCTGGGCATCAGCCCCAGACAGCGTGGAACGTGGTTTGGAGTGATTAGAGTGAGGTTTCACAACAGCAGGAGAGCCATAAGTCCACTACTCCGTTTTTTTTACACAAGGCCCAAGATTCATTCTTTAGGTTTTAACCATCTGAAAAGGGCTTCCAGACTCTTCAAATGTCCCTATTTTCCAGAGACAGTACTGGATTTACAGAAGCCATCCCGGTTTCTGACTTCATCCCAGAATAGTTCCGCTTTTCCTTAGGATGTCCCTATTTTCATGGGAGAAATGTTGGAGGATATGGTAGGACGTCCCTATTTTCATTGGGGGTGGGGGTGGTATGGAGTTACGTGACCACCAGAGATAAGTATCTATACAACCTTTAGAAGACATCTGAAGGCAGCTCTGTATAGGGAAGTTTTTTTAAAAAATATTATGTTTTTATATGTGTTGGAAGCCACCTAGAGTGACTGGGGCAACCCAGTCAGATCTGTGGGGCATAAGTAATAAAATTATTATTAATAATAATAATATTATGGAATAGGACATCCCTAATCATTGGAGAAATGTTGGAAGGTATGGTCTTTCAGTAGCAGGACTAAGAAAGACCTGAGATGTAGACCATGAAGAACAACTGCCAGTCCAAACACACAGTTCTGGCTTATAGGTGGACTTTTAGTCAGTATTTAGTTGCTTCAGATATAGATAGAGAGACAGAGAGATATATTCATATGCATGTCATGGTGAATTTATTAATAATTTATTACACACAAAAAAGAACAATACAACATTGCTCTTCCTCTGAGGTGCTCTGGACAGCAGACATGGAGTTTTAGACTTGATTTACTGATTTAACCGTCCTTCACAGGCATTTTGGGACTCGGGTGGTGCTGTGGGTTAAACCACAGAGCCTAGGACTTGCCGATCAGAAGGTCGGCAGTTTGAATCCCCCCGATGGGGTGAGTTCCCATTGCTCGGTCCTTGCTCCTGCCCACCTAGCAGTTCAAAAGCACATCAAAGTGCAAGTACATAAATAGGTACCACTGCTGCGGGAAGGTAAACGGCGTTTCCATGCGCTGCTCTGGTTCTCCAGAGGTGGCTTAGTCATGCTGGCCACATGACCCGGAAGCTGTACGCCAGCACCCTCTGCCAATAAAGCTAGATGAGCGCTGCAACCCCAGATTTGGTCATGACTGGACCTAATGGTCAGGGGTCCCTTTACCTTTACACAGGCATTTCAAACCTATTATATATCTGCCAGCCAACTCATTTCCTATAATTTGATGTGTGGAATGCCCATACCAAATTGACATGTACAGTTATGACCATAATAATAATAATTTTATTATTATTTCCCCCAACCCATCTGGTTAATCAAGATACATGCCCAGACTGCCTCACATCTGCTCAAATGCCAACATTCCTGGGCCACGAAAGCCTCGCCACAGTACTTTATGCCAGGGTTTCCAAAACTTAGGTCTCCAGCTGTTTTGGGGCTACAACTCCCATCATCCCTAGCTAGCAAGACCTGTGGTCAGGGATGATGGGAATTGTAGTCCAAAAAACAGCTGGAGATTCAAGTTTGGGGGACCCTGCTATATGTGCTGGTTGCTTTGAGACTGAATTACTGCAATGCGCTTTTTGTGGGGCTTCCCTTGCGCTTGATCTGGATGCTGCAGTGAGTGTAGAATGCTGCAGCACGATTGCTAACAGGCCTCATCACCATATAAAACCTTTCCTGTAGAGGTCTACACTGGTTGCTGGTTGCTACCAGGCCAGGTTCAAGGAGCTACTCTTGGTATATAAAGCCCTTAACAACTTGGGACCAGTTTACCTGTGAGATTTCCTTTCCCCTCATGTGCCCACTCATCTATTAAGACTGGTAGAATTGACATTTGTAAGAACTCATTTAGTGTGTTGATAGCAAGCAGGCATCTTTGCTGTATTATTTTTGTCAGCTCCTAAAGAAAACCCAAAACATTATTGTTTAGGCACACCTACGCAGATGCTAAGAAAGTTGATGTGCCAAGGATAAAAAGGTGGAAGAATGCACTGGAACAGTCCATATTTTGGAAGCTCTAAATGGCAACTGGTGAAATCCTCATGGATGACATAGGCCTCTTTCAGTATTGCCTCATAATGTTTGGCTTTCAGCAGACGGGAAGACTTTGTCCAGGGCAGCCAAGTGGACCAGTAAAGTGGAGTGCAGATCTTAGATGTTATGTAACGTGCCCCCACCCCCATGCAAAACAAAACGCTGAGCAGATGAGCAGTATTTGAGAGTTGTTCCATCAATTCTCGCTCTCACTCTCTTCCTTCCAAGTCAGCCTCAACATGGCTCTGTGGACATTCGTCCTCCTTGACCCAGTCTCAGTTTTCTTGCTGCTTGCGCTGATCTTCCTAACGACATTCTGGTTTCTGAGCAGCAGCCATGGGAAATCACCTCTGCCCCTGCCTCCAGGTCCTCGTCCACTCCCAGTCATTGGCAATTTGCATTTGATAGATATCAGAAGACAAGATTTATCATATATGAAGGTGAGATGTGGTGATGGCTTGTAGTGGGAGGGAGGGAGGGAGGCGTTGGTTCTGTTTTTAAACCTTCCCATTTCAGTGCGGCCAACGTAGAGTTTAGCTTTCCGTAAATCCCTGAGTATCGTTTCACAGTGTGATTTTCAGAGCAGATCACTTGCGATTATGATGGTGAAAATGTTAAACTCCTTAAATAATATTCGAGGTCCAAGGCTGTAGTCCTACATACCAGGGTTCAGAATTAGAGGGCCGCTCCAGGTCTCCCCCACCTCAGAGACCACCTACCAATTTTGGCAGTGGCATGAAGAGAACCTGGGGCATGACTACCTGCAGCAGCACCTGATTTGCAGAGCAGAAGCAAATCAGTTACGTAAGTTTTCTGGGGTATTTTGTAGCTTCATCCATCCTGACCCAGTGCTGTGATCAGCATCTGATGAGTCGTCCAGTGAGATTGTCCCCACTCCCCTCGCCGACACCTTGGCCCTCTTGACAGCTGAGAGCGCAGTTTTTGGAGAGGTGACAGGTCACAAGGATCTAAAGTAGCCAGGGAAGATGCGTACTTGTTTCTCTGCCGCCACCAACAAGGCCTTTTTTCCAGCTGTGGGGCAGGGGAGATAAAATCCCCTCTTTTGCACTGGTTTATTTGACTGAAAATATTCATACACCGCTATTCATAAAAAATAAAAAAAGATGCCAGGGCAATTCACAATTGGAACAATAAAACCATACAATAGAAACCATATTTAAAAACTTAAAATTAGAAATCAGCTGACTATGGCGGAAAGAAATCTTCTTCATTGCTTGCATTTGTTTACAGCAGGTGTTTAAAAGGTTGAAACAGAAGGTGCCTTCTGAATCTCTATTGACACAGGACTGGACTAATGACAATGGCTCGGTTTCATGTTGTTGTCAAGTCAGCCTCACAAACTCGGGGAATGAAAAGAGACGCTCTTGCAGATGATCTCTGTGATCAAGCTGGGATATAAGGGTCCAGGCAGAGCCAGAGGTACCTTAGACCCAAGTTGCAGAGGCCTTTAATGCAAGGACTTGAACCTGGCTCGGTAGCAGGTGACAGATGCTTTAATCATGGAGTCACATGGCTACTAATAATGAACCATATGATGTAGATATTACTGCAGATTTATTATGCTGTTTTTGTGATGCAGAAATGACATGAGGAGATTTGGTATACTTAATTGTGTCATTTATTATTCCTATGAGCTTTGTTCATGAAACCCATTAAAAAGTTACCGGTATTCAAAACAACAATTCTGCACCCATTGGGGCTTCCAAACAAGCTCCAAGGGCACCCACACATAGGGCGCATTGCAGTAATCCAGCCTCAAGGTTTCCAGCAGCAGTCGGGCTATCTCTGATCACTTGGTGTTCATGGGGGGTGGGGGAGCAGAAATCACTGACCCATTGAAGGTTGCACACACACAATAAATCACATTATGCGCACAGAAATTCACATTGTTTATCAATTACTTATTATCCAGAGGTTAAATAAGGTGCATTTTCAGCTCCTAAAATTTCCTGGAAACAAACTTGCAATCAGCACAGCTGTGGTTTTGGTTTTTTTAAGAGTTGAAGGAACCCTCCTGCCCCTTTTAACCTGGCAAACTATTTTCTCTTATTGTTTTGAAATTTCATGAGGTTCTGACTATCAGAGAATGAGCACTTTAGCACATAAGGTATTGTTTGTAAAAAAGAAAGAAAGAAAGAAAGATCTGTTGTAGACATAAACAGCCCTCTTGTTTCACCTAAATGATTCAGTGGAACTACTTTAAAAGTATTGGAGTCTCCAGCACAAACTGAAATTTGTTCTTTTTTAAAAAACAAAAGTAGGATCCGTTTCAGTTTGGGCCGCACCACTGTTTGCGGTGGGAACATCTTAAAACAGATTGGAAGCAGATTCTTTCTCCCAAAAAAAATTTTTGGGCACTTTAGTTTACCCCTCTCAGAGTTCCAATTCCCAGTGACTCTTAACAAACTACAGCGCCCAGATTTCTTTGAAGGAAAGCATGTGCTTTGAATGTGTTTTTAAAGGTCTAGCATGTACAAAGCCAGAAGCAGATTTAGGACTGCATGACCAGTTCCGCTGGACCGGGCACTGAGCCTAGCGGGTGCCGCAGGGTGTTGCAACCATGATGTAGTGAATTTAGCAGAATGGAGGACAAGAGGCAGAGGGGTTCCAAATTTTGGCCTTGCACAGGGTGCTGCTGAAATTTGAAAGATCAAACTTCCCAATCAATCCCTCTTCCCAGGGAACAGGAAACTGTAGTCCTGTGAGGGGAATAAGGGGTCTCCTAGCAACTCTCAGCACCCTTAACAAACTACAGCTCCCATAATTCTTTGGAGGACGGGGAGCCATGGCTGTTTATAAAGTGTATCATAGTGCTTTAAATGTACGGTGCAAATGTAGCTGCTTTTGATCCTACTTTTCCAACTGAGCCCTGCCTGTGACCATTTCTCATTCACACCCATGTTCCCCTCACAGAACTACAATTCCCAGAGTTCCCCCCTTCTCTGAATTTCCACCACCACCACCATTCTTGTAGCATTGCTGTGCTTTGGCCAGTGGTGTAGCGTGGGGGGTGCAAGGGGGGCTAGCTGCACCGGACGCAACATCTGGGGGTTAGGGTTAGGGGGCGCAAATCCACGGGTTAGGGGGCGCAAATCCACGGGTTAGGGGGCGCAAATTACTTGCCTTGCCCCGGGTGCTGACAACCCACGCTATGCCACGGGCTTTGGCTAGACTAAAAAAGAGATGAAAGATGGAAAGCAAACCATCAACATGCCCTGCCTCGTAAAGTTCAACACAAAGGCAAAGAACAGTTGTGTGATGATGTTAACAAAATCTGCTCCTTTTGCCTTATGGGGTATCCAAGAGCCTGTATACGAGGCTCGGTAGGAGAAATAACAGAGGCCAACCAGAGAATATTGAGAAGCCAAGCAGCTAGTAAGCCTGATCTTTATTGAACTGTTGCAACAGGGTCCTCACTCACCACACGCAGGAGGGAGGAGGAACCCAGAACAATGGTGTGCAAGTCCTTATATTGACTTTTGAAATTGCCCACCCTGTAGCTCAAGAACACTCCCCAAAACATCATACATACCGCACAGAAGGAGGCAGTCTACAACAGAAATCCTGTCTACCAGGATACCTGACAATGGCCAGATTCATTTGTGATGGTAAATACTTTAATTCCTGAATCCAGGTCACAGGCTCACCCTATTCATACACAAAGATGCCCTAAAGACAGGTAAGCAAAAGACAATATAGAGGCTTTTCCATTTCCTTCCTCCTTGCAGAGAAACATTTGAGGTCAATTTGGGAGAATCAGAATGGTTTCAGGATTGTTCTCCTGTACGATTTCAGACACGTGGTTTACATACTTATGTATATGTTTGCCTTGTAAATTTATGAACATTTAATTTATATATTTGAGACCTTAAGTTCTTATAACAGTGGCAATAAGGTGTTTTATATTTGCTTGGGCTTCTTCCCCCCGCCCGAAGTGGCACCAAAGAATGATTATGAAAGGAGATAAACTTTATTTCATCTTCACAGGAAGCTTCCATTCATCTTGCCGTATTGATTTTCTCATGCTCCGACAAGGCAGTGGATCCCCTTCCCCCTCACTGGAATAGTGGAAGGGCGGGGGGCAAGAATGGACTATTGCAACTCTATTTCCATTCTCCAAGAGCCACACAACTGCAGAACTGTTGCACAACAGAATGCTTTTCACCACTTGGAAAAGTTGAAGAGCTTAGCTCTTGCATCCTCCTCTGGCAGCCTGCAGCACTGCATGTGAAATTTTTCAGCTTTCAAATTCCAAAAATGAGAGGTGCTGAAAAGTTGTAAAATGACTTGGGAATTCAAAAGATATTTTGGTTAAATTAAAATAATTTAGTTTCCCTTAGTAAGTAAAATGTATGTAAAATTGCATAGAAATGATTAAAAACAATTGCCAAATACTTGCAGCTCCCTCCCAAGGGAGTCTCTCCCACTGTCGAACAGCTCTTACTATAAGAAAGTTCTTCCTGATGACTTAAAATAAACAACTTATATAAAAGAAAGTAATATGCAACGATCTATTAGAGTGTAATAGCATGCTATAGAATTAACTCTTGAAACATCGACAAACAGAAATTCACTCTCAACAATTGCAATAAATCATTACTTAAATTATAATCAAGAAAAACGTAACAGCAAGCTCATCTTCTCTTCCAGCTTTCAGAAAAATATGGCCCAGTCTTCACGGTCTATTTAGGTTTCCAGAAGTTTTTGGTGCTGACTGGCTACGAGGCTGTGAAAGAGGCACTTACGAGCAAAGGCAATGAATTCATAAACAGGCCTCCACTCCCAATATTCCGGCAGATGCAGAATGGACACGGTAAGAGCAACATGGGAAGAATACTTTCTGATGCATATTGTTCCTAAACGGGGCTGCAAGGGCAGCTGAAGGAAGGCAGGGAGAAGCACTAGAATTTGGGTGCTGTTAAAGGTCAGAACTTGTGTCTGTTCCTTTTAATTAGTTGTATCACAGAGTTTGAATTATGCTTTTGAATTATGGTGCTGGAGGAGACTCTTGAGAGTCCCATGGACTGCAAGAAGATCAAACCTCTCCATTCTGAAGGAAATCAGCCCAGAGTGCTCACTGGAAGGACAGATCCTGAAGCTGAGGCTCCAATACTTTGGCCACCTCATGAGAAGAGAAGACTCCCTAGAAAAGACCCTGATTTTGGGAAAGATGGAGGGCACAAGGAGAAGGGGACGACAGAGGACAAGATGGTTGGACAGTGTTCTCGAAGCTACCAGCATGAGTCTGACCAAACTGCGGGAGGCAGTGGAAGACAGGAGGGCCTGGCGTGCTCTGGTCCAGGGGGTCATGAAGAGTCGGACACGACTAAACGACTAAACAACAATATCACAGAGCTGGCCCCCACAGAGCTGCAATTCACAGGACCCTTAAAGAGCTACATTTTCCAGGATTCTTTAGGGGTGGTGGAAATGTGCTTTGCATGTATGGCGTATATGCAGCTCATGTCCCATATCTGAAGGAGTACCGAAACCTGCCTAATTTTTCAGATCCTTTGCCAAAGCCCTGCTCCATGCGTCTGTGCGTTCCAGTGTGAGGTAGCTGGCTACTTGGGAGAAGGTCTTCTCTGCAGCCACGCCTCACATGTGGAATTTTCTCTCCAGACATGTTCGACTTTGCTAGCATTTGCGGGGGTGGGGTGAAGGAAGAAGAAGCCAAGTGGAGAGAGGGGCAGAAAGTGGGGAGCAAGAGGGTCTTCTCCCTTCCTGATTAACTCACTTGCTTTCCCAGATGTGCACGAGTGGGTGTGAGAGAACAAGGGAGGTGCCTTGCATGTGTTTATGTGAGAAAGAGCTGTGGGTCTGTGTGCATGTGTGTATATTTACACACACACACACACACACACACACACACACACACACACACACACACTTGCCTGCTTGTTCCCAGGGGCATCTGATGGGACCCTCTAGAGAGCCGCTTGCCGGACTAGATGGATCATTCGATCTCATCCAGCAAGTCCCTCTTAGGTCTTCATGTTCTGCTCACTTAAGCCCCCACAGAACTAATTTATATATTACTTGGATTGGATAACTCCCCCGAAAATTCTTCTTTGTGTCTTTCGTTTGTTAATACCCTCAAACAATACATTTTTTCCTTAAAATCATCAACTCCCCTCTAACCTATCAAAAAGGATGTTTTTGGTTCAACCTTGCATACGGAGATCTAATTTTCCTGCTTACCCAGCAGCATACCTTCCTGGCTTGCTTGTGGGTGTATTGGCTCTGGCTGATGGGAGATGTAGTCCAAAACCTCTAAAAGGGCACCATATTGGCAAAGGCTGCAGCAGAGCAGAAGGAGCTGGGTAGAACGAAGCAATGCATCAGTCTTACAGCTTCTGTGGCCCTTCCTGGTGCCTTGGTAGGACTTGATGAAGAGCATGCCTCAGTTATTGCTTCCTGCTCCTGAGTATTTTTTCACCGACAAAAGGCTTTGTGCTGGTTGGCAGTGGAGGCTGGTTCATTTGGAAAGATGGGGCACTGCCCTACCAACCTCAGCCAGCCTCCACTTACATCCAATCACTGCCTGTCATCTTTCTCCTCCTCCTCTTCAGTCTCAGGGTTGCCCTTACAGAACTCAGCAGGGAGGAAGATGGGGGCAAGACTTGAATTAGTTGGCTCTTCGAGTCATCAGCTCTGGTGCCACCTACTGTTAGCCTCCCTGCCTTCAGGGTCAGACTTTGGGCTCTCACATTTAGTGTGACACTAAAATTCAGTGACCCCTGCCTCTTGCACTCTGTTCTACAGCATTGTTGTGGTGCCCAGTGCGGCTGCACCAGTCACTCTACCCTAAAACCACCTCTGCTGTCCTCCACCCTACTAGTCGCATTGGGCACCATCCAGCGCTGCTGCTAGGTGTGTGTTGGGGCTGCTGCTGATCTGCGGTTCAGCTTAGGCTTGGTACTGCGCCTGCTGCTGAGGGATGAGTGTGGAAGGTCAACTAGACCGTGGCAACTAGGCAGTGGCACCTGCAGCCTGGCTGAGAAGAGCTTCCAGGGGTCCTGCAGGATATGCCATACGTTCAACTTCCCCCTCCCCATATGTGCTAGAGCCAGAGGTAAGAACGTTTCCAGACAGGTGGGTTGGGATCCCAGTCCACACAGCTTTTGAATTGGAAGAAAACTTCTTGGAAGACACAAGATCTACCCACCCTGGAAGAATGGCAGATGAAGGTGATGGACTACATGGAACTGGCAGAAATGACTGGCAGAATCCGAGATCAGGGAGAAGAGGTGGTGGAAGAAGACTGGAAGAAATTTAAAGACTACTTGCAGAAATACTGTAAAATTAATGAATGTTAAAGGGATGTTGGATTGAAAATAAGCGGTATTGGTAAAAAGATTAATAAGAATATGTAAATACGGATTGACAATGGTTGAAAATATATAGTTATAATAGGTTAAGATATTGAGTAAAGATAAATGATAGAGGGTAAGGATTTGCTGAATTAACCATGTGAACTGGAATACAAAAAAGGGGTGTGTGAGGAGGTCAGGAAACAAGTAAATGAAATATAAGACATGAAAATATTGATTTCTTTTTAACTTTTTTTTTTTTACTTTTTATGTATTTTGTCTTTGTATTTTTGGTATCTCTTTTTCTTTTATTATTGTTATTCTTTTTATTTCTTATTTTTAATTTTGTAACCTTTTATTGTCTGTAAAATTTTAATAAATATCATTTTTTTAAAAAATGAATTGGAAGAAAACTTCATCCTTGTGTTTTCTGGGTTGTGTTCCTCAGGTGTAATTTTCTCTGATGGAGAACTTTGGAAAGCCACACGTCGATACACCTTGGCGAGCTTGCGGGATCTCGGGATGGGCAAAAAACGGATAGAAGGAAAAATTCAAGAAGAGCTGCAGTTCCTGGTTGAGCTGATCAAGTCTTTTAAAGGTGATGCATTTTTTTCACTTTTATTGCTCCTTTTATATGCCTGCCATCTGGCAAGTGCCACTGTGTTCATTCTCCATTCTTTTCTTCTTCTTGTATGTTTTAAAGGTGAACCCTTTCCACTGAAGACATTAACTTTAGCTACAACAAACATCGCCTATGGCATGGTGTTTGGAGACAGGTTTGACTATGCCGACGAGACTTTTCTCACTCTGTTAAAACACGTTGATGAAGTGGTGGTCCACCTGGGAGAACCACAGCTGCAGGTAGGCGATCCTTCCTGCATCTTCCATTGCAAAAATAATCCAGACTTGGCTGGTGGTTTTAGAAACTCCACATGCTGGCCAGTGGAAAAGGGTGCCGTGCCTTAGAAACTGGTTTGATGCAGTCTAGAATCCCGGAGATTTGTGGTACCTCAGGTTAAGTACTTAATTCGTTCTGGAGGTCTGTACTTAACCTGAAACTGTTCTTAACCTGAAGCACCACTTTAGCTAATGGGGCCTCCTGCAGCCGCTGCACCACCGGAGCACGATTTCTGTTCTCATCCTGAAGCAAAGTTCTTAACCTGAGGTAATATTTCTGGGTTAGCGGAGTCTGTAGCGTATGTAACCTGAAGCGTATGTAACCCGAGGTACAACTGTGTACACTAATCATTTTGTAGCAGTAAAACCACAACCAAGTGTGCTTTGTAAACACACCACAGGCAAAGCAACAATGTGATGGGCACTTAGATATCAACAACTTTTATTATTATATATGTTGACATCATGCCTTTCCCCCAGACTGGGACTCAAGGTGGCTTACAACCAAATTAAAAGATCACCGATAAAATACAAAAAGCTAATGACATTTAAAAGACAACCATTAAAAGAGCCAGTGTGGTGTAGTGGTTAAGAGCGGTAGTCATGTAATCTGGGTAACCGGGTTCGCGTCTCCGCTCCTCCACATGCAGCTGCTGGGTGACCTTGGGCCAGTCACACTTCTCTGAAGTCTCTCAGCCCCACTCACCTCACAGAGTGTTTGTTGTGGGGGAGGAAGGGAAAGGAGATTGTTAGCCGCTTTGAGACTCCTGAAGGGGAGTGAAAGGCGGGATATCAAATCCAAACTCTTCTTCTTCTTCTTCTTCTAAAAAGTAATGAAATTCAAATAGCATTAAAGCAAGCATGAATAAACTGCTTCTGGCGCATGGAACAATGTGATGAGTGCCAGTGTGCGTGCAAATGCTGTTTACCTTCCCGCTTCAGTGGTACCTATTTATCTACTTGCGCTGGCGTACTTTCGAACTGCTAGGTTGGCAGGAGCTGGGACAGAGCAACGGAGCTCACACTGTCATGGGGATTTGAACTGCCAACCTTACGATCGGCAAGCCCAAAACACTTGGTGGTTTAGACCACAGTGCCCCCTGCAGAGCAGCTGTACGAAGCTGGCTTTACTCTCCATGTGGAAAACTGGAACTGTCCTTGAGTCAGGCTGGAAAGAAATGTTTTTATTTGAAGCCAAAATGAGTTTGGGCTCCCGTCATCTCTCTCTCCCCGCTCTCCTTACTGAGCGGGGGCCTAGCCTGTAGGTTCCCGCCAACTCATCTACAAACATCAGTTTGTCCTGGACGTCTTCACAGCCCTCCCACGCAGATCCTGTTGCACAGTGCATAGCTGGTGTTTAAATTAAAACCACATGTAAACGGAGCGAAGCCTTTTTAGGCTGGGATTAAGCCACTGTTGCTCCACCCATCAATAACCTTTCAAGCCCCAAATCTGAAAGTCTTTGTGTGGGTTCTCCTCACCATTTCCCCCCCCCCACTTGCCCTGCCCTATCCCTCCCTTCAAGGGGCACTAAAACGCTTCGGGTCACTGGGAAAGGGATGGAGGACAGAAGGCAAATCTGTGGTGCTAAGCTCACGCTATCTCTCCAAAATGTCAGATTCCAATGAGGCATTCCCATAGCCTTTCAAACGATTCCCCTAATTCAATCTCTATCGCATAGCATGCCACTTTCAGGAACGCCACCAAGATGACTCAAAGGCCTCTTGCACAAACCCAACTGGAAGAAATGGGAGTTGTGCAAGAGCACACTATCTGGCACAGAATTACTGTCACATCTTTCTTGCATGCAATCTTTACTTGACTTTTCATTTACTTCTCTTTTTGGGTTCTTCTCTAGTTATATAATGTCTACCCGTTCCTTGGATTCCTTTTAAAACCCCACAAGATGATCTTGGACACAATGGAAAAGACCCGTGTCATTCTGAGGGAATACCTTGCAGCAGGCAAGAAGAGTATCAATGAGAACCTCTTACAAAACTACTACGACTATATGCTAACCAAGCAACAGTCAGAGGTATATCTATCTATCTATCATCTATCTAGATATAAGGCCAACTTTTCCAGTGCTTATTTGGCGCTTGGTGGGGTGTTTGTGTGTATCTGCATGTCTGTTCCCCAGTAAGTTATGTGCAGAGGATAAATCATGTCCCTAAACAGTGCATTAGCTGAGTTTGAAAGTGGTACAAAATTCAGGGGAAGGGACAGAAGTGGACAATCCCAACCATGATGCTGAGTAAGTCTCAGAACAGCCTGCCAAGGTTAGCCGGTGGGCCAATGAGAGAATGGCTAGAGTGACAAATGAGAAATTGTTTATTTGCTTGTTGAGAAGATTCAGTATTTATTTTCCCAGGGCAGTTGTTGGTCAAGGAAACATATTAGCAGCAAATTCATCAGCTAAGATGACCACCCTAGTGGTCCCGGGCCCTAAGGAAGTTAGATTAGCCTCAACCAGAGCCAGGGCCTTTTCAACACTGGCTCCGGTCTGGTGGAACGCTCTGTCTCATGAGACCAGGGCCCTGCAGGATCTGATTTCTTTCTGCAGGGCCGGTAAGACAGAGTTGTTCCGCCTGGCCTTTGGCTTGGAGCCAATTTGATTCCCTCCCCCCCCCCTTTCTTTTTCCTTTTTCTTTTCTCCTGTAATGAGGCTGCATTTTAATGTTTCAATATTTTAATGTATTTTAATCTTGTTTTTAAGTTGTATTCATTTAACTTGTTTTTATTATTGCTTGTTAACCGCCCTGAGCCCGGCCTTGGCTGGGGAGGGCGGGGTATAAATAAAAATTATTATTATTATTAGGAGATAGCCTTTTGGCTTATTTTCCATTCCTTGCCTTGAGAAGCAGATTTTGCCATTCTGTGGTTCATCGGTTCTGCTGTTTTACTGTGTTGTGATATTGTTGCACATCACCCCAATCTCTGAACATTGCAAGTTTCCAGGGGTTCCAGGGATACTTACCCAGGGTTCGTGTTTCCTTCTGGCAATGAGGCACCTTTTTCTGTCTCATTCACATCATAGCAACCCTAATTCTCTCTAAACTCTGGCTGTATATGTTGAGGGAGAGAGGGGCCCCTTCTGTTTGCCATCTTAGACAGAGTCCCTGGATCCTTTGTTCTTCCTAATGGCTCATTACCCAGGGTATCACCTCATGAGGAAGTTAACCTGGCTTAATCAGCTCTTAACACTTGGCTTAATTAAAGGATTAGAAGTGTCTAGCACACAGCTTAATGCACACTGGCTTAATATATACGGGTCTGGCACCTAGTCTTAACACCAAGCCCTGATGAAATTCTAACTCCTGCTAGACACAGAAATTTAGGGTATCTAACACCCACAAATTCATAACAGTATTTTCCTGTTAGCCACTTTGAGCTTTGTGTCCTGGCTCTCACCCTGGATGAAAAACTCAAGCTTGGAGCATGGTTCGTTCCATAATATTTAATAATAATAATAATAATAATAATTAATAATAATAATAATAATAATAATAATAATAATAATAATTTATTTATTATTTATACTCCACCCATCTGGCTGGGCTTCCCCAGCCACTCTGGGCAGCTTCCAAAAAAATATTAAAATACTATAATACATCAAACATTAAAAGCTTCCCTAAACAGGGCTGCCTTCAGCATGATATGTAGGCAAAGTAAGATTCAAGGCAAGTGCTGTGCATGGCTAATAATAATAATAATAATGATAATAATAATTTAATTTATACCCCCCCCTATCTGGGCGGTTTACAGCATATCTAAAAACATAAAACATCAAGCATTAAAAACCTCCCGATACCGGGCTGCCTTCAGATGTCTTCTAAAAGTTGTGCAATTCTTTATCTCCTTGACATCTGAAAGGAGGGCATCCCACAGGGAGGGCGCCACTACCGAGAAGGCTAAGCAAGCTTGATCCAACAAACAAACACGCCTCCTGTTATATGGGAATGGGGCAGGCACAACTTCAGCGCAGCAGCAGCTGGCACCAAAGCCGGCATGTGACTCAGGGGCAGCGCAGCCAGGGAGATGGAGGAAGGAACACAGCAGAGCCCTGAGAGACTGCACTGCTGAGACCCTCCCCAGGAACTGATTCCTTGTCTGTAACGTAATGAAGGAGCAGGCCCGCACCTTTGTTATGTATCTTTAGGTGCCAGGCAAAAACATTTCTCTTCAACCAGGAATTTGACTGATTAACATTCTGTGGCTTTTAAAATGTGTCAGTGTGTTGGTGTGTGTGTGTGTTATTTGTTTGTTTTTGTTTTATTATGTTCTCATTTTGTATTTTTCTGCTGGAAACAGCCCAGGGATCTTTGGATAAAGGTCAGTATACAAATTTCTTGCTGTTGTTTTGTTTTGTTTAAACATAAATAAACCACAACATTTGCACCTTGCTCTTCTTACTCTAAGGAAAGGAGTAAAGACAGGAACTTGTTCCATGACACCAACATTGTGGCAGCCGTCTTTGACCTGGTCCTAGCTGGGACAGAGACCACGGGCACCACGCTGCAGTGGGCCATCCTGCTGATGATGAAATACCCCAACATTCAACGTAAGCCATACTTTTGTGTTTCAAAGTTGGGCAGCGTTGCATTCTGATTTTTACTATGAACCAGCCAAACTCTCATCGCCGTGACAAAGATGCACTGGGAGGGATGGATAAAAGGAGAGGTCCTATTGTGGATCGTGGTTTGAGTAGATCGCAGGAAGCAAAGAGTAGGAATAAATGGGAAGATGTGGAAAGTGGAGTCCCCCAAGGATCAGTATTGGGGCCTGTGGTTTTTAACTTGTTCATGAACTATCTAGAGCAGGGGTCAGCAACCTAAGGCCCATGGGCCACAAACGGCCCATGGGGGTCGTTTAACCGGCCCATGGACCCCTGCTGCCCACTCCTGCAGCCAATGGGAAGCTGCGCATGCCTCCTCCGCGCCAGAAGGAGCACCGGAAATAGCGTTTGCTCATGCATGTGCTCGCGCACACACACACAGAGTCTCCGGCCCACCGGGGCGTCTGTGGGACCATGAACCGGCCCAAGCCACAAAAACTTTGCTGACCCCTGATCTAGAGTTAGGGGGGATCTGTGAAGTGGCCAAGTTTGCTGATGATACTAAATTGTTGAGGGTCATTAAACCAAAAAGAAATTGCAAAGAGCTCCAAGGGAGCCTCTCCAAACTATATGAATGAGTGATAAAGCAGCTAATGCGAGTATAAAAGCCTGTGTTAAGTTGTTGCGTTCATACCTTGGTTTCACCTCTTTTTTATAATAACTGTCAGAGAACTCCCGTTTCAGGGCAGGCACGAGAGGAAATCGAAAGGGTCATTGGGCTGGAACGTCTGCCCACCTGTGAAGACAGGAAGCAGCTGCCCTTCAACAACGCCATAGTCCACGAGGTGCAGAGGTTTGCCAGTATCCTGCAGCAGTTTCCCCGCTGCACCGCAGTGGACACTTGCTTCCGCGGCTACTTCATTCCCAAGGTAGGAAGCTTGCCCTGCTGGCACGGCCAAGTGGGCAAGGTAGGCTGGGAGTGAGCCGTGTCTGAAAGAGGACGTCTGGCGTCAAAGCTGACTTCTGAGGCTGCGTTCAGACAGCACGTTCCTCTTTCCTGATCTTCCCTGACCTGTCAGTTTCCATGTTTCATGTGATTATTCACACAATGTAAAGTGGGGTCTAGCAGAAGCTTAGCACTAATTACCACGATAATGGTGTCCAGGGGAAAAATCCAGTTGCAAACCATTTGCTCAGAAAATCCTGAGGTGTGCTTGTTTGTGTTGGAATCTCACGTAATTGGAATTTCCCAACATTTAAGCTTTAGTGCAGCATGGTAGTATATCAGTCAAAAAGGCCCAGTTCCGTAATGCAGAGTAAAAGGGTTGTTAGAACTCGGTACAGAAGCGCTAGCATTATAACCCGGAAAACGAATGCAATAAACTGCATGTCTGAATCCAGGCTGAAAAAGGAAGTTGTCTAAGGCCTTCCCTGTGTTCCTGCCGTGACTTTTCCTTCCTTGAGAACTTGAGAGGCAGTGTGGAGTAGTGGTTAGAGTGTCAGGATAAGACCTGGGAGACCAGAGTTTAAATCCTCACTTGGCCTTGAAGATTAATAAGAGGCCTTGAGGCAGTCATTATTTCTCAGCTGAAGCTGATAAAACAGAGACAACCAGGTATGCCACCTTGAGCTGTTTGGCAGAATGGTGGGATTATAAATGGAATAAATGATGATGATGATGATGATGATGATGATGATGATAATAATAGTAGTAGTAGTAGTAGCAGCAGCAGCTGTGGGCAGTGGAATGCCTTCCCTCCAATTCCCCCCCCCCCATTAACAATGTAAACTCTGCTTGCCTCCCAGGGCACACCTGTGATCCCCTCTCTCACCTCCGTGCTGTATGACAAGACCCAGTGGGAAACCCCCACCCAGTTTAACCCCAACCACTTTCTGGATGCCGAGGGGAACTTTGTGAAGAAGGACGCCTTCCTGCCCTTCACTATAGGTAACACAAATTCTTCCTGCAGGCAAAGAAGGTGCTTGATGACGACCACCCTCTCTTCCAAGGGTATAGCTATGTTCTGCCTCCACTGTCAGAGGCCTTGTGTCTCTGACTACCCGTTGCTGGGAATCGCAGGTGGGCAGAGCGCTGTTGCGCTCCTATCCAGATCTCAGGCTTCCCGCTGGGGCATTTGGTTGGCTGCTGCAAGAACAGTTTGCTGGACCAGATGGGCCACGGGTTGGTGTTCTTACACAACAGGCAGATTCCCCTCCACTGAGTCAGTTCTTGGAAGTTCTAGGCATGAGACGTGGAGACCACCTGGGAGTGCCGTGTATGTGACCTGACTTTATTATGCGCATGAGATGAGGCCACAGGGAGAGATCAGCTTCTTGCGGCCCCAGACACAGCCCTTGAGGACCAACAGGACCACAGCTAGCTAGGAGAGCAAGTGGCTGATTTGGTCTGAGTGGCTGAACCTCAGAAAGCTCCAAGGACGGCAGTGGAGTTGACCTTCACTCCTATCCTCCCCTGGGCCTGGCTATCCACCCAGAGCTCTGTCCCCTCTTGTCAAGGTCTTTAAAGGGGCAGTCTGCACACCTGCAGCTTTCGGCCGCATCGCCACTCTGCTAAGGGTACCTGTGTGCGTTGCCAGGCAGGGATGGAGAACGAGAGTCTCTCAGTGGTTCCTCTGAAGGTTCCCTGCCAGGGGTGACTGGCTTGGAGCTGGAGGCTGCTAGGTCCTGCTTCAGTGTCAGAGTCTGTGCCACTTCCCACATCACAGCCCCTCTTGGCTCCCCAGGACTTAGGGCACCTTATTATCAGTGCTCCAGTCACTGCGAATAGCTCAGGGTCCCAGCGACACTCCCTTGGAGTGCTAAGACAGGGCATGCACTCACCAAATAATTGATAATGTTGTGCACAACCCTAGTGTCCTAGGGTTTAGTTTCCTGGAAACTAAAAGTCCATGGAGACTGTGGTGTCTTTAGGACGTATGGTTTTATTTACATGAATATGTAACCTGAGCAATGGATGAAGGGTCTTGCAGCATTAACACACCAGTCGGTCTTGCCTCCCCCTTAGGGGTCCAGGGGATTCCCCCAACTCAGGTTTGGATTCAGCACAGAGCAATATGTGCCTCTGTTTCTTTGATGTGGGAAAAGCTCCACTCATTTGTCTCTGTGACAACCTCTTGTGAATGGACATGTGAATGGTGGCACTTAACTGGCCGACTAAGACCACCACAGTAACAAAGCAACCAGGTTGACTGATTGACAGGTTCCTTCCCAAGTTTGGAACTGACCCATGGGTATCATCCGGACTACCACTGCCCCACCCCACAAAAGAACTTACAAAAATAATATTGCAAACTGTTGGACTCTTGCTTCTATTTGCCGTTTTCATTGAAAGTCCAAACCACTGATTTGTTGCAGGCCGTAGGAATTGTCCCGGAGAAAGCCTGGCCTTGATGGAGATCTTCTTGTTCTTTGTTGGGTTGCTCCAAAGGTTTACGTTTTGTCCTCCTCCTGGAAAGACCGTTTCAGATTTGGACCTCACCCCCGAAGTCACCTTCACACTGAGGCCCCAAGCTTACTCTACCTGTGCTGTGCACTAAAAGGAGAACAGCTTGTCCCAGTGGAAGTGCTCTTTTGTCTCATTTGCCCAGGTGAATGTTCAGATTACAATATGCACATCTGCTAGATTACAATATGCACATCTGCTAGTTAGTGCATGAAGATGCTAAGGACTACAGAGTTATATTGCTAGATAGAGAGGGAGGAAGTGAAGCCTTTCTACTTCCTTTCTCTGTGTATGTGTGTGTACCATGTAACGAGACAGACAGGTGTGAGCTTGCTCCCAAGCTTACAGCACATGCTTGGAATTATATTCTGTACTTTCTATCCAAGAGTGTTCTGCTTATGCTTTCCCCTGCAGCTGCATGGAACAACACATGTATCAGGCCTATGAATATGTAAGTAAAACATTCTAAACTTGATTTTTTTAAAAAAAAAATCTTTATCGAAAGTTCAAAAAGTACATAATTATATGTGCACTAAACACACTGAGACGTAAATAAAAGAGAGAGAAAGAGAAACAGAACCCGTGTAGAAGGGGAAATGAGGGGGGGGGAACCCAAAACCGTGTACTTTATAAGGTTGTTAATGTACTTCACCAGATCTTAACCTATTATAATATTTGTAAGAATGGATTCTAAATATCATTGAATTTCTCCATAGCGAGTCTGCATTTATATGCAAGTTGTTCATATGTTGAGAGTTTGTATAAGTCTTCAATCCAGTTGTAGAAGGGAGCTGCATTTTCATTTTTCCAGTTCATCAGGATCAGTCTTTTTGTTGTGGTCAGGGCACGGAGAGACCACTCATATTGTCCTTTTGTAAGGTTCCATGTGCTAGGTATATCATTCAAGAGGATATTTTGCTCTGTAAATGTAAGGTTGTTTCATACAGTTCTGTTAATAGTTTTAGTTACCTTCTGCTTGGAATTATATTCTGTACTTTATATCCAAGAGTGTTCTGCTTGTGCTTTTCCTTGCCGCTGCATGAAACAACACATGTATCAGGCATATGAATATGTAAGTAAAGCATTCTAAACTTGCTTAGTAGTGTGTGGCTTGTTCCTTGAAAAAGGGATAGAAAGAAGAGAACATTGTAAATGGGATAAGAAGGGTCAAACAAACTATATTCCTAATGCTTCACAGTGCTGCTTAACTTTTGTGAGTTTAATATTTTTCCTACTGGGGGCTCTCTTGTGTGCAGGCCTTTTGTTTCGAATCCAGGCACATAGCTGATTCTTTAGTTATTCACCCACACAGTGGGTCCACAGGAATTAATCAATTTCCTTCCCGACACAGAAGTCATTATCCTGAGACAATAACCCTTGTCTGTACAGAGAGGGGTTTCTTGGAATTGGTGCTTCAGAAACATATCGGCTCTCTTGGATTATCTACAGGTCACAGCTTTCTTTTCCTTTATGGAGTGATGAACTCCAGCCAGCAGAGGGGACATCCATTCTTTGTTCCTCGTGCCCAGAGCCTTCCTGCCCACCTCCTGTTCTCTTCAAACTCCTGCTCTAAGCCTCCTTTTCTGTGCAGCCTTCAACCTAACCTCCGAGGGTTATTTCCCGTTGATGCTAAAACTGCACCTGCACTCCACCACTTCAGGCTGCTACATCACTCTTTGTAACTGGTGGTCCTCAGGGCTGGACCGGAGACCTGCATGCCAGGGACCTTCTGCCTTGCCTGGGGAAAGTGAGAAAAGGGCTGTTGATGCTCGGGTTGCGAACATGATCCGTGCGGGAGGCACATTCACAACCTGCAGCATTCGCAACACGCAGCGTCGCGTCTGCGCAGGTGCGGGTTGCAATTTGGCGCTTCTGTGCATGCGCAAAGTGCGATTTAGTGCTTCTGCACATGTGCGAGTGCCAAAACCCGGAAGTAACCTGTTCCGGTACTTCCGGGTTCGGCAAAAACGCGCAACCCAAAGCATGTGTAACCCAAGGTATGACTGTACATGGAAACCACATTCCTTTTTTATAAAAATTAACATATAAAACACATACATTTACACAATACATATACACAACACACTATCTTATTTTCATAGCATAAAACATACCTAAAAGGTAAAGGTAAAGGTACCCCTGCCTGAAGGCCAGTCATGACCGACTCGGGGGTTGCGTGCTCATCTCGCTTAAGAGGCCGGGAGCCAGCGCTGTTCAAAGACACTTCTGGGTCACGTGGCCAGCGTGACGAAGCTGCGTCTGGCGAGCCAGTGCCGCACACGGAAACGCCGTTACCTTCCCGCTATAAATCGGTCCCTATTTATCTACTTGCACTTAAGAGTGCTTTCGAACTGCTAGGTTGGCAGGAGCCGGGACCGAACGACGGGAGCTCACACTGTCGTGGGGATTCGAACCGCCAACCTTACGATCGGCAAGTCCTAGGCACTGAGGTTTTACCCACAGCACCACCCGCGTCCCACACGCATACCTACATTACTCTATATAATACCTACCTATCAGCATACCTACACACCTACCCTACATGGACACCCACCAAGTGACTTGACTTCCAGCCATTTTTATTACACTACTTTATTTTTCCAATTAGCTTAAACGCATTTCATTAATATCTTTAATCTCTTCTATCTTAATTTTACTCTCCTTTCACTGTAATCATTTTCTGGATTCACTCAATATCTGTCAAAGATTCTACTTTTTCCACATAGATTTTGATGTATTCCTTAAAGATAGCCCACTCCTTATTCACTTTTTGTACCAGATCTCCTCTTATGCTCCCTGTTAATTCAGCAATATGAAAGTATGCCATCATTTTAGATAGCCAGTCTGTTTTAGTTGGGAAGCTGCTGCTTTTCCAATTTTTGGCAATTAATAACCTTGCCGCCGTAGTCGCATACATAAATATTGGTCTGACCATTCTTTTTATTTCCTCTGACATGATACCTAGGAGAAAGAATTCTGGGGGTTTTTCAAATGAAAATTAATTGTATTGATTGTTATTGTTTTATGGATTGTTTTACCACATTCCTGGCACATTCTTCCCCTCAAAGAATCCCAGGCCCTGTAGTTTACCATTCTCAGAGTTACGATACCCAGCAATCCTCAATGAACTGCAGTTCCCAGAATCCTTTTGAAAGTGGAAAGTGCACTGAATGTGCTTTAAATATATAGTGTGTGCACAGCCTTAATGGTCCACAGATATCAGTTTAGATTAGGAGTGGGGCCTCGTTAGAAAATCTGAAGCATCTACACTGGCTGCGCATCTGCTATTGAACCAGATTCAAAGTCCTTGCATTAATTTACAAAGCTCTGAACAGCTTAAGTCCAGGCTACTTCAGTGATCACTTTAACCTTTACATCTCAGCTCAATCACGGAGGACATCTGCAGGAGCATCTCCTTTCCTTCCCCAAGTTGGTGAGGCTCAGTTGGCTCAAATTGACCACAAAGAGAAACTGAACCTTTTGTGTCATCGGTCCAGTCTGGTGGAACTCCTTGCCAATAGAGATTCAATGGGCACCTTCTGTGCCAACTTTTAATACATCTTTCCATAACAGCTGATTTGTAAATGTGGCTTTTTATCCAGTTTTTATTGTATGGTTTTATGTATAATTGTTGTAAACTGCTGCATATTTTCTTAAATGAATAGTGGAATACAGTCATGCCTCAGGTTATAGCTGCTTCAGGTTGTGTTTTTTCGAGTTACGGACCGCCAAAACCCAGAAGCACTGGAACAGGTTACTTCCGGGTTTCGGCAGTCGCTCATGCGCAGAAGTGCCGAATCACAACCCGCGCGTGCGCAGACACGCCACTTCGGGTTGCAAACGCTGCGGGTTGTGAACATGCATCCCGCACAGATAGCGTTCGCAACTCGAGCGTCCACTGTACAAATATTTTCATAACTAAATGAGATCCGAAGTTTCCAAGAGGAGATTATAGACATCTGCAGGAGGGTTTTATAATATTGTTTTATGCAATGGTTTTAATAATTCAAGGCACACACATGATATTAGGTGGAGCAACAGTTGCATTTTAAGTACACATTTAAATTTTTTTGTGCAAAGCACTGTATACCCTTTATGTTTGTGCATGCACCGTGGTGATTGTATGTCATTTATTGCCTGACCATAATCTGTAACATCATAACATTGGGGGTGGGGGTGGGGGAATAGACAGTCCTTGCTGGTCCTTTCCAACCCCACCACTCTGATTATAAATGTTCCTGCCACAATCTTCTTTGTTTAGCTGGTCCTTCCTTGCCTGTTTCACTCTGCTGCCACCTGGTGCCCACCTTAGGTTACAGCCATCCAGTTCCCTGTCTACTCTCTGCTTCCACCTATTGACTTATTCATTCAACAGGAGCTCATTTCTCCCCAACGGTTTGCTGTAAAAAAGGGGAGAGCATGGATAGAAGCAAGCAAGCAGGAATATACCTCTGCAGAATGCAAGTTATCATGCATGAGTGCGTCACCAGATCAGAGGCTCCCTTCCTGCAGAAAGGTTCGATCCTCATATGAAACAGCTGCATATTCCTGTATTCCAGGGGGTTGGACTAGATCATCCTCAGAGGCCTCCACATTGGGTGTCTAGGCTCCCAGCTGGATTCCCCCAACCCGGCTCCCATCACTCCCAGGGAAAGATGACAGCTTCAGATCCACAGGCAAAGCACTCAGCTTGCTCCATGAGGATACCCATCACAGTGGCGTAGCGTGGGTTGTCAGCACCCGGGGCAAGGCAAGTAATTTGCGCCCCCTAACCCGTGGATTTGCGCCCCCTAACCCTAGCCCCCAGATGTTGCGCCCGGTGCGGCCGGCCCCCCCTGCACCCCCCACGCTACGCCACTGACCCATCATATGGGTTTACTGGGAGGAAAAAGATGTCCATATAAATGTCTGCCTAGAACAGGGCCTGCAAGTCACGCACGTCTCAGCTGAGGATTACTTGGAGGCCCTGCCATTGCACTATTGCCATTGACCTTGGATCAGGCTTGATCTGGGCTGAGGAGGCAGGAACCTCGGATGAGACTGAGTAGGGGGCCATCTCTGACCTCAAGTGTGGGGCAAGTGGACGTGCTTTGGATAAAACAGCCTCACAGTCCTAATGAGGACCCTGCCAGACTTAATTAGGTCCACGGGTGGGAGAGGCTCCCCACCACTGACCTACTGCAAGCCACTGAGACATATCCCAGTCTACCTTCTGTTTGGTCCTGCTTCGTGAGTCTCAAAGACTAGCATTGAACTCAGGCTCGGGTCCCCAGTCTCTCGTCTCGTTAGCCCAAACGGAGGAAGCGTCTTTTGTCACAAAGATGCGAGACTTGCTGGAACCTCACATGCAAATGCACGACTCTGCAAGATGCAGAACAGGCTAGTCCTGCTGCTCTCCGCTGCGATTTCGTTCCCTTCTCTCAGGTTGCTACAAGGCACCTGCAATGTGTCCTTTCGCCATCAGCCATTGTGCACAGAAGGGTGTGTTTTAATACGGCTGGCGGTGGCAGCAGCCCTATAGCAAAAGTCTGGCTGCAGAGGCCAAGTCTTAGCTCAGCAGCTTTTAGCATCGCTCAGGCATGTGATGCTTAAATGAGAATGATTCATGGCCCTGTGAGTTCATTGGGAGTAGCTTGTGTGCCCTAGGGTGGCTCTGCCACCTTTCCCCCAGTGCTCAAGTGGTTGCAAAGCACCATTAACCTGAGGGATGCAGCTGTTTTGCATTTTCTTTAATTGCCAGTGCTTATTCTGCAGCCTTCAAATGTTCTCCACGAAGAACACCGCCCCCCCCAAAAAAAATTGGAGACAGTCTATGAAAATTTTGTATGCCTGTTCTTACATTTTCTCAAAACATATTTTACCAGTTCCAGCTTCAGGTTGCTCCCAATATTATCCACCCTAGGTGCAAACTCACTGGGAACCTGGGTGCTTGTACACACAAAAAATTCCCCATGAAGTGGCCAGGCTCCCACAAATTTTGGTGCCAGGGCCATGCATACAGCATGGCACCCATGGTTGCTGGGCCAAGCTGGCACGCCTGTAATCCACTATGGGAAAAGAGTGCTGTGCATTTTTAAAATGACATTAGACACCTGGAACTGCATTGGCTGAATTATATCCCTGCCAGCAAGTATCTGATAATAAGAATTTCGCATGAAGAGAAGCTGCAACATCTGTGTTGGTTTAGGGGTGCCTTCAGAACAAATGCGCCTTCCTCTGGACCCTGTGCATTAATGCACATGTGGCCCCCGGTCTTTGTTCTTTAAAAAAAAGGTAGTCAGAAAGCTCACCTGAAGTGTAGGGGTAAGAGGACGCAACACCGATAACTGACCTGGGATTTGACGTGATGGGCTGTTGTGTAAACTGCAAAGCTGGGACAAAGTAGGGCTCCTGCTTTAGGGAAAAACCTCAGGTTTGGTGGTGAAGTGTGGCCCTCCAGGCATCTCTCTGGCCCTCAGGACTGCCCCCTGGGCTCACCCCCTGCTCAGCCACATCTTCTCTTGCCTGGAATTGGTCCTTAAAGTCTAATCGTGCCTCTTGCTTGGAAGACTGAGAAGGGCGTCTGTGGAAAACAGCATATTATATACATTTGTTGCTTTGCTCGCTTTTGCCTGTGGCCCCCGGAAGGTGGCACAGAAGGGAAGGTGGCCCTCAAGCTGAGAAATGTCCCTCACCCCTGCTGTAGGTGGGAAAAACTCCAGTTGATTTCTCTTTACATATGCCAGTCTTCTGCTTGTAACAGAATCCAATTACTTGGCAGTTTGTTTGCTTATTGCATGTACATTCCACCTTTTCCTCCAAGGACCTCAAGGTGGCGTACGTGATTCTCCCCTCCCTCATTTAATCTCCACAACAGCCCTTTGTTTTGTTTTTTTATAAAATTTTATTGGGTTTTCAAATTTTATACAGACAACACACACATACAAAGACAAAGACGAAACACGTATAATTTCATACCCTTACTTTCTTATCCTTCTTTCTCTGACTTCCCCCCACCCACCCCCTCATACATCCCAATTTCCAAAGTTAGTTCAGCAAGTTTTTGTCCCTTCCTTTAACCTAATCTGTTGTTTTTAAACTTAATTCATTTTACTAAATCAAATTTTACTTATCCCATTCTCTTATTAACATCAAATCCTTTTTTCTAAGGTCGACCTAATTTCTCATCCACAAATTTCCCCTTTTTTTAATATTAAAATATAAGTCAAAATGACCAAACACAAAAGTCATAAATTTTCCAACTTCTGCTCTCCCCCTCCCTCCCTACCCCGGTTTCCGTCCCTTCCCAAATAATTATCCACCCATACAGTTCCTAGCCCGGATTCCTCACATCCGAGGCCTTTAAATCTCTGTCAGTCTCTCTCTGTCGGTTTTGTTGGTAGTCCTTTTTGTTGGACCTCAGGTCTCGTGGGTAGTCTGTCACAGCCACATCACCTTCTCTTGCGCCCAAGATGGTTGAAAAAACTTGCTGCCAAAGATCTACCATAGATCTCCCATACTCAAACTCAGAAAAAGAAAGGAAGTCCCAGTCATATTTCATTGCTCTTTTTCCAGAAAGTCCAGAGACTTCCTCCTTTGCTTTTCTCATCCTTCTCATCTTTCCCAAATTTGTAATCCAGAAATCTTCTGCTTCATTTTCTAACAACATAGGCTTCTGCTTGGTATTTTCTGCCAATACTTTCTCCCCACCTTCTTCCTTTTCCACCAATTTCACAGATGTCGCTTCTGGTTCAGCTGCAGATTTTTTCCCAGTCAAGTCCTTTGTTCCATCAGCAGAGTTGTTTGTTTTAAAATTCAAGGTCGTGAGTTCTTTGTTCATAGCCATACTCTGCTCTTGCAAAATTCCCAAAAGATAAAAGGTTCTTTCGATTTCTGCCAGTAATTTTCCCTCTACAGCCATTGTAATGTCACTAGTTCCCCCTAGGAGGATTCCAGTCACTCAATAGTTCCTTTCCTTTCCAACAGTCCGTTACTTTGTTTTTTATTATTACTTTGTTTTCAACCACTTCTAGTAAAATGTAACGCCTTCAGTCCAGAGAGATATTAAGTGAAGCAATTCTTAGTTTTATCCGCCCGTTTGACAGCTCCTTTGACAGCTGTCAAACTCCTTGTTCTTTTCCGTAGAACTCACACACAGGACGCTCCCGGGTTCGGAAGGGGGGGGGGTTACACAAATTTTTCTAACGCTCCTCTCCTCTCTCCAGCACAGAAAACTTCTTCTGTCAAATTCGTGGAATATCTTTTATCATACACGAAAAACACACTGTTCTCTCAACCTTAGTTCTCCGATCCTTGCTTTAGACCGTTTGTAGATAGGGGGGTGCGGACTTCCCTTTAGCACATCCCCCCGGTCGTACCAAATTAAAAGTAGAAATTTTTAAAGTCCGAATTCCTTGTACTCACGAGTATTTTTTCCAGTCCAAATTTCGGGGAAAAAGTTAACGCTCTCCGGCCATGGCCCGCGGCTTCGCTCCACTGAAGTAGCGGTCTACTCTCAGCACCACGCCACTCTCCGTACCCTCTCCGTAGCCTTTAAAAAGGCTCTTCGTGGGTCAGGGAGGTGCCCACCGAGTCACCAAGTCCACAGGCATCCGCACCTGTGGTTTCTATGGGTCTCCGTGTCGCCGGCACGGTAAGACCCGTCTTCAGCAGAGCCGATTCCCTCCGGAACTCGGAGGGAATCCGCCATTAGCCGATCGCGTCAACCCGGAAGTCACCACAACAGCCCTTTGAGGTAGGTTAGGCTGAGAGGCAGTGACTGTCCTATGTTCACACAGAGAGCTTTACAACTGGGTGGGGATTTAAACTCTGGTTTCTCCCAGGTCCCAGTCCAATGCTCTAATCCAGTGTTTATCAAACTGAAGTCTCCAGTTATTGTTGGACTACAACTCCCATAATCCCTGACCACTGATCCTGCTAGCTAGGAATGATGGGATTTATAGTCCAACAACAGCCAGAGACCCAAGTTTGAGAAACACTGCTCTAACCACTCCACCACATTGGCTTTCATATTTTTCACAACCGCCTGGCTGGGCGAACAGAGGTTTCCAGAGCAGCAAAATGTCACTAAGGCCTCTCCCTTTCCTGCTTTGCATATGGATCTCTGCAACCCCTCCTGCTTCTTGTGACT
This sequence comes from Podarcis bocagei, assembly GCF_964188305.1. Classification (NCBI taxonomy): domain Eukaryota; kingdom Metazoa; phylum Chordata; class Lepidosauria; order Squamata; family Lacertidae; genus Podarcis; species Podarcis bocagei. The sequence continues at coordinate 50,674,545 of NC_138139.1, read as the reverse complement.
CGCAACGGCAAGAAGAGGTAGATAACCTTTCCCACCCTGTGTTTGACGTAAGTTAGACGGGAGCTGCAAATTCAGCGATAACATGATTTCTCGAGAAACTGCCGCCTGTGGCTACTGGCATCAAAGATGCACCATTTCCAAACAGCAGGGGGTTAATGATAATCGAACAGAGTCAAAGTCCATTTCCTGCCTGTACGACAATTAGTCTGAGCTTTGAATGGGTGCATTCCGGCCTCCCAAAGCTTCTTGGAGGAATGGTGGAATATGCATGTGAAGAATAACTTGTTTGCATATACCGTATTTTTTGCACCATAACACTCACTTTTTTCCTCCTAGAAAGTAAGGGGAAATGTCTGTGCATGTTATGGAGGGAATGCCTACGGGTGGCATGCCTACAGATTTTCCTCCTGTAAAAACTATGTGCGTGTTATGGTCGGGTGCGTGTTATAGAGTGAAAAATACGGTAACTATCATGGCAGGGATTCTTTAGCTATGATGTCTGCATTTGCATAGGGTTGGACTAGAAGACCCCTAGGGTCCCTTCCAATTCTACAGTTCTATGAGTGGTAATAGTTATATATATTTATTTATTTATTTATTTATTTATTTATTTATTTATTTATTTATTTATATCCCGCCCTCCCCAGCCGAAGCCGGGCTCAGAGCAGCTAACAACAATAAAAGTAACACAGCATTCTAAAATCAATTCAGTCTAAAATCAATTTAGAATCAAATTAATGGCAACCACTGGGCTAGAGTTCTGTGAGGATTACTGAAGGAGGCGGTCAGACTGTGCCTTGGCCAAAGGCCTGGTGGAACAGCTCTGTCTTGCAGGCCCTGCGGAAAGATGTCAAGTCCCGCAGGGCCCTAGTCTCTTGTGACAGAGCGTTCCACCAAGCCGGGGCCACAATTGCTGGCAAAGAAGGGCAGAGATGTTTGTATGTGCACTGCTTTAAAGACGCAGACGTTCAGACAGTGGAAGGGAACTATTGTCTTGTTTCGTTATTGCTCTTATTGTGTACTTTGTATTTTTATGCCCTGAGATCTTTGGATGAAGGGCAGTGTACAAATTTAGTAAACAAGACAAAACTGAAGCTATTCAGAGATGTATGTATGTTCGTTTATTGCATTTTATATACAACGCTTCCCCCCAAACAGCTCAGGCTCTCCTTCTCTTCTGTTTGATCCTCACAACAACCCTGTGAGGTAGGTTACCCTGAGAGGCAGTGACTCGCCCCCAAAGTCGCCCCATGAGCTTCATGGCTGAGGGAGGGGGGCATTTGAACCCTGGTCTCAAAGGTCCCAGTCCGACGCACTCTAACCATGACACAGGTTAGAGTTGCACTCAAACTCCCATCCTCCCCGATTATGAATCAGGCTGGCTGAAGCTGATCGGAGTTGGGATCACCTAGCAACACCCATGAATGAATGAATGAATGAATGAATGAATGAATGAAGAGCTGTTCGATTAACGTCAAACTCACCCAATGCCACATCACCTCCATGCTGCCTGACCCTTGCCACAGACAGCGGCTGGTGCAAATAATCATGGCAGATCAGTGAGTCAATGTCCCAACACTTTATTTTTTAAATATTGGCTGGATTCTCTCTCACCTCATTGATTTATTGGATTTTCTTGGGGGGGAGGGTTCCCCACCCCCATGTTCATAACCCTGTTTTGCACCACAGGTCCATCACCCTTCCCCGTTGGTCATGCTGGCAGGGGCTGAAGGAATTATAGAGTCTTAAGAGTTGGAAGGTAGGGATGCAGGTGGCGCGTGGGTTAAACCACAGAGCGTAGGACTTGCCCATCAGATGGTTGGCGGTTCGAATCCCCACGACGGGGTGAGCTCCCGTAGTTCGGTCCCTGCTCCTCCCAACCTAGCAGTTCGAAAGCACATCCAAGTGAAAGTAGATAATTAGGTACCGCTCCGGTGGGAAGATAAACGGTGTTTCTGTGCGCTGCTCTGGTTCACCAGAAGCGGCTTAGTCATGCTGGCCACATGACCCAGATGCTGTACGCTGGCTCCCTCGGCCAATAAAGCAAGATGAGCGCCGCAACCCCAGAGTTGACCATGACTGGACTTAATGGTCAGGGTCCCTTTACCTTTACCTTTTAAGAGTTGGAAGGGACCCTGTGGATCATCTAGTCCAGGGTTCCTCAACCTTGGCCCTCCTGATGTTTTTGGCCCACAACTCCAATGATCCCTAGCTAACAGGACCAGTGGTCAGGGATGATGGGAATTGTAGTCTCAAAACATCTGGAGGGCCGAGGTTGGGGAAGCCTGATCTAGTCCAACCCCCTGCAATGCAGGAAAATGCAGCTGTCCCATGCGGGGATCGAACCTGCAGCCTTGGCATCATCAACACCACACTCTAACCCAGTGTTTCCCAACCGGTGTTCCGCGGCACACTAGTGTGCCGCGAGACGTTGCCTGGTGTGCCGTGGGAGGGAGGCGGGCGAGTCGGGCGGCGAGAGGCGGGGCGGCGGCGGCGAGGAGAGGCCACCCAGCGCGGGGCTCTCGCCGTCTGCCTGCCTGCCTGCGTGGCGCTGACGTCACGGGGCTGTAACGTGCCCCACATAGGCACACGCGGGGCGGCGAGCGAGCGAGCTCCCACATCCCATCGCCGCTCGCTTCGGCTGGCCTACTGGGCTGTCGCAGGCGGAAGGCCTGCGCATGCGCGAGGTTTTTGCGCCTTTGGGATTCCCTTCACGCCTTCCTCCTCCCGGGTCCTTGAGAGCGCGGGAAGCGGCAGCGCGAGACCGGCGTTGAGCCTGGTAGGTATTGCGCTTGCCAAGGCAGTCATTTGGGAAATGAAAACTTGCAAAGCAAGCAACCAGTTCAATCTGAAGTACGTGTATGCTTAATATCCTGTATCTGAAACCTGTTCTGCCCCCTCCCCCACACTTGGTGCCATTTTCATCTACACATGCAGCAGAGTAAGTTGACCCAGAATAGTACCAATTCAGATGGCAGATGGGAGAATGACAGTGCTGAATGCTTTCCCATGTAGAACAGTCCCTGCAAATAAAAACCTAGCATATTTGGAAGAGGGATGCTAGCCTAACCATTACCTTCTATGCTGTTACTATTTTTTTATTTTTTTTTTACATAAGTAAAAAGTGACCTTTCCCCATCTGGCATGGTGGTGTGCCTCGAGATTTTTTTCATGAAACAAGTGTGCCTTTGTCCAAAAAAGGTTGGGAAACACTGCTCTAACCAATGGAGGAAGTTAGAGCTGGAGAAGATAACATCTCTGATCTTCTGATCTGTGCTTCATAGCTGTGAACTGCCCTCCCCACTAGATGGCTCCAAGTTTCTTTTTGCATCCCAACTGATTGGAAAGAGGGGAATCAGCTAATGGGGTGGACAAACTGGCCTCCTCCAGATGTTTAGCCCCCATTAGCTCCAGTCAGCACAGAGCAGGGACTGAGAGTAGCTGCAGACCCAAACATCTGGGGGGGTTCCAGGTTGAGGAAGGCATGGATAGAATCATAGAGTTGGAAGGGGCCCCTGAGGGTCATCTAGTCCAACCCCCTGCAATGCATGGGAATAGAACTCATAGCCCTAAGATTAAGAATCTCCTGCTCTACTGACTGAGCTATCCAGGTGGGGAACCTATTTGGGAGACCAAGGTTCAAATCCCCGCTTGGCCAGGAAGCTCACTGGTTAACCCTGGAGGCCAGCCCCTGTCTCTCAGCCTAACCTACCTCGCAGGGATGTTGTGTGGATTAAATGAGGGGGAGAACCCTGCATGCCACCCTGAGCTCATTGGTGAAAAAGGTGGGGGAGAAATGCAATGATTAAAATAAATAATCACAAAACCCTCTCTCGGTATCAGTGATTCTCAAGCTTTCTTCCTCTGAGCCACACTTTCAGAATAAAAATCCGCTTGCGCCCCTCCAGTTTTTTATTGGGGGAAAAAATAAAGAAGCAATTTTAGCAGTTGATTGATTTATAACATAGAACACAACTACAGTGGTGCCTCGCAAGACGAAAAGAATCCGTTCTGTGATTCTCTTCTTCTAGCGGTTTTTTCGTCTTGCGAAGCAAGCCCATTGAAGGATTAGCAGATTAGCGCTATTAGCGGCTTTTAGCGGCTTTTAGGGGCTTATCTGCTGATCGGATCAGCTGATAAGCAGCTTAGCGGCTTAGAAAAAGGGGGGGAGGGAAAAAAAACCAGCAGGAACTCGCAAGACATTGTCGTCTTGCGAAGCAAGCCCATAGGAAATTCATTTTGCGAAGCACCTCCAAAACGGAAAACTCTTTCGTCTAGCGAGTTTTCCGTCTTGCGAGGCATTCGTCTTGCGGGGCAGCACTGTACTGTATAATATGATCGTGGGACATCCAGAAAGTATAAAACAGTGCAGCTGCATAAAAACATGAATCATTCCCAAAATATAATATTGATTGTCCCTTCCCTCCATACTTGCCGTCCTCTGCTGCCACACCAGTGTGGTGCATCACACCCTGTGAGAACCACTGGCCTATGTGCTTCTGCCACCTAAGGAGAGTTTTGAAAGAGCTTATAACCCAATTCCATGCTTCCCCTTTGAGGGCACAACTGGAGCAGCTGACAGCCCACCTGATCCACACTTGCAAATGCACCTCTCCTTAAGTAGGAAGCTGCATAGCACTGGGGGTCTCCAGTCCCACCTGAAAGGGCTGTTGTAAGTCTTGCAGCCAAAGCAATGCACACCAGGTGCTTAGGACACACACACAAGCTCTCCCAGTGCTCGATCTCGTGATTAATAGTATCGGTCATGCACAGAAACAAACGAGAGGTGGGCGGGTTTCAGGAGTTGCAAAAACGGTCTTTCAGCAGAGCCCAGTTTGGCTCCTGCCTCTCAAAAAAATGCATCTTTAATTCATTTCCTGGACGCAAGTGGTTTTGGTGACTCACCCGCTTGGTGCCGGCCTGTGTGGTAGGTCTGACTCAGCTGAAGTGGACCAGAACAGGGGCGGGCAGAAGATCATACTAGCTAAATCAGCCACTGCCAACCTCATGGTTGCCAGATCTTTTGGACAACAAATCCCATCAGCTTTAGGCAGCATGGCCATGTTGGCTGGAGGGTGTGGTTGCAGTCCAAAACATCTGGAAGGTACCTGGTTGGAGTAGATTGTTGTTCTTCAGACTTGGGTCCTCAGATGTAAGTGGACTACAATGCCTATCATCCACAGCCAGCTTAGCCCAATAGTCAAGGATGATGGGAGTTGTAGTCCACCCACATCTGGGGACCCAAGGTTGAAGAATACGGGAGTAGATTGTGTGCATGCATGCACAGACTGCTTTGGAGCATGTGATGTTTGTGTGCCTGCATGTACACATGCTGAGGATTTCCAAATATTGTGCTCTTCATAGGAGTGGGGAGAAAGCGGTCAAGGGAGATGCACACTCACAGAATCAGGGCACCAGGAGGGTCATCTAGTCCAACCCCCTTGCAATGCAGGAATCTTTTGCCCAACATGAGGCTCGAACCCGCAACCCTGAGATTAAGCGCCTCATGCTCTACCAACGGAGCTACCCCCTCCTCCCCCTCTCTGTCCTGATGGGGCTGAGGGACAGGGAGGAAAGCTATGAACACAACTCCCAGTCATGCAGAGCAACAGGCTTGTGTGTGCGCATCATCATAAAATAAATACTTAACCCATCAAAGCAATACACTCTGTTGCCTGGGAAATGCTCGCACCAGGAACAGCAGGAGGTGGTGAACTATTTGGTAAATTGTACAAATTTCACCCTGGAGCAATAGTATCCTGCAGTTGCAAATGCCTAAGTACAGTGGTGCCCCGCAAGACGAATGCCTCGCAAGACGGAAAACTCGCTAGACTTGCTTAGCAAAACGAATTCCTATGGGCTTGCTTTGCAAGACGAAAATGTCTTGCGAGTTCCTGCGGGTTTTTCCCCTCCCCCCCTTTTTCTAAGCCGCTTATCAGCTGATCCGATAAGCCGCTAAAAGCCACTAATAGCGCTAATCCGCTAATCCGTCAATGGGCTTGCTTCGCAAGACGAAAAAACCGCTAATTCTTTTCGTCTTGCAAGGCACCACTGTAGGCAGAGGGCTTTCTCGGTAGTGGCACCTGCCCTGTATCAGATGTTAAGGAAATAAACAATTATCTGGCTTTTAGAAGACATTTGATGGCGGCCCTGTTTAAGGAAGTTTTTAATGTCTGATGTTTTACTGTATTTTTAATATTTTGTTGGAAGCCACCCAGATAAGCAGGGTATAAATAATAAATAACTACTACTACTATGTACTACTACTACTGCTACTAAAGGCTTCTAGATTGGGGTGTTGTTGTTTTTAAGGAACAAATAAGGAAACTCTTTCGATTTAGAATTGATGTACCGTGTACTGCAATCAATTTGTGCTTGTCTATCTCGTCCCTGGGATTCTTTCCATAGGATGGCGTGAAATGCATCTGGAACACAGAATGCTCATAATTCTGACCCAAAACGATTCAGCGGAAGGAAACACTCAACAATATGTAGTGCTTGGTGCATTAAAAGTGTGCATTTTGCTATATAAGGGTTTAGCAGTTGCCTGTGGTATTCATCGTGTTAAATTGTTTGTTAGTTTATTAATTGAATTTCTATGTAGCTCTTCGTCCCAAAGGTTCTCACGTCAGCAAAAACCAGCCCAATTAAAAATACAATTAAAAAAAAAAACAGATTGAAAGCATCTACAAACAATATTATAAACACATCTAAGAAGAATTAAAGCTGAAGCTTTTTCTTGCTGGCTGCTTTTCTGGGCTGGCCTTCGATTTTTGATTTTGGCAAAAAAAATAAAAATTATTTAAAAAATGGCCCAGGAACTGGAGGCAGGAGTGATCTTCTTGCCCCTTCGTGAGTTTATTTGCCTTTCAGTGGAGGAGAATAAACTAACGCCTCCCAGCCAGGCGCTGGTGGTTAAGACAGTGTGGAGGTGATCAAAGACACCTTTGATACACAACAGAGCTCCCTCCCAGCTGCAAACAAACCACAATTCTATTCATATTTATTTACCAACGTTATGACAATATGGAGGCAGGCTGGCAGGCTGGCTGGCTGGCTGGGGCAGGTCTCTGGGCCCTGCATCAAACAAGGCAGGCAGCATCGCTTTAGCAAGATGTGTCAGCGAGATACAGGACAGCATCTTCTGCAAGGAAATATAGCCTGGACCCTGGAGACTGGGATGTTGACGCTGCTCACGCCTCCTTTTAGAGGAGGGTGTAAGAGTCCTCATCTTTTGATGGAGTGGCGTAGGATCCAGTCTTTTATTTCATAAAACTTGCATACCGCTTGATTGTAAGGAAAAACAGAGCAGTTTACAAACAACAAGAATTGTAAATAAAAAGTTAAAAACAGCTATTTAAAACAATCAAATAATAATTAAAATAAACAATAAGCTAAACACAGATCAAATCATGTGTCAGCATTTTTATAGCTTTATAATAGTAGTTTAGCCATATTTCAAGCCACTTTGTGAAGGATCCCCCCCCACTTGAGAAACAGGATATTGATACCTAAATATTAACAAAATCATGTTTTTTAGACATCAGTGAAGGACAGACTGTGGCAGAATAAATAAAACATACAGGATCCCAAACACCTTGCAAGTCGAACGTTTTGGCTCCTGAACGCCGCAAACCCGGAAGTGAGTGTTCCGGTTTCTGAATGTTCTTTGGGACCCAAACATCTGATGTGGCTTCCGCGGCTTCTGATTGGCTGCTGGAGCTTCCTGCCGCCAATCGGAACCCGCGCCTTGACTTCTGAACATTTTAGAAGTCAAACGGATTTCCGGAACAGATTCCGTTCGACTTCCGAGGTACCACTGTGCAGGTTACTGGTGGAAGTCTTCAACACTATTAAATTTAGCCAGGGAGGAATAGGAAAGAGAATGAGAAAAGCTGCCTGAGGGATTGGGGGGAGATGTCTTTAACTTTCTCCTGTGAAACATTGGAAGGGTGTGGGAAATACCTCTGAGCATGTACGAAGTGTCTTCCCATTTCCCCACTGACTAATCACAACTCATGAACATGCACCTGGGCTGTGTAGGCAACATACATTTAAGCACACCCACCCCACACAAAAGAAAGGCAATTTATTCCCTCCCAGAACTATAATTCCCAGCACCCTTCACAAACTATATTTCCCAGGATTCTTGGGCATGTGCTTTAAATGTATGGATGCACTCCTGGCTTTAGGGCAAATGCTTCCTCCTCCTCTTCCATCCTGCCTTCCTCTCCGTCTCTCCGATTATATATACCGTATTTTTTGCACCATAACACTCACTTTTTTCCTCCTAGAAAGTAAGGGGAAATGGGTACTTTCAAAATTAAGCCCTGGGTGGATCTTGGTGCTTTGCCACACGGTTAAAACAATCCACTAAACTAAAGCAAACAGGCGGTTCCAGGCTGATGGTGTTTGTAATGTAGGAGGGAGTCATAATAGCGCAGAGCAAACTCGGGGCAGGGAGCGGCCGTCCCAGGAAGGAATTTTTGCAGAGCCCTCCTCCCAAGAAAGCACCTTGGACCTTAAGGCTGAAACGCTCTCGTGGGGTGGTTAATGAGCCAAGGGGCAAAGCGAGCACAAAGGGTGCCTTTCAAATTCGCACCGTTGGCCCCCAGCCAGAGCCACCACCCTTGGGAGCAGGCAGAGGGAACTGGATGAAAGGGAGCTGGAAAAAAAGACCAAAAAAACGCCCCTCCATGTTCTGCACCTGTTGTCCTGGCAGCAAAATGGGCCTTTCTCTCTTTGCACCATTATGAAAGGAATCTAGCAAGGCCTCCGCTAAGTCACCCTCCAGAATTTCACAGCAATTGTATAAGGAGAAGTCTGCTTTCAATGTACTTTTTTGGAAAGCAGCTATGAGATTTTATTTTATTTTTTAATGAAGGAGTGGCATAGATTACATACTGGTATATGTAAAGAAATAAAGGCTACATACATGTTACGCCTTTAAAGCTCACTTGAATCACATTTCATCCCCTCAAAGAATTCTGGGTGCTGTAGTTTGTTCAGGCTTGCTGGGAAGGGGAACTCTTGTGAGGGGTAAACTACAGTTCCCAGAATTCTTTGAGGGAAAGAGTGTGCTTTAAAGCTACGGTATGCACATAGAGAGAAGAAAGAGGAGGGAAATGATAGCAATGAGTGCCTTGGCAGTTAAGCTTGGCTGAAGTGCATATAGCATATGCATTGATTTAAGGGTAATGGGGTAGCTCAGATGGCAGAGCATGAGATTCTTCATCTCAGGGCCTTGAGTTCGAGCCCCACGTTGGGCAAAGATTCTGGCATGGCAGAGGGTTGGACTAGATGACCCTGGGGTCCCTTCCAAGTCTATGATTATATGAAAGGGGGCCTGTAGTCTTCCAGAAGAGGCTGGACTCCAACTCCCATCAGCCCCAGGTAGCATGGCCAATGGGCAGGGGATGATGGGAGTTGGAGTCAAACAACATCTGCATACTGCAGGCATGGCCAAACTCGGCCCTCCAGCTGTTTTGGGACTACAACTCCCATCATCCCTAGCTAACAGGACCAGTGGTCAGAGACGATGGGAATTGTAGTCCCAAAATGGCTGGCGGGCCAAATTTGGCCATGCTGTGTACTAGTTGAATGTGGCACTCCAGGCTTCTCTGCCCAGCGCTCAGAACTCTCCCCAGGCACACCCTCTTAATGGCCCGCATTGCACCCTCCTGGAGTATTTTGGTCTGGCTGGGATGTGCCCATGGACTCAGACAAGGCTTCCTGCTTGCTTGGAGGATAGAAAGGGGAAATTTGCATTCTATTCATTGCTCCTCCCGCTCTTGCCTCTGGCTCCGCCTTCCCTTGGAAGGCGGCCCCTGGAAGGCTGCCTAGCAGAGAATGTGGCCCTCAGGCTGGAAAAGGGGAACAGGGACAAGCATACTCAGAGTTGTTTTTAAATAGAAATTTCTAACTCTAAAATATTTGTGTGTTTCAGAAACGGAAATGGTAAGCAAAACGCAGCGGCTGAAATCTTGCATCTTTACAATCCAGGGCACATATACTAGGGAAGCAATCTGATGACGCCAAGGTTGCAGGTTCAATCCCCACATGGAACAGTTGCTTATTCCTGCATTCCGGGGGGTTGGACTAGATGACCCTGAGGGTCCCTTCCAGCACTGTGATTCTAAGATTCCATTGTGCTCAGTACACCTGCTTAGGATCACTGTAGGGCTACTGAACTGGATGGACTTGGTACAGAACGGTTCCCTAAAATGTTCCAAGTCCATAAACGCTTTTCTTGGTGGCATTGACTTCTGCATAAGCAAGTATTGCAGATAACATCCAAGGAGAGAGAACACATTTTTTAATCAGCATTATTAGGACATTTCCCCATCTCTTGGTTAACGCTGCACTTGATAAATAACAATACAAACGTTTGAACACTTCTTAATTCAGAACTAATATTTTTCCAGCTTGCAAAGAAGCCAACGCTTCCAATCATTTCTGGGTTGTTGTTTTTAAAAAATCATTTATATGCATACCCCTTACATTTAAGCAGCATGAAATTTCTTCTTCCAGAGAAAACTCGGGATAATTTTATACAAAGCCAGAGCATCCATTTGCCTCTCCAACCAAGTGACACACCTTTGTCTTGTCAATGTAATAACTGTTTTTGTAAGTTTGAAATTGCTGTAGTATAACCGGACTGGGGGACCTGCTGGTGAAAAAAGGGTATTATTGTTATTTATTATTATTCAGCACGTGACACAAGCACAGGGAACTGTGATACTTCTGTTTCTCCTTCCTTTCTTCCAGGCATCTACCTGTACAGCGGGGATTATTTCGCCAAGGGCGCCTGGGGCGAAGCCGTGACGAAAGAGCCACCCTTCCCCGCAGATGCCGGGCGCGCTTCGTCCTCCGTGGCACTTTCCGACGTGCAAACCACGCATCCGTGCTTCCTCGGGATGCGAGCGGCCTTGAACTCCAGCGGTCTTCCTGCCAAACAACTGCGCTACTTTTTATTTGCTTTGAAACAACGGGCGGTTCGGGCGAGACTGAGCAGTGAAACCAGGCAGCGTGGCGTTTGCGCAAAGGTGCGCGCCAGAAGCGCGCTTTGCAAACGCCGACGGCTTTCCCGATTTCACTGCGGAGGAAGAAACCGCCGTTTGCAAGAGGAAAGGAACAACGAAGGAGGCCCTTTTCCTTTGCAAAAAAGGGCTTTCAATCTCCAAATCATGCCGCTGCTTTTTCATGGGGGAGGGCGGGGGAAGGACCGGCGTCCGGGAAGTGCAAATCAATCCACCACCGGTGCCAAACGCACGCGTCCACCAAACCTGATTTAAAGGAGTGGGGTGGGGAGGAAACAGCCCGGCCTCCAATCCCACCCCCATCTCCGCTTTTGGGTCGCATGCATTTTGCACATTGCGCACCAAACACCCCTCCCGTCCCTTTCCTCTCTCTGGATTGGGCAGCGTCTCCTTTTGTTAACATTCACTCGCCGCCTGCCATTGGATATCCCTCCACGTCAATTAAATGGGAAGAGGAGGAGGAGTAGGAGTGCCCCCTCCCCCTAAACCCGGAGAGCGCGTGAGGATTCCCTCCCCCGCTCCCCGCCCCCTTTAAATTCCTCTTTTTTTTTTTTTTTTTGCTTGCAAACATTTGGTGCAAAGAGGGGGAAAGGGGGAAAAAAGCTGGGGGAAAGAGAGACGAGAGAGCGCGGGGGCTGGGTGGCTTTTGCATGCAAAATGCCCCCCTGCAAGCCATAAAGCAGCAGCAGCAGAAGAAGAATACAGGAGAAGAAAGGGGCGAGAGGAATCCAGGCGTTTCCTTCCCCCCCTCCTTCCTTCCTTCCCTCCCTCCTCCTTGGATGGGCAGCCCGAGAGCGGGAGGAGGCGGTGGCGGCTGGAGCGGCGAGAAGGCCTTTTGCAAGGCGCCGGGAGGACCGGGCTCCGTTCCGGATTGGTGCTGAGGCCCGGCAGGCTTGCCCCCTCCCCCGTTGCTCCGCCGCCTCCCGGCGTTGGGGAGAAGTTGGATTATTTGGCGAGGGAGACGGGCGCCCTCCTCGTCTCGCTCTTTTTTCCTGGGCTCAGCTGCTGTTTCGGGGTTTGGTTTTTTTTTTGGCAAAGGCTAACTTAAAAGGGGGAGAAATCACATTACATTCTGGATTTATCCCTCTGGATTAATTCCTCCTCCGGGCGGTGGGGATGAAGCGGCGGCGGCAGCAGCAACATGGATCCCCTCTGGAAACGGCGGCCGGCCCTTTGCAAGCGCGCTTCGGGATCCTGCGCGGAAATTGCGCCTGAGGACGCCGACCAGGAAAGGAGCAAGTCTGCGCGCAAAGCTCTCCGCATCCCTCCTTCGAAAGCGCACCGCTGCTCCTCGCTCCTCTCCTCCGGGATCTGCCCACTTTCTGCTCCGTCGAAGGCCGACCTGCCCTGACAGCTGGGATTTTCTTTTTTTCTCCTCCATCCGCTTTTCTCTCTCGCTCCCTCTTTTTCTGGCAACCTCCTGGAGCCTCAGAGATCCAGATTTGGGGAGCTGTTTGGTTTGCAAGCCCCGATCTGCTTTATCTTGCCTGCTCCGGGGCCACATAATTTTTCCTCTTCTTCCCATTTCCTCCACGCCAGTTTTTTGTTTTGTTTTTTGTTTCGTTTGCCTCTGGCGAAAAAATAAATAAAATCGGGATGTTCTTGCAAGCCAGTTTCTCTGTTGCTCCGGATTGCTCGCGAGGAGGTGTTTGTGGCCTAGCAGGCAGATGAAAGGGATTTGGCCCTGGTCAGTTTCCACTCTTGGATTTTAAAAGGATCCTGTTTTTTATACGTAGAGAAATATTTATACAAAGGAGAACGAAGCTTGCACATTGTGTGTTTTGGGGTCCCTCCCCTTTATTCCTCTTTTAAAATAGTGGACGAAAGTTGGGAAAGGAGAAGCTCTGATTTCTGGCCTCGTTCTCGCCCTCCTGTTTTCCTTTCTTCCCTGGGTAGACAACGCCATGTCTGCTAAAGATAATCCCTGCAGGAAATTTCAAGCTAACATTTTTAACAAGAGCAAATGCCAGAATTGTTTTAAGCCTCGCGAGTCGCACTTGCTCAACGATGAAGATTTGAACCAGGTGAGACGTGGGTTGAGAGAGGGCGTTTTGGTGTCAGGGGGTGGAGGATTCTAAGCGCAATATTTGCAGTTATTCCTGTACTTGAAGGTGGCTCCTACTGAGCGCGGCTGCTGCTGCTGCTGCACACATTGTTAAACGACAGCAGTAGAACAGGCCTTGCCTGCCTGCCTGTTTATAATACTGAAGTAGTGGAAGAGGGAGGATGTAATTTGAAAAGGCCACTGGCCACAGTTGCTTTATTCTTTTGCAAACAGGAAAAGAATGTATCTCTCTGTTCTTTCCTCCCCTTTTGACTTTGACCAGAAGTGTGACCTCATAACCGTGACACACGCACAACAGAACCACTTTGTGATGTCAACACTTTCTGAATCATTTATGTAAAAAAAAGAGAGATTTTTTATTATTATTTTGGGGGAGTGGAATCAAAACGGGTTTCTCTTCTCTTCCTAATCTATTAATCTTTCTGGCTGGAATTGTTAGCCTGCAGGAGGGAATTTTAACATCTATGCGCCACCCATCCGGATTGCAAGGCCTCTGGATTGCTAACCAGGACACCAGCTCTTGCTGCAAGCATTTCTCTCCCTGCCACCTTGAGGGCTAGAACCTTAAAATGCCAAAGAGGGAAGTTTCCGAAAGCTTGTCTCCACCATATCAAAGGCAGGCTGAGCCGGGCGTCTGGGAGAGGCTATTTATTTTTTAGGTGAACCCTTTGTAAATTTGCCCTTCAATATTTTTTTTAAAGTCGTGTAGTTGTAAATGGCAGAATCTGGGACCATTGAATTCAAGTGCGGTGCAGAAGCATGTCTTTAAACCACACGCTCCTCCTGTTCAGGCTGCTGCTGCTGATAAACACAATTTTCTGTATATGCACCCCGTACATAGTGGCGGGAGGGGGGCGGGTGAAGCACATCCCTCCCTGGGCTGATGATCAAACAATCCCTTGCTTCTGTTCCCACCCTTCCCCTCCTCATTCCACACTACTTCTGACATCCATGGTTACAATCCTATTATGGAAATGAGATCAGTCATATTGCAGAGCTGGGAGGGGGAGGGGGCACACACACACACACAGAGAGAGAGAGATAATGTAATCTGGAAGCTAATATGGAAAAAATGTATTTCTCTGAGCAACATTGTACAAGTGCATAACTGATCAGAAGTGTTTGCACAAAGCCTGGAGGGCTTCAGGGTTTGGCAAGCGGTGCTTCAAGCAAAGCAGCTGCTTTCTGGTTCCTTGCAAGTTCTGCTTTTCTCTCCTCCTTGCTGTTTAGTGTGAATCATGGAGCAAATTTGTGATGTGGCTAATTTCTCTCTCTCCATCCATTAAAAAAAAAAAACCACAGAAAAAAGCCCGACAGATAAATAACTCTGCATTTGTTTTGCTGAAAAGGGGTATCGTTTCACTCTCTTGTTCAAGGGAGGGAGTTTTACTTATATATTTATATCAAACTTATTTGTCGCCTTTTTTTTGTAAACAAAGTGTAACTCGAAAGCACCTCATGACAATAAACACATTAGATCCAGCATAAGACAGAGGAGGGTGGGGAATCAAACAGGAGCAATTTTTTAAAGGCAGGATTTAAACAACCTGCCTGCTTAAGTTCCTTGAGAGGCAGTGTGGTGTAGTGGTTAGACTAGACTAGGACCTGCAAGAGACCTGGGTTCGAATCCCCAGTCGGGCATGAAGCTCCCTGGGTGACCTCAGAAGCCAGTCAGTGGGGAAGAAGTTGGGATATGGATGTGTTCAGTAAATAAATACACACATACCCTGCTTACTTCTTAAGGTTGCTTGGTAAGGTAGCAACCCTGGCCTGGGTCGCTCAGGTGAGATGATGATGACGATGACAGTTAATTAAATTTGCATGCTGCCCTGTAGCTGCAGGTCTCAGGGCGGTTTCTGGAACTGCACCCCTTTGAATTTTGGGTTGGGGGCCTGCCGCGTGGTTGAAGGCATCCCTGTGCACCTCTCAATTGAAAAACCACACCCCCAAAAGTAATGTACATAGAATAAGAAGATTGATGTGCATGTGCACACGCACCAATCTGTTGGGTCCGGTGGGTGTGTTTGCACACCTGTCATGCCAGCCCTTCCCACGCGCCAGCCAAGCACACGTTCTGCTCTAGTGTGTTGACTACAATGGAATGCTTCTTTCCTGCCTCATTTCAGCAAGGCTGGGTGGGTGGCCCTGCGGGTACCGAGTAAAAGCCTCCATGGGCAGCTGTGCACCCTGGGGGGGGGCGTGTTGGTGAGTGCCAAGTGCCCTTTAAACTGCTGCGTTTGGTACAGGTTTATATATATCGGGGGGGGGGAGCATTCAAGCGTGTGAACCGACCCCCCCCACCGCCGATTCTGAAGTGGTACAGCCCTGACATAAGTGAGCCACCTCAACATCATCTGTCGAGTGTGAAAAGTAGGCCGTTTTTGTGTTTTTCTGGATGGTTTTTTTAAAAAAACAGTTTCTGCATTTTTGTGAATGCGCTTCGCTCAACTGAGAGCTCCTTAGGGACCCAGCTGGTTTCTTTCTGTTGCGTTCAGTGCCTGTTTCGTTTTGCTGATGATTACAGGACAAGGGTTTGGTTTGGTTTGGTTTGGGGGAAAACACACCCACCTAATGCATCGTAATTTACCATGCTACCTTGTTTTGAATCAGGACAATGTTCATCCTGTAGTCTGATGCCACAGTTAGCTGCAATATCAGCAGGTCCAGGTGCCTCTGGGATCCCCACAAACAGGGTGCCAAAGCAGCCGCCCCTTTCTTCCTGCGTGGGGAATGGGACCCAGTGCCTTCCAGTTGCACTGGGGCTACCGACTTCCATCAGCCCCAGCCAGCATAGGCCCGATGGTCAGGCCTGGTGGAAGCTGGAGCTCTGCAGCATCTCGAAGACCACAGGTTTCCCAGCTTGGGACTGAATAAGCAAAACGGAGCCTCCCGTTTTTCGAGGAGGCTGTTATGTGTGAATGCCATGCGCTGGGAAGAAAGCTTTGGTGGCTGAGTTTCCTAGGGGCATCTGGGTGGAAAAAGAAGGCTGGAACAGATGGGATAGCTCAGTTGGCAGAGCACGATGCTCTTAATCTCGGGTCGTGGGTTCAAGCCCCTCGTTGCGCAAAAGATTCCTGCACTACATGGGGTCAGACTAGATGGCCCTCGCGGTTCCTTCCAATTCTACAAGTCTGTGATTCTATCAGTGGCGTAGCGTGGGTTGTCAGCACCCGGGGCAAGGAAAGTAATTTGTGCCCCCTAACCCGTGGATTTGCACCCCTAACCCGTGGATTTGCGCCCCTAACCCTAACCCCCAGATGTTGCGCCCGGTGCGGCCGGCCCCCCCTGCACCCCCCACGCTACGCCACTGGATTCTATCTTGGTTCTGTCTACTGAGGCCATTCCCTACGAACCTGAATACAGAATTGCTTTAAAAATTCCAAGTGGCCCACATAAAAGATCAGGAAATGATGGTTTGGGAGCAATTTAGCACAGAGTTCATTCTGCTTTTTCCTGCCCTGATTTCACTTTTGTAAGTTGGCACTGACTGTGGGTGGCTCCTTCTGATGACCATGGGCCTCCCTGTTCCCCTTTGTCAATCTGCAGGGCATGTTTCTCCTGCTACCAAATTGGGAGCTGATCCCTAGAAATATCTGGCTGTGCGGCAGGGCAGGTTATCCCTTCCCTGGTCAGAGGCTACAGACAACGTGCTCCTCACTGGTTGTAAGCTCAACTCTACAGCAAGGAGGTGCTGCTTGCTTGCCTTCCTGCATTAAATGGGTTGAGAATTCTCTTGCATATTCCATTGCATAATCTCTGTGTGGGTTGCAGTAGGTGGGCAGGTGTTTCTGAACCTTGGTTGTTTAACCATAGCAACAGCTGAAAGGGCCTTAACCCAGGGTTACCAGACGTCCCTGGTTCCCGGGGACAGTCCCCAGATTTGCAAATCTGTCCCTGGAGCCAGCCTGGTAGTGCAGTTGGCTCCGGGCTGCTGACTGCCACTGCCAAGGGGGAACCGGGGACGTCCGGTGGTACAGATCTCCTGCCCCCTGCCCCCTTTGTTTTGACTGATGGGGGAGGCTTGGGAGTTGTGGGCGGGCAGGCGTTGCCCAGGAGGGGTACAAGGTGTGGTGTTTCTCTGTGGGCAAGGTGCAAAGCCCTTCTTTCGCACCCTGTGAAACATAAATGCGCAGAGTTTTTTAAAAATTGGGCACCAGCATGCCACCTGCCCACGACTCCCGAGCCTCCCCTGATCTCCTGCCCCCTTCCCCCTTTGTTCTGACTGATCAGGGGAGGCTCGGGAGTCGTGGGAGGGCAGCCATTGCCCTGTTTTTTAAAAACTGTGCATTTGTTTCACAGGGTGCGAAAGAAGGGCTTTGCACCTTTATGCAACATGCATGTGTGCTGGGGCCCAGGGTCTTTTGCCTCACCATCCCCACTGCTGACTCCCTCTTGCTACTCAGCTTCAAAAAAATAATAATTTAAAAATCCCCAGATTCATTGAAAAAAATCTGGTAACCATATCTTAACCTCTACAGTTGAGCTGCTGAAATCACAGAATCATAGAGTTGGAAAGGGGTCCTGAGGGTCATCTAGTCCAGCCCCCTGCAATGCTTAGGAGAAAACTAGGAGCGAAAGCTGAATCTCTCTTCCTCTGATCGTGAGTCTTTCCACTAGTAGGAGGTTGAAGGAACCTTTTCGTCTAACCCTAGGTGTGTTTTTGATTGCTTTTATATCGTGCCCTTTTCTCCAAGAAGTTCAGGGTGGTACACATAGTTCTCCCCATGTTATCCTTACAAACAACCCTGCAAGGCAGAGTATGCTGAGAGACACAGTGACTGCCCCCCCCCCAGGTCACCCACGAGCTTCGTGGCCAAGAAGGGATTTGAATCCTGGTCTCCCAACCCTCTGACGGCTCCAAAAGGCTTGCAGACCCAGTTCGGATCCTGCAGACAAATGCTTTGATTGAGCATGTGGTTAATCTTAAAATTCTCCCCCTTAAATTTGCGGCTCTCTACCCAGACTTCACCTCCAAACCATGCATTTAAAAGCACGGCTCCCCTCCCTCCCCAAAAAAGAACCCTGCAGTTTACCTGCACAGAGCTACAATTCCCAGAACCCTTAAGAAACTACAGTTCTCACAATACTTGGTGGGGAGTCATGTGCTTTAAATTTGTGATGTGGGTGTGTGACCAGAAATTCTTGTTTGCCCCGGGCTCTGGATGGTGGATGAAATAGGGAGAAAAAAATATCTCAAAACGAAACATGTGGGGATTCCGCAAGTTTGAAGTATACTCATCTCTGGACTTGGCAAGTAGAGATTTTGTGACCTGCCAGGTCAAATGCAGTCTGCTTGTGGCATGATGGTAAACCGTCTGGGGGTTTTGCCTGATCGTCAGTTTTTTACATTTTGCTCCTTTGCTTCTTTGACTAAACCAGGGGTCAGCAACCTAAGGCCCATGGGCCGGAAGCAGCCCACGGAGGTCGTTTGACTGGCCCACGAGCCGCCCCCAAACCAAGCCGCCCGCTGTGCAAAACCGGTGCAGCGTGGTGCGGGAACTCGCTTCCGCAGTGCCAGAAATCGCGTCTGCGCAGACGCCAAAAATTGCAGGTGGGCACACTCAGGCACCCGCGTGATCTGGCCCATGGAGGGATCTCTGCGGGACCAATCCTGCCCAGGCAAGATAAACCTTGCTGACCCCTGGACTAAACCCTGCCTCTCACCTGCTTATTTGAAGAATTGAGCTACCAGTCGGACATCTATGTTGTCTGATGGAAGCAGGGGTGTTTGGAGGGGGTCGGATCACATGGTGACGGGAGCAAGTCAGCAGTAAATCACACAGAGCAAGATAGAGTTAACTCTTTGTTAGCAGAAACAGGATTGACACGAGGGTCAGGACTAATGAGCGCAGCAACTCATCTCCAAAAGGCATTGCCCCTCCTGAAGCATTTGCAGAAAGTCTCTGCCTCCTCACAGCTGCCTAAGTCCCTTCCTCTTCAGGGTTTCCCCCAAGCAATCTGAGATTGCGCTTGCATGAAGCTAACTCCTCCACAGCCCTTTTCATGCCTCTTCTGGTTTTGGGAGACAAGTGGGGAGGGGAGCTTGTCACTTGGAGGGGAGACACCCATACCTCTTCACCATCCAGACTCCTCTTTGCCTCTTGGCCTCTTTCCTCTCCATCTTCAGCTTCTGCCTCTGAGTCTGGACTGCTCTCTGCCACAGACTCCTCCCGCTCACTAAGCCCTGTTCGCTCTTCAGCTTCCAACACCTCCTCTTCCCATTCTTCTCCCTCTGACCACTTGTTGTCATCCCACCACCAAATGCCTTGGTACTCAAACAACTTGGAACCCAAACACTGCAAACCCGGAAGTAAGTGTTCCGGTTTGTGAACATTTTTTGGAAGCCGAACGTGCTCCGTTTTGAGTGTTACGCTTCCCATTTGAGTGTTACCCTGAGGCCTGTCTGTTTTTGTATTCATTCTGCGTTTTTGTGACTGTGTGGAACCCAGTTCAGCTACTGATTGATTGATTGTGTGACTGCAGTACATTGTTAATTGCTTTCATTAAATGGAACAATGGTCTCGTTAGATAGTAAAATTCATGTTAAATTGCTGTTTTGGGGGTTGTTTTTCAAAGTCTGGAACGGATTAATCCATTTTGCATTACTTTCTATGGGAAAGCGCACCTTGGTTTTGGAACGCTTTGGTTTTGGAACAGATTAAGTTTGAGAACTAAGGTACCACTGTATAGGAGGTTTGTGAGTCCCGCCTTTAAGCAGAGGGGTGTGTGATTGGTGAGTTGCAAATTGCACTGTCATGACTTAATCAGCACTTTTATTTATTTACTAGGGTTTGCGTCTGGGCTTGCTCCACTCTCTAACCTCCCTGCCATTAACCCACTTCCATGCCACAGCCACTGAGGTTGTGCAGCGCACCAACCCCTATCCCGACTTCATGCAAATCCAGGATTGTGATGCAACACTGCTCATCCTCCAATGGGGGCTGTGCGATGACAGCCTTCCATTTTTATGCATATAGGAAGATACATGTAATTTTATGTCCTTCGTTACAGGGCCCCTGGAGCATATTACTATAATTAAAAAGCATAAACCATTCAGAAGGATTAAAAACACAACACGCGGTTGAATAAAACTTTTCCCCCTTAAATACTTGTTTGTACAAAAAAAGGGGCTATTATACACTTCAAAGAAGTGTAAGCATTTACAAATACGAGTTTAAGCTCTACTGAAAGCCACAAATATAAAAATGTTTTGATAAGGAAAGAGAAATAAAAACCTAAATTAATGTCGCAGCGTAGGGAGAAAAACCTCCAGGCTTGATTTCATCTTGAAATTTGTTATCTGAAAAATTAATAAACAAAGACCATTTTCCCAGACTATCTGTTCGTCGTCTTAAATGGCTTCCAGAAACACAAGTTGGTTCAATCAGCAATATAGTGTCCCATATTTTTCTTAACTGCTCTGTGATTGCAATGGTTTACCTAGTTCCAGATTCTGTGATCTGTATAATAATTGCAGACAATTTCTATTTTTACTTATCCCATAATAATTCCCCATCCCTGGCTGTGGTCCGTATGGCCTGGCGCTGATGGAAGTTGGGAGCCCAAGGACATTGGGAGGCCCCATACATTGGCAACACAGGCATATCGCGGGCACCAGGTTGGGGAACGGTGGCGTGTTCTTGCTGGGCCAGCGATCTGGCGAGCTCCATTCTTGGGTGCCAGGAGGAAAAGCATTATGGGAGAGATTTGCTTATGCTCCTCGAATTCTGGAGGAAGCACCAGCGTGTGGCAAGCTTCCAGATGTGTTGTGGCGCCCTTTCCTGCAAGGTCGGATCCTGCCAGAAAAGTAGTGCCGCTGCAATGCGAGCTCCTTGTGTTTGGGTGTTTTTTTGCAAAAGAGGATCGGCAGCATTTGCATACAATTTGAAACGCAACAGCCTTTGATGTGTTCAAAGAGTTAGCGGTCAGATCAGATTGAGCCCCAAGGGTTGGGCTTTGCTAAATCACACACTCTGTATTTCCTGTAGCCTGAGACCACAGAACTTGATAAGGCTTTTTTCTTCTCCGTTTCCTTAAAATATGCTTTTGCTGCAAGGAAAGGAAGCCCCGTAAGAAACCCAGGAGACCTACCCTGGTTGCTGATTTGCTGTCCAGCCAAGCTCAAGGTGTTAGTATTAGCATATACAGCCATACCTCAGGTTACAGTCGCTTCAGGTTGCGTTTTTTCGGGTTGTGGACCACCAAAACCGGGAAGTACCAGAACGGGTTACTTCCAGGTTTTTGGCGGCCGCGCATGTGCAGAAGCACTGAATCGCGCTTTGCACATGCGCAGAAGCACCGAATTGCAACCCACACATGTGCAGACGCAGCGCTGCGGGTTGTGAACGTGCATTCTGCACGGATCACGTTTGCAACCTGAGCCTCCGCTGTAAAGCTTTGAACAGTTTACCTGCAAGATCACTTTGCCCCATATATGCCTGCTTGTCTTCTTTGATCTGCAGAGGTGGCCCTGTGCCACTTTATACTTGTTTCGTGTTTGCAAGACATCAATCTTTTGTAGTGTGGCAGCAGCTACACTTTGGAACTCCCTACCTGTTGACATCAGGTGCCTTCGCTGCACTCTCTTCAGTGCCAGCTGAAAACATTTTCGTTTAGGCAAGACTCTTAATCTCAGGGTTGTGGGTTCGAGCCCCATGGTGGGTGAAATATTCCTGGGGGGTTGGACTAGATGATCGCCGTGGTTCCTTCCAACTCTACAGTCCTATGATTCTAGAAATGTAGAATGTTGATGTATGTTTTAATGTTCTCAGTTCATCGCTGATTTTGATTTTCTCAATGTTTTAAATAGTTGTTTTCAACTGTTTTTACTGATTTATTTATTTTTGTAAACCACATTGAGGGTTTGGTGTGTGTGTGTGTGTGTGTGTGTTTTGTTGTTGTTTTTTACAATCAAGCGGTGTGTGAATCTTATGAAATAAAATAAATAAAAATAAATTGTAAAGTTGGGAGGGACCATGAGAGTCACGTAGTCTAGCCGCCTGCAATGCAGGAATCTTTTGACCCCAAAAAGCACACAAAACACCAAATATTATTGCTATTACCACTACTAAAATAATACAATCACCAGCCTTTCTGCTCCCAAGTGTCATTATGTCATTTTACCCTTGTAAACGTCTTCTGAAGGATGTTAGGCTGGGAGAAAATGACCAGTTCAAAGCCATGTTCCTGACTTTGAGTCAGAACTTGAACTCAGATCTTCCCAGGCCAAGAATGCCGATCTGTAGGGTGCCGTGTGTGTGTGTGTGTACAGAAGAGAGTCTCAATGGCTTTAGTCATCCCTGTATTTCAAATTTCCCCAAGTTGATGTCCTCCAGAAGTTGAATTTCCTTTCACGCCAGCTCCTGGCCAGCATGACTAGTGGTCAGGGGGTTGTAGCCCAGCAAAATTTGAAGGCCACAGGTTAACCTGGGCCCAAGATAAGCCAAAGCAAGCTCAGCTGGAAGAAACGGGCGTGCTTTGGTCTGCTAGCAACTTTGTAATGCATAGGATTCTGTAGTCCAGTTTGGTTTGGTTGGCGCGTTTTCCCCCATCTCAAAAGAGCCACACAACAGGTTTATTTTAATTATCGCTGGAAGACTTGAACGTGCTTCCCCCCCCCCCCTTTGATGTGTAATCTTGTGTTGGTGCAAGAGGCTGAGGATGATTGATAGTAATTTTTACCCTGCTGTTTCTGTTCATAAACACTCGGGGTGTGTGTGTGAACAAACAGCAGCAGGACAGGTTAGAAATGCGGGGAGAAAATTGTAGCAGGACAATAAAATCCCAGTGTTTCACAACTCGAGGGCAGAGCAGGCTTTAAAAATAGCCGATCATCAAATGTGAAGAGTGCCGCTGGAATTTTTTTAAATGCATAAAAGCTGGTCCCCATGGAAAGAGTACTCAAAATCTTCCTGACACCACCGAAAAGGCCAGGGATTTGAACCCGAGACCTTCCGCACGTAAGGCGGGTGGATGTTGTGCCACTGAACAGCGGCCCTTTCTCCAGAGGCTCTGGCCTGCCTTAGAGGGGTGGCTGCAAGCATTCACACACACAAATAGTTTACGTGAAGCACGGAAGTGTTGCATGCATGCTAAGTTGTTGCTGTGTCCACTTCTGAGTTTTGCACTTGTAATGATATGGGGAAATCTGAGGGCAGTGAAGATGATCAGACTGGGTGGGCCGTGGGCCATGCCGGATTTATGTATATAAGCTAAATGGCCCTAAACGGCCTTGGTCCAGTATATCTGAAGGAGCGTCTCCACCCCCATTGTTCTGCCCGGACGCTGAGGTCCAGCTCCGAGGGCCTTCTGGCGGTTCCCTCACTGCGAGAAGCCAAGTTACAGGGAACCAGGCAGAGGGCCTTTTCGGTAGTGGCACCCGCCCTGTGGAACGCCCTCCCACCAGATGTCAAACAGAACAACAACTACCAGGCTTTTAGAAGACATCTGAAGGCAGCCCTGTTTAGGGAAGCTTTCAATGTTTGATTTTAATATTCTTTTGGAAGCCGCCCAGAGTGGCTGGGGAAGCCCAGCCAGATGGGCAGGGTATAAATAATAAATTATTATTATTATTATTATTATTATTATTATTATTATTATTATTATTATTATTAACAAGCTATAGCTTAGGGCCCCACTCTCTTGGGGGCCCCCAAAAAATTTAAAGGGAAATAAAGCCTGGATGTACATTTCCAAAACATGAGATAAAAAACAGATAAAATAAAACCTACACATAGCAACAGTGTTTTGTGTTGTGTAGGCTCCTGTGATGTAAGTCATGGGCCCCGCCTGCTAGCCTGCTCCCTCAAATATCACTGGATTGCTCATTTCTATATACAGTCATACCTCTTGTTACGTTTGCTTCATGATACGTTTTTTCAGGTTGCGTCCCGCGGCAACCCGGAAGTACTGGAAAGGGTTACTTCTAGGTTTCACCACTTGTGCATGCATAGACGCACAAAATGATGTCATGCGCAGAAGCGGTGAATCGCGACCCGTGCGTGCACAGACGCGGCTTGCATTCCTTTCAGGTTGCGAACGGGGCTCCAGAACGGAGGTACCACTGTATAGGGTGCCTCCATTCTGCATGGAGTGGTTGCAGGGCAATATGGGCAAATGGCTTTAGATACCTATTAGGTCCATAAATTACCATATAGCAGGCATGGCCAAACTTGGCCCTCCAGCTGTTTTTTGGGACTACAATTCCCATCATCCCTTACCACTGGCCCTGTTAGCTAGGGATGATGGGAGTTGTAGTCCCAAAACAGCCGGAGGGCCAAGTTTGGCCATGTCTGCCATATAGCATATATTCAACACAAAAACAGCAACAAATTGTTGTTGACAAAGGACAGCTGGACATATAAAGAGACCCATTACCTTCAGTAGCTTAGGGCCTCATCAAACCTCAATCCGGCCCTGGCCATGGGCCAGATCCAGCACTCTCTTCTTATGTGGTCAGATTCTCTTTCCGTGAAAGATGCTTTGTAGCAGAGTTGGGTCTCCGGTTGCGGAGTTTCCTTTGCATCCAGCAAACTATCTCTTGAGATCCCTGCATTTCAGGGGGTTGGACTAGACGACCCTCAGGGGTCCCATTCGACTTCAGTTCTATGAGTCTGTGAGCTGCAGAGGTTGGACATAGCTTGTTATATTTAGAAGACTGGGGGACTGGACAGGTTAGAACAGGCACCCCTAAACTCGACCCTCCAGCTGTTTGGGACTACAACTCCCATCATCCCTAGCTAACAAGACCAGTGGTCAAGGATGATGGGAATTGTAGTCCCAAAACAGCTGGAGAACCGAGTTGGGGATGCCTGGGTTAGAAATTTCCAAAATACTGGAAAGGTTGTAATGTAGAAAATGTGAATTCTGTGCTTATGTGTGGTCGGAGGCATCAGTGCTTCTGAATAGCATTTGCTGGAAGCTACAGGAGGGGAGATTACTGTTGCTAAAAACATTGTATTTCATCTATGTTTTTAATTTGTGTAAGCCGCCTTGATTCCCCCATCTGGGACATAAATAAATATAAGAAGAATAATACAATAAATTGAAAAATGTGTGCGTCATTGGGCTATTGGCACCAATCCTATCTGTGGCTTGTGAGCAGGCCTCTCCAACGGATAAAAGTCTCCTCCTTCTGTCATGAGGACTAGCTCCACAGTTGAGGCTGTGTGTAATCCTCTCCCTTCCACGGAGTGGGGGTCACTGCACAGGATGTCAGTGTGGGAAGCAGTAGCTTGTGGGTCCTAAATTTAAATATTTTCCAAGAATCCTACTTTGAGTTCACAGGGCATTTTTGATGATAATGGAAGAAGGAGATAAAAGTGAGTCACAGGATAAATAACGGCGGACTTCCAGACAAAGAGAGCTGGGCAGACAAAACTTTGACCGCACCGTAAATGGAGGATTATACTATGCAAACTGTAAACAAAGCTTCGCAATTCATAACGGAGTCCTTACAAAGGCGCTTTTGTTGGGAAAGGGTGTTTTTTATGGCACAATAGGTAATGCAATGGGTTTCCCAACAAAAGAGACATGTTGCCCAGGTCTGGAGTGACAGTTCAGAGCTGTGGCTTTGTGGAATCTGCCATTCTCCCCAGCCTCAACTTTCCCATCTGCGGGATGGGTGTAATAATGCTGGCCCACCTTAAAGGGCTGCCACAAATTTGGAAATATTGAGCATGCTAGGAGAGGCTGTTGCCTGGTGGTGGAAAGGATGTTTTGAAGACATAGGGTCTCTGGGTCACATCCGGCATCACTGGGGAAAGACTCATATCTGATACCCTGGCAATAGGGCTGCCACTCAGTGGAGGGGATGAATGGTTGAATGGTCTTCCTATGAGATGTCTGAGACATTTGCTAGGAAGGAACTATCACGTGACCTTGATCTTGGAACCTTTGCACAGATCTGATTCACACATGCTAGTGTGCGGTTACCTGGAGTCAGAGCTGGTGTAGGTTTCCTTTTGGTCAGCTTTGTGGGTGAGGTTGACACCAGAGGCAGGGGAACGAAGGGCGGGAGGGAGAGGCAAGCTGTTAGGAGCCCACCACCGTCCGTAACAGGGGTCAGCAAACTTTTTCAGCAGGGAGCCGGTCCACTGTTCCTCAGACCTCTTGTTGGGGGCCGGACTATATTTTGCGGGGGGGGGGGGAGAACGAATTCCTATGCCCCACAAATAACCCAGAGATGCAATTTAATTAAAAGGACACATTTTACTCATGTAAAAACACGCTGATTCCCAGACTGTCTGTGGGCCAGATTGAGAAGACGATTGGGCCGGATCTGGCCCCTGGGCCTTAGGTTGCCTACCCATGGTCCATAACTTCAGTCTCTTGGGGAATGATTTTCCAGTTCTGGCTGTGGACTCCACTCACCCAGAATGAGCATTGTATCTTCTTGAGGAAGAAGGTTTGAGTATAGAAGGACATCCGTTTCCAGCTGAGCCTTCCCGGATCAGCAGTGTCTGTCTGAGTCCTAGTACCTACGGGACCGCCTCTCCTGGTATGCCCCGCGGAGGACCTTAAGGTCCACAAATGACAACACTTTGGAGGTCCCAAGTCGCAAGGTGGTCTCAACTAGGGCCAGGGCCTTTTCAGTACTAGCCCCGACTTGGTGGAACGCCCTGTCACAAGAGACTAGGGCCCTGCGGGACTTGACATATTTCCGCAGGGCCTGCAAGACAGAGCTGTTCTGCCTGGCCTTTAGTTTGGACTCAGTCTGGCCCTTCTGTTTCCCTCCCCTTATGGTTTTGAACTATGGGCTACTATTAAAATGAGGCTGCATTTTAAATTGTATTTTAATCCGTATCTTAAATAGTTTCTTTCCCCCTCCCCTATTATGTTTTTATTGTGATTTTACTGGTGTTAGCCGCCCTGAGTCCGGCTCTGGCCGGGGAGGGCGGGGAATAAATAAAAATTCATTATTATTATTATTATTATTATTATTACATCATTTTTCACTTCTGGTCTGGTTCCGACTTCAGGCCTGGTCTTAGTTGCTCATTCCAAGCTCACAACTCTTTCCAAACACCTTCTTATGACCCGGTTCCTGACACCCTTTTATATCTGGGTGCAGAATTCTAGGATCACAGCTCTAGGCGAATAACGGTTATGCTCCCAGCCGGCTTCCACTCTTGTTTCGTTTTAAATAAATATTTCCTGAAAAGAATCCCTGGGTGACTGTCCTCACTTGCTTAAATTCCTCAGCTGGTGGCCAGTGGTATCACTCTGGAAAAATCCAGCTGTGTTTGGGTAATTATTAGGATTAAACAGGGCGAAGACTTTCTGCAAAATGTCAAGCAAGCTTCTGCCATAACCCTGCTCCGCCAGGCCTACGCAGGCAATTCAGAATACATCTTTCCACAATGCTTAATTGATGCCACTTTTCTGTATGGTCTTATGCAGTGCTGTTTTTCCAGAAAAAATAGGTGCTGGAACTCACCATGAAATTCTCCCTTGTCCTCTTAGAATGGCAACGGCGCTTGCCTGAGAGTTGCCGGAGCGGAGTTCCGGCTGGGGGGGAAAAAGCCCTGGTTTTCTGCAAATTGTATAAAATGATGTGTGTCCTGGAGAAGGTGGAAAGCTGGAAGATTTGGGACACACAGAAGAAAGTCCCTCTTCCTGCAGTGCAGTGTTAATCTGTGGAACTCGCTGCCCCATGACCGCCAACCTGGGCGGCATTAAAAGAGGATTAGGCAAATTCATGGAGGGCTGTCCATGGCTACAGTCGCAGGCAGTGATGCTTCTGAGTGACAGATGTGGGAACCATAGGAGGAGAGAGGGCTCCTGGGTTCGAATCCTGCTTGGAGGCTTCCAAAGAAGCATCTGGATGGCCCCCTTCTATTCCGGACCCCCTTGTCCGTGGAAGTGGAAGGAACCCCGGGATACTCTGGAACACAGCTAGAAACCCTCTTGAGTCTCAGGCCTCTCCCTCCCACTCTTCTGCTCCTTCTCTGCCCCCCAGCCAGGAATTTTTCCTGGTGAGTAATGTGAACTTCTGCAGCATGTTTTGACGGGTCAGCCGCGCAGCTCCCGGCGAATTCCTCCTCCTCCGAGCTCTTAAAAAACATTTTCTCATGATACCCTTGTTTCCTAATCCCTTTGGCATCGCGGTTAGGGACTGCGCCAGGTGTTGTTTTTTAAATTTCGGGAAGGCAGCGAGACGGGGCTTACATTGGATCAAACCTCCGTCGGGAGGGATTCTGAGCGGGACGGCATGATGGAGTCCCAGAGTTTTCTGCTTCGTGATGAGCTGTTTATAAATAAGCGCTGACGTTTGGGTCATCTGTCAGGATGATGGCACAGTTCCTGCAGGGACCGACATTACCTCCCTGGCACGTCTGACAGGCCAGGCCTGTGAAATGTCGCTCGCCTAGGGTGAACCGGGAATGGCCTCCAAGTGAGCATAGAGACGTTTTCTTGGGGTAAACTAACCATGGGGTTTCTCTCTTTCCGTAAACAACTTAAACTGCCATTCATGGGTGGACGGACTCCTAAGATCTTTGGAGGCAAAATCGCCAGTCTGATGGCACCTTTTAAAAGTCAGAGGTTTTTTTTGCGGCATAACCTTTTGAACATATATAGCAGACTTGTATAAAGTTTGGGGTCCACCTCTGGCCATTACGGTCTCTTCCAGCGGGCTAGAGGCAGCTCTTTAAGGTCTTTCTGGGGGTGGGGAGGAGAAATACACCTTTCCTTAGCTACCTGATCTTTTTAGCTAGAGGTGCAAAGAACTGAACCTGCAGTTTTCTGCATCCAACATCGTGATACATCGTCAGCTAATCATCGAGATAGACCAATATATCCCGATTTCTGAAATAAGGATGGAGCTATTCTGAGATAAAACAAAGTGTTTCTAGTTTTCAACACCAATCTAGGTGATTTCTTCCTCCCATGCTTTACTGATACCTAGCCAGATACCTAATTATGGGTATCTAATTATGAGCCAGTGTTGTATAGTTATGAGCCAATGTTGTATAGTTCAGGAGTTGGCCGGACTTGAGCCTTGTGGGCTCAAACTAAGTTTTCTTTTGTCCGCTGATGGGATTTAGAAGCCAAATGGTGGTTCAGGAGGTGGAGGCAGTTACCTGCTGCCTTGCATGAGCAAAGACTGGGGTAAACGGCATATAAAAGGTAAAGGACCCCTGACCATTCGGTCCAGTCGTGACTGACTCTGGGATTGCAGCGCTCATCTCGCTTTATTGGCCAGGGAGCCGGCGTACAGCATCCGGGTCATGTGGACAGCATGACTAAGCCACTTCTAGCAAAACCAGAGCAGTGCATGGAAACGCCGTTTACCTTCTGGCCGGAGCGGTACCTATTTATCTATTTGCTCTTTTGACGTGCTTTTGAACTGCTAGGTTGGCAGGAGCAGGGACCGAGCAACGGGAGCTCACCCCGTCATGGGGATTCGAACCGCCGACCTTCTGATCAGCAAGCCCTAGGCTCTGTGGTTTAACCCACAGCGCCACCCACATCCCTGAGGCCATGCTTAGGATGCTGTAAGTCCCAGCTTCAACCCTGGAGAGCAGCTGCTAAATGGACCAGTAGCTTGCTGAGACCAGCAAATATATATTGATATTGATTCAACAATATATAAAAGTTCATATCAGTTAAAAAGCATATTTTTATAATACACTGAAATAAAATAGCTACTTAATCTAAAACAGAACAGAGAGAGGCACAAAGAAGAAAAGAAAAAGACAGAAAGATAGAGAAAGCAAAAGAGAGAGAAAACATTGAAGATTAAAAAACAACAACTTGTGTTTCTCTGTCTTGCAGCAAGATATAGTATTCACTCATTAAGATCCAGCCAGATCGAACCGCTGACCTTCTGATCGGCAAGCCCAAGAGGCTCAGTGGTTTAGACCACAGCGCCACCCGCGTCTGATATGCATATGTACAAATCTACACCTGAGTTGCTTTGGGTGGCGGCTTCCGTCAGCCTTATTGGGGAACCAAATTGGGCCAGTCATGCTCTCTCGGCCCAGCCTTCCTCACAGGGTCGTCATGAAGATAAAGAGTCAAGCAAAGCAAACCTACTAGAAACTAGACATCGAGACACGTCACAGCTACCACAGTAGAGATTGCAAAGGGGCGTCAATGGGAGACACACGCAAGCATATGGCACTACTGGCTACCATCCACTGTAGGTTAAGATCCACTGTGTTTTAGGAATATGAGCTCTTCTTGATGTCCAATGACTAGATTGTGTCGCTGTTTCAACAGCAACAGTGCCACACAGCAGGCCTTTTGACAGGAAGGCCTTGGTTGCTTAGAATCATAGAATCATAGAATCATAGAGTTGGAAGAGACCACAAGGGCCATCGAGTCCAACCCCCTGCCAAGCAGGAAACACCATCAGAGCACTCCTGACATATGGTTGTCAAGCCTCTGCTTAAAGACCTCCAAAGTAGGAGACTCCACCACACTCCTTGGCAGCAAATTCCACTGTCGAACAGCTCTTACTGTCAGGAAGTTCTTCCTAATGTTTAGGTGGAATCTTCTTTCTTGTAGTTGGAGGTGAGGTGAGGGAGCCCCTTTCTCGCTCCTTGGAGGAGTGATGGGGCACACATGTGAGGAATAAGCATTGTTAGGAACGTGCGTAGCACCACCAACAAGCAACAGGCTTTCTCAATATACAAGGAGACAGGTCTCTGCCCCAAGGATCCTTCAGTCTAAAAATAGACCCCCAAAAAGGAAAAGGAAGTGAACGCAAGGTTAAACCAGGGAAGGATAATGCACGTTCCTAAATAATAAGAGAGCAAATGATGAGGTTAAATTGTCCCCTTCTTCCTTGGCAGGGAGATGGCGGAGAGTCTCAGGTTTCACTGATTCCTTGGGTGGATGTGACCCATTTCTCGCAGATGCCTGGGATGTGTCAGGGCAGCTCTCTGACAGCCTCATGTAAACCCGACAGCCGGCTTCCTGCCCTGCCTGTTTCCTATCGCAACTGTTCCAGCCGGCTTTGAGGAGGCCAGACCCAAACAGCCAAGAGGAGTGAAGATGAAGGAATGTGCAGAGTGGCAGGGAGTGGAGTTTCGTTAGTTGCTGGCTCAAAAACTCCAACTTGCGCCGCTGTTTGCATAGGCCTCTTGCTTCAGCAACCCTTCCTTCTAATAGCGAACTCGGGGAGCGGGTGCCGACAGCAGTGGTCGAAATTAGCCAGGCGCCAGGAGCATTTTGCACCTGGATTTCAACCATTTGCGACCAGGTGAAGAGGCCATCTCTCTCCGCCATCTGGAGGTGCATGCCTGGGAATCCTTGAATCTAGACTCTTTTGACACACTAGTACCCTGTCCTGTAGAATTCTATCAGTTATATTTTATCTGCAAAATCAGAATTTCAGGAAACAAAATGCCTTTTCTGTGCAGCCTGGGCAAGAGCAGCTGACAGTGTTATACTGCCGTACCTTGGAGGTCGAATGCCTTGCGAATCAAATGTTTTGGCTCCCGAAAGCCGCAAGCCCGGAAGTGAGTGTTGCGGTATGCGAATGTTCTTTGGAACCCGAACGTCCAACGCGGGTTCCGTGGGTTCTTATTGGTTGCAGGAGCTTCCTGCAGCCAATCGGAAGCCGTGCCTTGGTTTCTGAACGTCTTGGAAGTCAGACGGACTTCCGGAACGTATTCCGTTCAACTTCCAAGGTACGACTGCAGTGAATCGTTGCTGCTTATCTTCACTTACCCCTTCCCAGTGCCCTGCTCACAGTTGTGAAGAATGTTCTTACGTTATGAATGGTCCATGTCACCATTAAGAAAAAGAGATCGGAATAGGCCCATATACACGTGGACTCTCCATGGATCAAGTAACTTTTCGTTTTTTAGTTCTCAGAGTTCTTCACTTAGCTCAATAACTAGCCAGGTGTTTAAATCAATCATAGTCAGTCCATCATTTGAAAAATAAGACTTTAGAGTCGTCTTGCCCCCAAAATGGCAACTGGACATTCCGTTTTGGTGACTGCAACCCTTGTTTACGGAGCCATTTGGCCCCTAGCTTACCGTATTTTTTGCACCATAACACTCACTTTTTTCCTCCTAGAAAGTAAGGGGAAATGTCTGTGCGTGTTATGGAGGGAATGCCTACGGGTGGCATGCCTACGGATTTTCCTCCTCTAAAAACTACGTGCGTGTTATGGTCTGGTGCGTGTTATAGAGCGAAAAATACGGTATATACCGGGGATGTAGGTGGCGCTGTGGGTTAAACAACAGAGCCTAGGACTTGCCGATCAGAAGGTCGGCAGTTCGAATCCCCGCAATCGGGTGAGCTCCCGTTGCTCTGTCCCTGCTCCTGCCAACCTAGCAGTTTAAAAGCACGTCAAAGTGCAAGTAGATAAATAGGTACCACTCTGGCAGGAAGGTAAACGGTGTTTCTGTGCGCTGCTCTGGTTTGCCAGAAGCAGCTTAGTCCTGCTGGCTACATGACCCGGATGCTGTACGCCAGCTTCCTCGGCCAATAAAGCGAGATGAGCGCCGCAACCCCAGTCAGGGGACCTAACTGGACCTAACAGTCAGGGATCCCTTTACCTTTATATACCTGAGTTTCTAACCCTGCTTGGGAATTAACCCATGTGGTTTGGCGAGGGATGTTTTCCTGGCGTCACAGAATTGTAGAGTTGGCAGAGGAAGCAGAAAGGCCATGCAGGAATCTTTCGCCCAAAGTGGAGTTTGAGCCCACAGCTCTTGAGGCCAAGAGTCTCGCGTTGCACCGACGGAGGAGCTGCCTGGTGTCGTTTTTGCAAAGGAGCTGAAGGACGTAGCCTCCTCTGAGCAGGCGCGGAGGGAGTGACAGGTGCGTAAGTGTGCAGAGTTCAGGAGAGGGCGAGGCCGCTTTGAGCCGCAGAGGAGGGAGATTGCAGGCAGGAGGGTGTGTGCCCATGGGGGGGGGTGGATGGGTGTGGATCCCAGGAGCCTCGCGGAGGAAGAAGGTGCATCATCAGCCGAGAGGGAAAGGAGAGAGGGCAGAGGATCCAAAGGAACCTGGAAGCGGAGAGCCATGAACCGAGGAAAAAGTGCTCGTGCCAGGAAGGCGTTTGAGGAGTTGGGAGCAGAAGGCAAGGTCCGTCTGAGCCTCACAGGCCTGCCTGGGCAGGGGATGGGGCGCCGGGGCTTAAATGGTTAACCTAGAGAGGTGTGGTTCAGTAATGTCTGGGGTGAAAGTTTGACCCAGCATGGATACATGGCCAGAAGCAAAGAGGGATCGGTTTGAGGGAGAGCCTTCATTAATTCCCATGTCCTCTCCTCGCTTTGGAGGGGCTGCGCTGAGGAATAATAAATCACACAATATTGGTCAGGGGGTTTCCGGGGTGCTTTGATCGTTTGCTGTGATCCAGTCTGACTCTGCACCCGTGTGTTGTTCTGCAATTCGGAGTTGTTCCCTGTTGTTCTCTTGAAATCAGTACAGATCGTTAGAGGGAAATATAGTTTTGGAACCAGGAGGCAAATCAGTTTAAAGCTGTAGTTTCAAGTTTTAGTTAGGTGGTAGGTTCACACTACCCAAAGTGGCTTAATGGATTAGGAAGGTTTGTTGTTGTGAACTGTCTTGTGATCTACAAATGAAGGGCGCTATACAAATTTTAATATTATTAATAATAAAATAATAATAATAATAAACATTAATAATTAATAATAAATAGGCCCTCAGTCAGTTGGGCAGAGCTCAGTTGGTAGAGCATGAGATAATTGATCTTAGGGTTGTGAGTTCAAGCCCCATGTTGGGTGAAATAGATTTCAGAGGGTTGGACTAGATGGATCCCTTCCAACTCTACAATTCTATGACTTAAAAAAAATTCAAGAATCTAGCGCTCACACAAACAAAAACTCTCCAGGTGCTGTCTTAGATGATATGTTCCTTTAGCAGGAGGGGTGTGTGTGTGCCTTTTTCAAAATGTTGTGGCGAGTTTCCTTCTCCCCCTTATTTCCTCCAGAGCGTCTCGTTTTATCATCAATTCGCATGTCTGTTCAGGTTTATTTGACTTGATTCTCCTATTTCTCTTTTCTGCAAATCTGGGCTGATTAACCAGAGCTGCCTGCCGTCTGATCAAAGAGACCTGCGACTGCAGTTCTCAATTATTTTAATCAATCAAAACTCGTGTGGCCTACAAGTTTTCTTTAATTTGAAGATAGCCTTGGGACCTGTGAGCACAACTGACTATCCTCTGGTTTTAGAACTGCAGTATTCTGAACTGTGTATTTTCTCTGCATCCGTGTTAGTACCTCAGTGCAGGGGTTCAGGGGTCTGGGCTTGGGGAGAGGAGGGACGTGGGTTTCGAATGTGGACCCAGCTACTTTATGTGGGTGGCTTTTATCTTTCAGCCCCACTTCCCTGAAGGGAAAGAATAGGACGGGGTAGGCAACCTTATGAGGAACGGCTAAGGGAGCTGGGCATGTTTAGCCTGGAGAAGAGGAGGTTAAGGGGTGATATGATAGCCATGTTCAAATATATAAAAGGATGTCACATAGAGGAGGGAGAAAGGTTGTTTTCTGCTGCTCCAGAGAAGCGGACACGGAGCAATGGATCCAAACTACAAGAAAGAAGATTCCACCTAAACATTAGGAAGAACTTCCTGACAGTAAGAGCTGTTTGACAGTGGAATTTGCTGCCAAGGAGTGTGGTGGAGTCTCCTACTTTGGAGGTCTTTAAGCAGAGGCTTGACAACCATATGTCAGGAGTGCTCTGATGGTGTTTCCTGCTTGGCAGGGGGTTGGACTCAATGGCCCTTGTGGTCTCTTCCAACTCTATGATTCTATGATTCTATTCTATGATTCTAACCTAAGGCCCATGGGCCACAAGCAACCCACAGGGGTCATTTAACCGGCCCACGAGCTGCCCGCTCGGTGAGTCACTGTGCGCTGCGCTAAACCGGCACAGCGCAGCGCAGGGACTCGCTTCTGCAGTGCCAGAAATCACATCTGCGCATGCTCAGATACAAAAAATCACATCTGCGCAGTTGCAGGCGCAGAAAACCGCGGCCGCGCACCCGCGATCCGGCCCAAGGAGGGATCTCCGCTGGAGTGAACTAGCCCAGGCGAGGTAAACCTTGCCAACCCCTGGAATAGGGTGACCCCCCACCCCACCCTATACCACCCCCCAGATTTTTTGTGAGGGCAGGATAAATATGGGGAAGATGAAGTTAAAAGCTTAAACTGGATTTTTAGCTTACATGGATTTGAACCCTGCGACTTTGCACAGCAGACCAAACAATCCTGCAAATACCTTCGCCCCGATTTGTACGCTTCTGTTTTCGTTCTCTTGGAGATTTCCCCCCAGGCCTTGCCCCATCCCCTTTCCCGCAATGCCCCTCACAGTTCATGAGGCCTAGCAACTTACTTTCTTATAACGCAATCGCTTGGGACTCTGGATGTTGCACACTCCTGCTGTTTGATGGCAACATTCTGGAAGCACAGTTCCTGTTAGACTGTAAAACAAATTAAATGTTGTGGAGTGAAGAGCTGCCGAACCAGATCTGCCTTGCAAATCTGAAGGAGAATTGCGAGTGAGAGGCAAAATATTTTTTTTCTGCCAGTTGGTAGTGAATGACAGTTGCGTATTTGTATGTGTGTTGTGTGTGTGGACTCCCTTGGGATGTGGTGGGCTCTCCTTCATTGGGAGGTTTTGAAGCAGAGATTGGATGGCCTTCTGTCATGGATGCTTCAGTCCAGTATACCTGAAGGAGCGTCTCCACCCCCATCGTTCAGCCAACTGAGGTCCAGCTCCGAGGGCCTTCTGGCAGTTCCCTCATTGCGAGAAGTGAGGTTACAGAGAACCAGGAAGAGGGCCTTCTCGGTGGTGGCACCTGCCCTGTGGAACACCCTCCCACCAGATGTCAAGAAAATAAACAACTACCAGACTTTTAGAAGACATCTGAAGGCAGCCCTGTTTAGGGAAGCTTTTAATGTTTGACGGACTATTGTATTTTAATATTTTGTTGGAAGCCACCCAAGTGGTTGTGGAAACCCAGCCAGACGGGCAGGGTATAAATAAATTATTATTATTACAGTGGTGCCCCGCAAGATGAATGCCTCGCAAGACGGGAAACTCGCTAAACAAATTTCCTATGGGTTTGCTTCGCAAGACGACAATGTCTTGCAAGTTCCTGCTGGGTTTCCCGCCCCCTTTTTTCTAAGCCACTAAGACGCTTATCAGCTGATCCAATCAGCAGATAAGCCACTAAAAGCCGCTAATAGTGCTAATAGCGCTAATCCGCTAATCCTTCAATGGGCTTGCTTCACAAGACGAAAAAACCGCTAGACGAAGAGAATCACAGAACGGATTCTTTTCGTCTTGTGAGGCACCACTGTATTATTATTATTATTACTACTACTACTACTACTACTACTACTATTATTATTATATGAGATCCCTGCATGGCAGGGGGTTGGATGGATGACCCTCAAGGTCCCTTGTGATCTTGTGGTGTGAATGTGGCCTAGTGGTGAGGAACCTCTGATCCGTGGGCTGAATGTGGCCCTCCAGGACCCTCTGCCTGGCCCTCTCCAGGCCACACCTGCTTCTTGGCCACACCCTCCTCACATATTTTTGCCATGCTGGACTGTGTCCTCGAACTTCTGATACTGCCTCTTCCTCACCTGGGTGGAGGTCAGAGGGGAAAGTTTGTGTGTGCGTGTGTGTACAAATGAGTCAACTGTACAAAGGTAGAATTTGCATTCATGGCTCCAACCACTCCTGCTGCTGTCATGTGCTTCCTGGAAGGAAATGTGTCCCTGGCACTGAAAAGGGTTCCTCATCCATGCGCATTTAAGGCCGATTCGCACATGCTTGCTCCATCCGTGTGTGTTTGGTGTACAGAGTGGGGCTTTGCAATCCCAGGGCCACAGACAGATCTCTTCCTTCCCTTCACAACACCTCAAGACACACCGGTCGTTCATAGAATCATAGAATCATAGAGTTGGAAGAGACCACAAGGGCCATCGAGTCCAGCCCCCTGCCAAGCAGGAAACACCATCAGAGCACTCCTGACATAGGGTTGTCAAGCCTCTGCTTAAAGACCTCCAAAGTAGGAGACTCCACCACACTCCTTGGCAGCAAATTCCACTGTCGAACAGCTCTTACTGTCAGGAAGTTCTTCCTAATGTTCAGGTGGAATCTTCTTTCTTGTAGTTTGGCTCCATTGCTCTGTGTCCGCTTCTCTGGAGCAGCAGAAAACAACCTTTCTCCCTCCTCTATGTGACATCCTTTTATATATTTGAACATGGCTATCATATCACCCCTTAACCTCCTCTTCTCCAGGCTAAACATGCCCAGCTCCCTTAGCCGTTCCTCATAAGGCATCGTTTCCAGGCCTTTGACCATTTTGGTTGCCCTCCTCTGGACACGTTCCAGTTTGTCAGTGTCCTTCTTGAACTGTGGTGCCCAGAACTGGACACAGTACTCCAGGTGAGGTCTGACCAGAGCAGAATACAGTGGCACTATTACTTCCCTTGATCTAGATGCTATACTCCTATTGATGCAGCCCAGAATTGCATTGGCTCAATTTAGTCAGTCCACACATTCATTTAAGACAGGGGTGCCCAAGCTTTTTTCAAAGAGGGCCAGATTTGATGGAGTGAACATGTGTGAGGGCCGACCAAAGACCAAAGTTATTGAGCTTTTTTTAGGATTTTACCATAGGACATATATTGTCATGGGGATTAAATCAACCAGCAGGCCGGATTAGGCCCCCGAAACAGATTTAGGACGTGCCTGATTTAAGAAATGCAGCGATGTCTGTGGATGTGTGAATCGGGCCCGGAGTGTGTTGGATCAGGGGAAAGATGAGCATTGTATATTTCGAAAGAAAGATGGAGCAGGTTTTATTTACCAACATTTCTTTCAAGGCCCTCTTATGGCTGTCAAATGTGCCTTTACCCTATTTCCCACAAGTGAGACCTGCAACAAAATGTTGCAGCGTGGAGTATTTCTTTGCAAGGTGCCAGCCAGCCAGGCTCTTTCAGGAGACTCCATTTCATTTGTGCGCTCCCATTTTCAGCACCGCCTCCCAACAGTCGTTTTGGGTGTTCACTTAGCTTGAGCAATCCTTATCAGACTGTTTATTGGAGGGAGGGTTCCCCCTTACATTTCCCTCCCCTGTCACAATATTTTTTTTGCCTTTTTGGGGGAAACTTCAGTGTTTCCTATCAGCCCTCAGCCAACCATGTGATGCTAGGAGGGTTAAGAAATATGTTTTTAAAATTGCCCGTGATTTTCTTGTTTTATACATTTAGGGTGCAAACACTTTCCCCATGTATCTATATATGGAGAGACAGATTGTGTGCGTGTGCATATTTTTTTAATGTTGTGAAATCTTCTACTTGCACAGCAGGTATGTTGAGGTGTTGCTAAATCCTCTCTGAAGTTCACGTTTGCTTTTAATAAATAAAAAATCCAGATTTTATTTTGATGGTTCACAGTTCCGAAAAGAAAGTATCCTGGTTATTTTTCTTCTTGGTTTCAGATTTCCAAATCTTAAAAGACTGCAAGCGTTTATGACGTCTTCCTTGAGTTTCTGGTTTCTGTTTATTAATGTGGAATTATTTTAGGCTTCCTTTGCAGGCTCACTTTAGTATGGGGAGGAAAACTGCGTGCCATGGGGATTGTTGAAAGGGAAAAGGAGAATGAACTTAGTCCTTGTACCTCGAGAACATAAGAACATAAAAAGAGGCTTCTGAGTCAGGCCAGTGCCCATCTAGGCAGCATTCTGTTCTCACAGTGGCCAAGGGGAAACCTACAGTCAGGATTCGAACACAAGAGCAACTTTCCTGTGGTTTCCAGCAACTGATATCCGGGAGCGTTCCTGCCTCTGGCCACGGGCACAGAGCATAGCCATCAATAGCCCTCTCCTCCATGAATTTGTCCAATCCTCTTTCAAAGCCATCCGAGTTAGTGGCCATCACTGCTTCCAGTGGCAGTGAGTTCCAAAGTTTAGCTCTGCCCTGGGTGAAGGAGGACTTTATTTTACCTGTTCTGCATCTTCCAGTGTTCAGCTTCATTAGACGTCCACAAGTGTTTCCCAAACTTGGGTCCCCCGTCTGCTTTTTTGACTACGATTCCCATCATCCTTGACCACTGGTCTTGCTCCCTAGGGATGATGGGAGTTGTAGTCCAAAGCAGCAGGAGACCCAAGTTTGGGAAACACTGTAGACTGAGCAATCTACACACTTCCTCCTGGCCATCTATAATTTTATAAACTCATTTTTCTAGACTAACTCCTTTTCTCTAAACTAGCAAGTCCCAAAAGTTGCAGCCTTTCCTCATGGGAGAGTCGTTCCATTCTCTCGATCATTTTGGTGTCACGTTATCTGAACCTTTTCCCAACTTTACAGTATCCCTTTTGGGGTGAAGCGACCAGAACCCCACACTGTAATTCCAAAGGAGATCCAAAGGCCACACCTGAGATCCTTTTAATGGGAGATTCCGCCAGCCACTGAACTTGGGGTCCTCTGCCTGCAAATCCCATGCCCTGGCAATGAGCCATGGACCATATATAGAGTTTTGCGGTGGTTTCTTCTGCCCTGCAAATAGCCAGGGCTCTGTGCCAGCTCCCATAGCGGGCCGTTGCTGTCATTTGCGTCACTGAGTACAATGCCCCCCAGTTGTACCTTTCTTAGAAAACAAACAAGGCTGATTATTTATTATTGTTGTTTCCACTTCTTTTCCAGGCCAAGCCCATTTATGGTGGATGGCTTTTGCTGGCGCCGGAAGGCACTGATTTTGACAATCCCGTGCACCGCTCTCGGGTAAGGATGGGGGTCCCTCTGCTGAGTCGGGGGGGGCGTTTAAAGATAGTCACAGCCCAGGTGGCCTGGTGCCGGGTGAACTGAGTGCAGCAGGAGTGAAGGAGAAGTGTAGGATAGGACCTTAGCCACAGAATTCAGTTCTCCCCTAGCAAAAACAAAACCCACAGCCAAGTTTCTAGTCCTTATGACTGCTCCAATGTTTGAAAAACAAGAAATCTCAGAGGTAGCGGAATAAGATTTCCAGGAGTCACGGGGCAAAATGTCAGGGTAGCGAAAACTGGAATATATTATGCAAAATGAGGAGGGAGGAGAGTATGCAAATCTGCTCGGTTTTGCCTAAATTAAACAGGGAATGTGGTGCAGTTTTGCTTGGGTGCAGAGTTATAGTGGCTTAAAGGTAAAGGGACCCCTGACAATTGGGTCCAGTCGTGGACGACTCTGGAGTTGCACACTCATCTCGCTCTATAGGCCGAGGGAGCCGGCGTTTGTCTGCAGACAGCTTCCGGGTCATGTGGCCATCATGACTAAGCCACTTCTGGCGAACCAGAGCAGCGCACGGAAACGCCGTTTACCTTCCCACCGGAGTGGTACCTATTTATCTACTTGCACTTTGAGGTGCTTTCGAACTGCTAGGTGGGCAGGAGCAGGGACCGAGCAATGGGCGCTCACCCCATCACGGGGATTCGAACCGCCAATCTTCTGACCGGCAAGCCCTAGACTCTGTGGTTTAACCCACAGTGCCACCCGCGTCCCTTAGGTGCAGTTAAAAAGAAAAGGAAAAATTAAGAGCATTGACAACTTCCCTGTCTTGTATTTCCCAACAAAAGTCTTGGTTGTCCCTCACTTCCTCTGAGTTTTCAGAGCTGTCAGGGATGGCAAGGACTGTCATTCGAGGCTAGGTGGGAGGAATTCAAGCTGCCCCCTCGAGGCCTGCGCAGGGAACTGAATGGGGAGTGGGTGGCAAATCAGTCTCTTTCTTCGCACAAGGATTGGGAGACACTTAAGAAGTGGTGAAAGAGATTCTCACTGCATTTTGAGTGTTTGCAGGGTGCACCTTCCTTCTCGGGGAAGGACCAGGTCAGCGATCGCCACAAATAGCGGCTGACTCCTCCGGCCGACCCACATTTGTGAATCTGTGGGTGGAGGGCAGAGTGCCTCTCCTCCAAGCATCACTTCCCTCTCTGCTGGTAACCGAGACATCTGGATTAAGCCCTGACTAAGCCGGCATGAGCCTTTCTCTTTGCACCTGGCTTCTAAGGCGATATCCGCACCACACATTTAAAGCAGTATGATGCCACTTTAAACAGTGATCATTCCCCCCTCCCCAAGAATCTGGTAGTTTGTGAAGGCTGCTGAAAGTTGACCCTCGTTCCCCTCGCGGCACTACAGTTCCCAGAGGGGTTATCAGCTAGACTGGTCACCAGCTAGACTGGTGGCTGGGGGTGCCTGTCAAGACCACATAACACCGGTCTTGAAAGACCTACATTGGCTCCCAGTACGTTTCTGAGCACAATTCAAAGTTTTGGTGCTGACCTTGAAAGCCCTAAATGGCCTCGGTCCAGCATACTTGAAGGAGCGTCTCCGTTCCCATCGTTCTGCCCAGACACTAAGGTCCAGCGCCAAGGGCCTTCTGGCAGTTCCCTCATTGCGAGAAGCAAAGCTACAGGGAACCTGGCAGAGGGCCTTCTCAGTAGTGGCACCCACCCCGTGGAACGCCTTCCCATCAGATGTCAAGGAGACAAACAACTACCTGACATTTTAGAAGACATCTGAAGGCAGCCCTGTTCAGGGAAGTTTTTAATGTGTGACATTTTGATGTATGTTTTGATCTTTGTTGGAAACCTCCCAGAGTGGCTGGGGAAACCCAGCCAGATGGGCAGGGTACAAATAAATTATTATTATTATTACTATTTATTATTATTATCCTCTCTTCCTGTGGAACTCTGGGAATTGTGGCTCTGCGAGGGGAAGAGGGCAGGTGCGCTCCTGACAGAGATGCGAGGGGGAGGGGGATCCCTCTCAGTCCAAAGTTTCATGTGTTCCCTTTTCACATCTCCTTTTCCTCTCTCCTAGAAATGGCAGCGCCGGTTCTTCATCCTCTACGAGCACGGCCTCCTGCGTTACGCCCTGGACGAGATGGTGAGTGGCCCTTGGCGGGTAAAGCGAAAGCTGTCATGTTCTTATGCCTCTCCTCCTTTAGTGGGTTTGCTGTGGGCCGTCACCCCAAGACACTTGGGGCAGCTTTGGGAGGCAAATTTGAGTCAGCCGCGGGTTTTGCCGTTTTCCGCACAGCCATGGTGCAGTGGCGTAGCGTGGGTTGTCAGCACCCGGGGCAAGGCAAGTAATTTGCGCCCCCTAACCTGCCGCCGCTGCCAGCTTCTTCTTGCTGCTGCCTGGGCTGGGATGGTGTGGTTCTCTCCCGCGCTCAGCGCTGCGCTGGGCGGCCGCTGCACTGTCCCTCCCCCAGATAGTCCTTCGCTCTCTCTCCGCACCGCACGCCTGGCACCCACCCCCTCCACAGTGGGCGGCGACCCAGCGGCTCGGATCGGATTCGCACAGCCAGCACTGCAGTGAGAGAGAGTGAGTGAGCCAGGTAGGGGCAGAGAGCTGAGAGTGCGAGCAGCGCCCCCCCCAGATGTTGCGCCCGGTGCGGCCGTGCCCCCCTGCACCCCCCACGCTACGCAACTGCCACGGTGTGTTCTGGGTTGCGCGTGCTCCCAATTCTCCTTCGTGGAGGTGCCGCGCTCGGGATATGGACAGGCCTCCCTGGTCGTTCCGCACGTTGTGAGCTGGATCCGTCCCTCTCTCCCCCCACTTACTTCTTCCATAACTGTTGTGGGCGGCTGTTGAGAGGAGAGCCTTTTGACTCTGGGTGACGCCTTCATATCCCAAAGTGGCTTGACAGGTCTCTGTTCTTTTTTAGCTTTGTTTTCTTTAAGTAGTGGGTGCAGCCGGCCACATGTGGCGTTGGGGTTGTGTTTCCTGCTCTCCTTTAGGGATTTGGTGTTTATTCTGCCGTTCTGGGAGTGTCTGGGCAGAGCTAGACAGCATACTGTACTCTGCCTCGTAAGCCTGGGCTTAATTTAAACGGTTGAGTCACACAGTGGTCACTCGGTCTTCTGCTACCCCAGGTGG
Organism: Podarcis bocagei; assembly: GCF_964188305.1. NCBI lineage: Eukaryota > Metazoa > Chordata > Lepidosauria > Squamata > Lacertidae > Podarcis > Podarcis bocagei. The sequence continues at coordinate 50,631,580 of NC_138139.1, read as the reverse complement.
CTGCTTACAATTTACGCCTCCGCAAGTGGCTGTGTTTGGGGTCACAACCCCCACCAGCCCCAGCCAGTTGCTCATAACATAATACAGTGGTACCTTGGTACTCAAACAACTTGGAACTCAAACCCTGCAAACTCGGAAGTAAGTGCTCCGGTTTGCAAACTTTTTTCGCAAGCCGAACGTGCTCCGTTTTGAGTGCCACGCTTCTGTTTTGAGTGTTACACTGAGGTCCGTCTGTTTTTGCTATTTATTTTGCGTTGTTGTTTTTGCGGCTTTTTGTTTTGTTTTTGTGACTGTGCAGAACCCAGTTCAGCTACTGATTGACTGATTGTGTGACTGCAGTCCATTGTTTATTGCTTTCATTTTATGGATCAGTGGTCTCGTTAGATAGTAAAATTCGTATTGAATGGCTGTTTTAGGGGTTGTTTTTAAAAGTCTGGAATGGATTAATCCATTTTGCATTACTTTCTATGGGAAAGTGCACCTTGGTTTTAGAATGCTTTAGTTTTGGAGCAGACTTCTGGAACGGATTAAGTTTGAGAACCAAGGTACCGCTGTATAGCAAAGCATGGATAACTCGGTGGGTTGGAGCGTGATGCTGAAAAAGCCGGGGTTGCAGGTTTGATCCTGGTATGAGACAGCTGAATTTTCCTGCATTGCAAGGGACTGGACTAGACGATTCTCAGGGTTCCTTCCAACTCTATGATTCTATGATCATATTTGCTCATCTGCATGCCCATGAAATGTGACGGCATCACATCACATGCCGATGGGAGTTGTAGCCCAAAACAGCTGAGCCGCCATTTATTTAAAGCACTAGGAGGCCATCAAGGCTTCCCCCAAAGCATTCTGGGAGCTGTAGTTTGTTAAGGTTACAGGGAAGCGGGGAGAGGGCCTTGTCGGTGGTGGCACCCGTCCTTTGGAACTCCCTCCCCTAAGATGTCAAGGAGATAAGTAACTGTACAACCTTTAGAATATCTCTGAAGGCAGGCCTGTAGAGGGAAGTTATGAATGTTTTTGTTATGTTTCTGTATCTGCTAGAAGCCTCCCCAAGTGGCTTGGGCAACCCAGTCAGATGGGTGGGCTACAAATAATAAAATAGGGCTACCATACATCCAGATTTTCCTGGACATTACCGGGATTTCAAAGGTGGAATTGATGTCTGGGGTAAATTCTAGTCAATTGAAAAATTGTGTGGGGGGGTTGTCATTTTTTTGGGGGGGGAAGCTCAATAACTCAGGGGTTTGTATGTAAAAAAAAAGCTTAGCTATTTGGGGGTCTTCCTAAAAAAAATGCTCAACAACTTTCAGGGTGTCCTGGCTTTTACTTTCTGAAGTATGGCAATCTTAAATAAAATAATAATAATAATAATAATAATAATAATAATAATAATAATAATAATAATAATAGTTGTTGTTGTCATTAGTGCTGAGAGTTTATAGGAGGCCTCTATTCACCTCCCAGAACAGCAACTCCCAGAGTTTCTTGTGAAAAGGGATTGATTGCTAAGCCACAGCTGCCAGCATGCTACGTGCAAATGCACGACTTGTGGACATTACAGGGATCACACAGTTCCACCATTAAAAAAAAACAAAAACCCACCTGTTCATTTTGTTTGTTCGCTGGCAATCTGGAATCAGCCATTCTCTCTCTCCTGCCCCACTGAGAAGTAATAACATTAATTTGGGGCGGGGGAACCACGTGCATTTTAGCTTCCCATTTTTTTAAAAACGGCATATTATTATGATGTTTTTATTTTACTATTCCTGGAACAGCTTGCTTGGCAGGCAGAAGTTCAAGAGGCACAGCGCACATGGGTGGGGGAACTCCCTGTTATTTGACTTTCCAAGGAAAACGGCACCTGTTGGATTTCAGCCTGCTTAAAAGGCCAGGAGCCTTGCCAGGAAACACAGGAGAATCTTGTTCTATGTTTGTAATATAAACTTAATATCAGGGCCAGTGTGGGGTGGGCTTGTTGCTTTTGTTTGGTCCTATCCTGTGTATTTTTGTGTTCCTGCATTGTAAACTGCCCTGTTATCTGTGGATGAAGGGCAGTATAGAAATACAGTGGTACCTCTGGATGTGAACGCGATCCGTTCCAGAGCCCCGTTCACATCTTGAAGCGAACGTAAGACACGATTGTGCGTGTTGCATTTTGCCGCCTCTGCGCATGCGCGTGACGTCATTTTGAGCGTCTGTGCATGCGTGAGCAGCAAAACCCAGAAGTAATGTGCTCCGTTACTTCCGGGTCGCCGTGGAATGCAACCCGAAAATATTTAAGCTGAAGCGTATTCATCCTGAGGTATGGCTGTAATAATAGTAATAGTAATAATAGTAATAATAATAATAATTAATAATAATAATAATAATGGACCATGTGAGCAGCACCTGAAGCAAAGGATGATAAGGCTGTACAGTGGTACCTCAGGTTACAGACGCTTCAGGTTACAGACTCCGCTAACCCAGAAATAGTGCTTCAGGTTAAGAACTTTGCTTCAGGATAAGAACAGAAATCGTGCTCCGGCAGCGTGGCAGTAGCAGGAGGCCCCATTAGCTAAAGTGGTGCTTCAGGTTAAGAACAGTTTCAGGTTAAGAACGGACCTCCGGAACGAATTAAGTACTTAACCTGAGGTACCACTGTATCTGAAGAAGCACCTCCGTGTTTCTTGGATATGTTGTTTCTGTAAATATAAAATAATTTAAAACTCAAGAAAAGAATGCACCAGGTTGGCATGTGCTGAGATTTGGTGCCCTTTTCCACAGATGCCCTATTTTGGAAGTTTTATTGCTGTGTGGGCTTGGTGACCATGAAGCTGTCAATTTGGATTCCTTCCCTCGGCCCTTCTACCTGTGCTGTGCGGATAATAACCTTGGCCGGCCCTGCAGGGCTGCTTGGAAGGATTGCTGAGCTGATGCCTGTGGAGTGAATATGCTAAACATTCTGAGCAATAATGATGCCATTGTTTTGTCTTAAAAAAATAACCACATTTGCTCTGCTGGGGTTGGGAGGACTCTGATCTAGGCAGGCAGAGACGCTTTGTTCTTTCGTCAAGCAATCTGTTGAGCCACAGGTAATTCTTGTTATTACGTTGCGGTAAGTCAGGCTAGTAACTTTTGCAGACTTATTTGCAAGGCTGCAGTAACGAAGGGAGGCCACACCCTTTTGGCTGCTTTGGAGCAAGCGCAGGGATGTGCTGGAAGACAAGACCTTCCCTCCGTTTCCCTCGCAAGTTCTGAGGTCTGTTTGTTTGTTTCCCTGCCTTTAAGGAGCCGCATTTTGGCTCCGTATGAAAAAGAACTCTCAGATCTGCAAATTGGGGCTCTGGAACTTCGTCCAGATCCTTTTAATCATCCGGGTTTGAGCGCCGTACATTTCTCTCCCTGTCTCCAGGCAACCTGGCTGCTTTCACTGGGATAATATTTCCTGAAATGACAATGGGGAGACAGCTGAGGATGGGGTCTGGGAGGAAGAAGGAGCAGGGCAGAAATCCCTTGGAAGGCCCAGGAGCCAAGACGGCACGAAATCAGCAGGACAGGGAAAAAACAGAAACATTTCCATTTCATGTGCTATCTTTCTGTGCCTCTTTTCACTAACTCAAGTCACAAAGTGGCTTGTATGCGGTAAATAACAACATAGCAGAACATCACAATTACGACATAAATTCTGTAAAATAGTTAACAAATCATCGGTAAAACAGTTACAAAGCAGCCACCTTCTGTTGATTGATAAAGCAACTTAAAAAATAGACTAAACAGCACAGAAAAGTCATATTATAACCCCACAAAGGGGTTGGTGGCGTCAGAGAATCTACCGTATTTTTTGCTCTATAACACGCACCCGACCATAACACGCACGTAGTTTTTAGAGGAGGAAAATCCGTAGGCATGCCACCCGTAGGCATTCCCTCCATAACATGCACAGACATTTCCCCTTACTTTCTAGGAGGAAAAAAGTGAGTGTTATGGTGCAAAAAATACGGTAATTTGGGACGGTCCAACTTTTCATACCAAGTGGGCCGCAAGAGGACTTTGAACACAGAACCCAGGGGGCACACACTGAATTAACTTTCCACATTGTCATTTAAAGTATTTGCAATTTACATTTAATATTTTTAATATGCACAGTTAATGCAAATAATAGATTTAATGTATTCACACAAATAATAGATTTAATATATTCAATTATGAAACAAATTTAATAAACGGATGTATGCGCTTTTGTTAACAACACACGACACCAAAAAAATACATTTTAAAGACTTCATGGTGTTTTTTTCTTGAATGTAGCCGAGGGCCGACTATGGGTTGGACCACCCTGATGGAACTGATAATGTACTTTCTGTTTTCAAAGACAAAGGGCAGATCTACACTCTACATTTAAAGCACACCCAATGAACAGTGAAAACACATGGTCCTTGTGACCCCTACCAACTCTACAGTTCTGTGCCTTCTTCCAGAGAACCCTGGGAACTATAGTTTTCTCCCACAGAGCTACAGTTGCCAGCCCCCTTAACCATCTGCAGTTCCCGGAGTGGGGGGGAAGTCACCCGCTTTAAATGTGCATTGGATGACCTTTAAATGTAATATAATAAAAATAGGAATAATAGGAATAATAGGAATAATTTATTATTTAGACCCTGCCCATCTGGCTGGGCTTCCCCAGCCACTCTGGGCAGCTTCCAACAAAATACAGTGGTACCTCTGGTCGCGAACGGGATCCGTTCTGGATCTCCATTCGCAACAAGAGCAGAACGCAACCTGCGTCTGTGCGCGCGCAGGTCACGATTCACCACTTCTGTACATGCGCGTGACATCATTTTGAGTGTCTGCGCATGCGCAAGCAGCAAAACCCGGAAGTACCGGAAAGGGTTACCGTCGGATGCAGCCTGAAAAGATTTAACCTGAAGCAAACGTAACAAGAGGTATGACTGTATTAAAATACAGTAATGCATCAAACATTAAAAGCTTCCCAAAATAGGGCTGCCTTCAGATGTCTTCTAAAAGTCCGGTAGTTGTTCTTCTCTTTGACATCTGGTGGGAGGGCGTTCCACAGGGAAGGCGCCACCACCAAGAAGGCCCTCTGCCTAGTTCCCTGTAACTTGGCTTCTTGCAGTGAGGGAACTGCCAGAAGGCCCTCAGCGCTGGACCTCAGTGTCCGGGCAGAACGATGTAAGGTGTGAATCTGCCCCACACGATGGGGGTTCAACCATGGAGTGAAGATGGCACCTAAGGGGCCACGCCCACCGCCTCCCCCACTCCGCCTGTTTCAAGTTCTTACTGCTTATCCTTGTTTGCTGTCAACTCCTGCTTCGCATATGGAAAAAAGCTCCACTTTCGGAGCGGAATTGACTAGGAAAAGAACAGGGGGGGGGTGAATTTACTGGCACAAAGTTATTGGTGGCCCAGGGGAGTAGGCTTGCCTCACCTTTGCAGTTCTGGAAAACAGCTTTGCGCGTAAAACGAAGGGCAGGGGAGGTCGAGCTGCAAACTTCCCCCCTACTTCCTTTGGTTGGCCAGAATTCAGAGGAGGACAACCGGGGACTATAATCAGGGCAGTGCAAATCAATTCCTGCGTCGTTTTTTAAAATTATTATTAGTATTTCTGGGATTGTTGGCTTTATTTATTTAATGCATTTATATCATGGGACGTGGGTGGCACTGTGGGTTAAACCACAGAGCCTAGGACTTGCCAATCAGAAGGTCGGCAGTTCGAATCCCCACGACTGGGTGAGCTGCCATTGCTCGGTCCCTGCTCCTGCCCACCTAGCAGTTCGACAGCACGAAGTACAAGTAGATAAAGAGGTACCGCTCTGGCGGGAAGATAAATGGCATTTCCATGCGCTGCTCTGGTTTGCCAGAAGCGGCTTAGTCATGCTGGCCACATGACCCGGAAGCTGTACGCTGGCTCCCTCGGCCAGTAAAGCAGGATGAGCGCCGCAACCCAAGTTGGCCACAACTGGACCTAACGGTCAGGGGTCCCTTTACCCTTTACCTTTATCCTGCCTTTCTTCCAAGTTGGGATCTGAGGTGGCTCAACAACATTTAAAAGCATTGTTTAAAAATGCAAAGTCATAAAAAACAAACTGACGAAAAGCAATAGTTAGAATACATTGAGACGGATTAAGAACCAGCATGAAAACACAGCGTCGCCTGCTCCTTAGATTCTAGCAGCCTGAATAGGAATCAAAGAGGGAGCCCGTTTGACCTCTCTTGGGGGGGAATCGCATCTTCTGGGGGCAGCCACAGAAAAGGCCCACACCTACCTGTTGGGATACTGCCAGGGAGACAAAGTCCATCATGGCCCCAAGCTGTCTGCCGGACGATCCATCGATCTCCCATAGGCACGCAGTATCAGCAATTAGCGACATGAGTTTCTAGAAAATACCTTGCCACATTCCAGAGCTCATGCACACTCTATCAGCAGATAATGCACAGCAAAAGTCGCACTCAGGAGAGCATTATTTACAAGTTTTATTCAGTGTTGATCAGAACAAAGAAAGACATGACTGCCTGTGTCAGTGTCTCCAACACAGAGAGAACGAAAGCAATAGAAACATAAACATCCTGTGAACACAGGAAATACGCAGGCTGTGACACAAACATCCTGCTCCCTTTTAAGGTGGAACGGAAATATCCTAACACTACCTGCCCCCCTGTTCCCCAGAAATAGTATTTCTGTCTTGCTGGGAGTCAATCTCAATCCATTTGCCACCATCCATGCCCCCAACCACAAAAAAAATCAATTTTTTTTTAATTAAAAAAGACCTTTTGTGTTTAGGAAAATGTGCTGAAAAGTTTGTGATGAATGAAAGATGAACTGTTAGGCATACGCACCGCAAACAAATAGGGGTGAAAGCTATTTTCTTCCCCCCACTGCAAAGAAGTCGAAAGAGATGCTTAATAAATGCAGGATGCGGTCTGACTTCCCTGTAAGTTTTGTGGAATCGGATCGGGATGGTTTCCTCAATAAACAGGCCGCCTGGAAGGGCCCATCTTGGTTCAGTGCAGAGATTAGTAGATCTTAAGGCACGTGGAATAGCTTATCTGCGGGGTTGGGGTTGTGTATGTCAGGAGAAAGGTGCTTCTGAATCCAGCACATTAGAAAATGGAGGGAGGGGTGGAATTAACAGGGGGGGGGGACTGGGCATTATCTCTGCAGAAAGCATCTTTGGCTCGATGCGAAGGCAATTGGGTTTGGAGAACTGACAGTCCTGAACCAGCCCCCCAAAATCTGATTCCACACCTGCTCTGAAGAAGAGAGAGACTTTCATTCCCCGCCTGGGGGGGCCTAAATTTCCTCATGCATGTTCCAAAAAAAATGACGTCACTCTGAACGTCGGTGCGGATGGTTCTGGAAGGAGATGGATGAGCTGCGGAACTGAGCCCTGGGGTGGGCTGGTCTCTCCTCTCCTCCAACATTCCTGGGAGAGGAAGGGAGTTATGGCAGGGGCCAGATAATTCTTCGTGAGTTTATAAAGGGGGGGGGGAGGTTAAAAAAAATCACTGTAGAACTTAACACCCCCCTCCCCAGTTTACCCAATTCTGCACCGTTTCCACAAGATGTCGTGATGGACACCAACTTCAAAAGGGGGTTGGGGAGGGGGAATTCATGGAAAACAAAGCTTTAAATGGCCATTAGTTATGGCGGCTTTGATGCTACTCCACTGACGGAGGCAGTGCTGGGGATCACAGGTGGGGGAGAGCTGCTCTTGAACTCGGGACATGCTTGCAGGGTCATCTGCTTGGCCACGGTGATTACAGGATGCTGGGATTGGTGGGCTTTGGGCCTCATCCAGTAGGGCTCTTCTTCGGTTCTTAGCGAAAACCCTTGCCTGAAAATGGTTCCCCACCCCTGCTGCAACAGGGCAGGAATCTTCTTGCTTCTTGTTTTCAACCCATATGCAGAACCAGGACGGTTAGCTGAGGAATCTGGTAATGTTTCTTTAACTGGGCGATCGCTGTACAGTGGTGCCCCGCAAGACGAATGCCTCGCAAGACAGAAAACTTGCTAGACGAAAGAGTTTTCCGTTTTGGAGGTGCTTCGCAAAACGAATCTCCTATGGGCTTGCTTCGCAAGACGACAATGTCTTTTTTTTTTTTATATAAATGCTTTTTATTAAGTTTTCTTCATCATACACATCCAAAGAAACACAGCCAAAGGGAAACGTTACACATTAAAAGAACATTGAATAGAGAAAAAAGAGTTAACAAAAAGAAGAAAAAATAAGAAAAAAGAAAAAACACATACAACCATTTGCTAACATCAACTTCCTTCCCTCCTGATTTCGGATTTCTACCTTTAATGGTTTCATCTTACAGCTGGTATTGATTTTTGGTTTTTAACATTGGAAGATTTAGGTCTTGCGAGTTCCTGCTGGTTTTTTTCCCCTTCCCCCCCTTTTTCTAAGCCGCTAAGCCACTTATCAGCTGATCCGATAAGCCGCTAAAAGCCTCTAATAGCGCTCATCCGCTAATCCGTCAATGGGCTTGCTTCGCAAGACGAAAAAACCGCTAGATGAAAAGAATCACAGAACGGATTCTTTTCGTCTTGCGAGGCACCACTTTAATATGCATTGCATTCGCTCACTCCTGCCCTTCCTGCGTACTGTTTCTCGTAGGTAGGAAAGGACCCATCTATGTTTATCCTCAGGCATGAATTCCTTGGCTGGTGGATAACTAGGTCAGAAGGTTCATCTGTGCGGCTAGTTAGCCATCATGTTTGCATTCTGTATGCTTAAGAGGGGAAGAAGAAGAAAACTTCCCTTGCCCTCTCCCCCAGGAAATGAGAACCTTCGGCTTCGTTGGCAGAGGGGCGGGCAGGAATTGTTTTGTTTTTCCTTGTGAACAAAATCTTGCCCTTCTATCCCTGGGAGGCATTTATTCCCAGAGGAAGTAGCCCTCAGTCAACGTTCCAGCTTTGCCGTAAAAACAGGGAGGAGATGATTGTTGTACAGTGGTGCCCCGCAAGACGAATGCCTCGCAAGACGGAAAACTCGCTAGACGAAAGAGTTTTCCGTTTTGGAGGTGCTTCGCAAAACGAATCTCCTATGGGCTTGCTTCGCAAGACGACAATGTCTTGCGAGTTCCTGCTGGGTTTTTTTCCTCCCCCCCCTTTTCTAAACCGCTAAGCCGCTTATCAGCTGATCCGATCAGCAGATAAGCTGCTAATAGCGCTAATCCGCTAATCCGTTAATGGGCTTGCTTCGCAAGACGAAAAAACCGCTAGACGAAGAGAATCACAGAACGGATTCTTTTCGTCTTGCGAGGCACCACTGTAATTGGATCCTAAATGTGGTTAGTCTGGGCTAGGAAGAAATTAGCCCATCACCTGTTCATGGTGGAGTTCAGGGCAAAGGCAAACAGTAGACAACACAGAAACCTGGGTAGTGGCTACTGGGTCTCTGGTTCTGGCTAGTCATTTCCCCCCTGTTTTATAAAGTAGGGTGGAGCGACGGGGCCCTTGCTTGGCAGATGTGTCTTGAGGCTGCAGATTGGGGTCACGTGCCAGCTGTTGGGGGGTCTGTAGGCAAAAGGGGGGCAGATCAACAGTTGTTCACCCAAGTATATAAGAGGCATAGTTTTTGCTTGCCGGCTTAAGAAGAAGGGGATGGTCTGGGAAAAGCCCCGAGGGCCAGATGGAGGGATCTGGAGGGGCCGCAGTTGGGCCCCTTTGCGTGAGGTTGTCTTCAAGAACACAAGAGGATTGTTGGACCCCCCCGATGGAGAAGGGATTGCCCTCCTCTTTGGACAGTTCAGACTGCTGCTGCTTGAGAAAGCAAAATTGGTTTCAGTGCTGCAGGGCGGAAGATTTTCAGGAAATTAATCCAGCGCAAAAAAAAAATCCTGCGCAGGAAACTTTCTGTTTCATAAGCTCGTTAGCAAACAATGAATGGGTGCCAGCTGCAAGCACAACATTCAGGTGAGCTTGGCAGTTTAGCTTTGTTTGCTAAATACGAGCAAAAGAAAGGCTCTAGGTTAGGTGACTTTTCAGGGCGACCTCTGCCAGCCTAGGCCCTTCCCGAAGTTTGGGGCTTACAGATCCCATCAGCCCCGAAATTTTTCCAGTACGGATGAGCCTATTTTGCATTGGGTAAATTTAATGGGAATTTCCCTCCGGAAAACTTTCCCAATTAAAAAATTTCCAGAAAACCCACAGCACGATTGGCTGATTTGTGGCAAGTGCTTCCCTGTTTGGTTTTGGCAATTTGCCCCCAACACCTCCCTTCTCTCTCCTTGCGCGTTTTGGGCGCACGGTGGAAAAGTTCGGGCATCAAACTGTGTGCACAAGCTCAGCATGCTGGGCAGCCTCTGCACAGCTGCAGTTTTGAGAGACTTTGGTGCCGCTGGGTTCATGTGCCAGCGGAGGCTTGTTCTTTTGCAAGGAAGGTAGCTTCCTCCTCTCTTCGCCACCCCTGAAACACGTGAATGCAAAGTGCTTTTTGCAGCGGGTTTAGGGCTACATGCACAAATTGGAATGAGCCTGACTAAAGAAGCCTTTGGCTCGGGTGCTGTCGTGGCATGAGCCAGGAAAAAGGCTGCAAGAGTCCAGGTTTGGTGTTGGGTCCAAACCAGAGAGGATGGTTTAAGATAAACTGTGCTCAGATTCTTCTTCTTTTTTTAATACTTAAAGCACTATTTATTTATATCATGCATTATAACTCAGGAAACTTTAAGCAAGCAAGGAAAGTACAGTCATACCTCGGGTTGAATGTGCTTCAGGTTGAGCGCTTTTGGATTGCGCTCCGCGGCAACCCGGAAGTAACGGAGTGCGTTACTTCCGGGTTTTGCTGCTTGCGCATGCGTAGATGCTCGAAATGACATCACACGCATGCGCGGAAGTAGAAAAATGCAACACGCGCAGATGCGCTGTCGCGTCTTACGTTCCATTCAGGATGCGAATGGGGCTCCGGAACGGATCCCGTTTGCATCCCAAGGTACCACTGTATACCTAAATCAACCAATGCAAAATAATTTCTAATCACTTAACGATTTCAATTGCCTTTCATGCTTGGATATTAGTATTTGCTGTAAAGAAAAGTTCTCATATACCTATTCATTGAGTGTACATGGTTAGGATTGCTCTGTACATCTCTTTTTAATTTTATTTTGACAAAGTAATAATAATAAATAAGAATAAAAATGTGCACCCCATCACCAAACCAAGCCATTGTAACTATTCAACCTCCCAGAATTTCAGCACCTCTTGTGACGGTTTGACACCTTTCCTTTTTAACAGTACAAATTCTACAGACACCCTCAAAACCATTTATCCTGCATATACCCCATTTTACCTTAACGACACATTTTTCAGATTCTAACTAAGCCACCTTTGAACCACGGGGAACAAAGCCGGCTGGTTTAACTGACCAGGGTTTGCCGTTAAGCAACAGTCTCAAGCCAGTATTACCTGGAAAGGAAACCAAACGATGCGCAAGACCTGCTCCCGAGGTCCGAGCTTGCTGCAAGCATGAGGCTTTCCTTGGAGTTGTGCAAAGAGTGAGAAACCAGGCATGGAGAAAACATCAGGCCTGGAGAGGCTGTGTTGTCCTTCCTGGGGCATTCTGCCCTGTGGGATTCGAACCCAGATCTTCCTTAGTTGACTTCATGCCTCTTGGTCCTCAGTTGGTCACAATATGAGGGTTTGGTGTGTGTCATGTAAAATCAACTTGCATTGTCGTGTGTGAGATGTTGAGTTGCAAATAACTGGCAAAACGTGGGTGCAAGCACAGATTGTGAACTCCTGCACCCTAGAGATGCCCATCTCCTGGGCTCTTCCAGAAATTCATGCAATTGGCTCCCAGTACGTTTCTGAGCGCAATTCAAAGTGTTGGTGCTGACCTTTCAAGCCCTAAATGGCCTCAAAGGCCCAGTACACCTGAAGGAGCGTCTTCATCCCCATCTTTCTTCCCGGACACTGAGGTCCAGCTCCGAGGGCCTTCTGGCGGTTCCCTCATTGTGAGAAGCAAAGCTACAGCGAACCAGGCAGAGGGCCTTCTCGGTAGTGGCACCCGCCCTGTGGAACGCCCTCCCATCAGATGTCAAAGAGAAAAACAACTACCTGACATTTAGAAGACATCTGAAGGCAGCCCTGTTCAGGGAAGTTTTTCATGTGTGACATTTTGATGTATTTTTAATCTTTGTTGGAAGCCGCCCAAAGTGGCTGGGGAAACCCAGCCAGATGGGCGGGGTACAAATAAATTATTATTATTATTATTATTATTATTATTATTATTATTATTATTATTATTATTATTATTATCTGGAGACCGTAACCTGCTAAGCATGAATTGCACGTGCGCCAAACTCTTAGGGAAGTGAGCAACTGCTGTAAAACCCCATCCTGTTTGGTATTGATTTGGGACTTAGACGTTCATGAGGGGTCTCGGCCTCCTTATAGCTTCTCGCTCTCGTTGCTTTCGTCTTCTTCCATTAAATGAGATGCATTGATCTGAACAAGTTGTCTGGGGATGTCTTGAGCGCCGCTGAGCTCCTGGGGCCGCCATCCTGCTGACGAGGTCACATCTGCCGTGGAGCTGGAGGCCGGCTCCTCAAGAAAGTATTGGCCTCTGCCTGGAATGCGCAGGGTGTGGCCCAACCCACTCCTTTTCACAGCCACTGGATGTTCCCATCTTGCCAATTCCTGCTCCTGGCCCAGCTGCCCCTTCCCCTTTCTTTCTTTTTATTTGCAGACCCCCGAAGGGTGCAAAGCTGCCTGGAAAAGGCCTTCTGGTAGAGCAGAGGCTTGAGCGGGCGCTGCAGCTGTTGGGAGTTGTAGTTCGAAACATCTGGAAGGGGGCATCAGGTTGGGTGGAAGGCTGGGCTGCAAAGCCGTCTTGCGGTTCCCCATACCTCTTACGAGAATCAGAGGCAGGAGCAGAGGATGAACCCGGTGGCACTGCAGGATTTGAACTCGGGTCTCTCGTGACTGATGTGCCGGGCCTCGGTTGGTCAGCATGTGGGGTGTTTTGTCTATTTTTGGAAGCAGGGGGCGATGATTTCATATAGAAAGGAAACCCCATCGTTTCCCCACTGCTGGGTCACATCCACACCATATATTTCTTTAAAGTGAATGGCTCCGCCACAAAGAATCCTGGGAACTGTAGTTTGTTATGGGTGCTGTGAATTGTAGTTTTCTGAGGGGTAAACTAGTTTCTTTTTAAAATAAATAAATAACCTTTTCACAATGCAGTAAGATAAAAGAAACTAATCTAAATAAAAAAGGGAAAGAAAAATAAAATACAGATTCAGAGGAGTAAACTATACTTTCCAGAAATCTTTGGTGGAAACAATGGGCTTTAAATGTAGGTGCAGCTATGACTCTGATTGTAAACGGAATCTGAAATATTTTCCTTTAAGCTTGAATTTGTTTTATTCTGGATTGTTTTAGTTGAAATTTTAATGTGTTGTAAAACGGTACAGAAACTAAATGAATAATTTCATTGCAAAATATTGGCACCTAGACATTCTGCTGTGTTGACCGTGACCTAGGTTTAAAGTGCCGTTTGGCAATTAGCTTATATATCTGAGTTTCTAACACTCCTATAGGAGGGGGTGATTATTCTTTTGTTTTCCTTTGTTTTCCTTTATTATGTATTATCTGTTTTCCTTTTGTATTTTTATGTTGCAAACCACTCTGCGATTTTTGGCTGAAGAGCATCACGCAAGTTAAATAAATAAATAGAAAACAAATGAAGTGTAATAGAATTGCCAATAGAAAATTTTCTGATGCCCTGCAGAGCGATGTAATTTAGCATGTTTGTTTCACCTGCGTTTAGTAAGCAAAGCTAAAAACCTAGACCAGGCATAGGCAAACTCAGCCCTCCAGATGTTTTGAGACTACAATTCCCAGAATCCCTGACCACTGGCCCTGTTAGCTAGGGATCATGGGAGTTGTAGGCCCAAAAACATCTGGAGGGCCAAATTTGCCTAAGCCTGACCTAGACATTGCCAAACTGGTCTAATATTGTATATTCCACTGCTGCTAATGAACTTGCCACATGGTTTTCCTTTTCCTTTTCTTTGTGGGAAAACAATGCGCTGGAAATCTTTTCCTGAAAACTTGTTTTCTCCTCAGCGGCACGAACAGCAGTGTTTGCCTTACGTAGCCCTAGCTGCACATCCCTTTTGCAGCCTGCATCTAAATATATAAAGGTAAAGAGACCCCTGACCATTAGGTCCAGTCGTGGCCAACTCTGGGGTTGCAGCGCTCATCTCGCTTTATTGGCCGAGGGACCCGGCGTACAGCTTCCGGGTCACGTGGCCAGCATGACTAAGCCACTTCTGGCAAACCAGAGCAGCACACGGAAACGACATTTACCTTCCCGCCGAAGCGGTACCTATTTATCTACTTGCACTTTGACGTGCTTTCGAACTGCTAGGTTGGCAGGAGCAGGGACTGAGCAATGGGAGCTCACCCCGTCGCGGGGATTCGAACTGCCAACTTCTGATCAGTAAGTCCTAGGCTCTGTGGTTTAACCCACATTGCCCGGGACCACATAACACCGGTCCTGAGAGATCTGCATTGGCTCCCAGTACGTTTCCGAGCACAATTTGGTGCTGACCTTTAAAGCCCTAAACGGCCTCGGCCCTGTATACCTGAAGGAGCGTCTCCACCCTATCGTTCAGCCCAGACACTGAGGTCCAGCACCGAGGGCCTTCTGGCGGTTCCCTCATTATGAAAAGTGAGGTTACTGGGAACCAGGCAGAGGGCCTTCTCGGTAGTGGCACCCGCCCTGTGGAACACCCTCCCTTCAGATTTAAAGGAAATAAGCAGCTATCTTCTTTTGAAAAGACATCTGAAGGCAGCCCTCTTTAGGGAAGTTTTTAATGTTTAATGCTGTGTTGTTTTTAACACTTGGTTGGAAGCCGCCCAGAATGGCTGGGGAAACTCAGCCAGATGGGCGGGGTATAAATAAATAAATTATTATTATTATTATTATTATTATTATTATTATTATTATTATTATTATTATTATTATTATTATGTCGCCCAGAGTGGCTGGGGAAACTCAGCCAGATGGGCGGGGTATAAATAATAAATTGTTGTTGTTGTTGTTGTTGTTGTTGTTGTTTTATTATATAAATAGATACCTAGTGGAAATTTTGCCAGCAGCGCTTCTGGCCGGAGCCTCAGGTGAGCGAAGTTTGTTCAGGCAGGCTTCTTTCTCTCTAGAAGGCAGATCTAGACGCAGCTGGTTATACAAAGGCTGTATTCTCTTTCCCCGCCTCCAGTTTTCTGCAGCTGTGGTTGGAGGCAGGGGTGTGTGTGTGGGGGGGGGAGATGGGGAATCTGTAGCCCAGCCGAGCATCCTGTTCCCATGGTAAGCAGCCAGGGAGATTGAGGCCGGCTCATTTTTCATTGCATTCTGCAAACCTGCGTAAAAGACTCGGGATGATGTAAAGGAGGCTGCGATGATGAGACGGTTTTTTCCACATATGGCTAGAGAAGCAGCTGGGAATCTGCGCTTTCAGATGAATTCCTGGGAGAGAGGAGGGGGAGTAGAGAAAGATGGTGGGTGATTTATCCCGGTCCCTTCCCCCTTTTGCAAAAGAGGAAAGATATATATTGCCTGGGAAAGGCTCTCTGCAGAAGATTGTGTGAGCACATGGTGTGTCGGCTCTTCCCTTTGTTACCATTTTTCTCACCAAGATTGTGTTGCCGCTCTTGGTTGTGTTCTGCCCCCCCCCCAAAACCCCCACAAGGATTCAGTTGCTTCCCCCAACCTCAGATTCAGATGGTTCAGATATCTCTCTGACCCCCCCAGCTCTTAGTAGCACAACTTGTAATGGCCATGGGGTTAAAGTAACACTTGCTCTTTAAGCCTTGAGGTCTAGAAACCTGCTGGCTTGTTTTTAAAGCACGGGATTCCCGAGGTGCCCATACAGTGCCCGTCCCAGTTGACCGCCCATGTCCTGAGCCCGTATGGAATTGCAGGACCCCTGAGGCATCATTAATGCTGCCAGAGCAACCAAACTCAACATGTTGATACAGGGAACCCAGGCTTTTGTTTTGGGATGATGTTTGGGGGGCAAGTGCATCCAGATTCAAAAGCACAGCAGATCAGTGGGGCTTGACTCTTCCCTTTGCACAGAAGGGGCTCCCCCAAATGGCCGACTTTATTTATAATTTGTTCTGATCTGCTCGCCTAAAGCTCACACGGAAGTTAGACTGCCCCGTCTTCATGGAACATCTGTTCCAATGTCTTTGCAGGGATGTTGTGCAACAGCAAGCCTTCATCCTGATTTGCTTAGGTGTTGTTTCTATTTTTTTTATTTGTTTAATCATTTTTTTGATACAAGCATCAACCGCAGAAGACACAATAACAATAATAACACAATTTGACAATTCAGATTTGAATACACTGGTATACCTACGACTACACCTTTTCCAACAATATTTTTCCACCTCTTTCTCCTCCCCCTACTTCCCACCACTATCCGCCTTATCGCTTAAATGCTCGTTCCAGATTTCTTCATATTTATCCATTGTTATTTTGCATCGACATGCAGTTCATTCGTATGTAGCTGATCTGTCCATATTATCAATCCATCTGCTCAGTGGAATCTTTTTGCGGCTCTTCCAATTCATCAAAACAAGTTTTTTTGCTTCTAATATAGCACAGTACATCCATTTTTTTTGTCCCCTTGAAATCTCCCACGTTTCCAGAATATAATTTAGAATTACCGTATTTTTTGCACCATAACACTCACTTTTTTCCTCCTAGAAAGTAAGGGAAAATGTCTGTGCGTGTTATGGAGGGAATGCCTACGGGTGGCATGCCTACGGATTTTCCTCCTCTAAAAACTACGTGCGTGTTATGGTCGGGTGCGTGTTATAGAGCGAAAAATACGGTAAATTCAGTCCCCCTAAATAACAATTTCTTTTTATTACTATTGCTATATCTTACCTGTTAATTTTTCTTTCTTTTTTAATATTAATATTAATTTTTATTAGCTTGCAAATTTTAACAAATCCATCCTAATTATTTGAATTTAATACATTTTTAAAAAAAGTTTCATTAAATTCCTGATGTTACTGCTTCATCCTTCTCCTTTGATCACCATCTCAACCTTCTACTAGTTTTCATCCATTTTCATAGCCGGCTCATTCTGTTACCTTGCAAACAGCACCGTTGCTATTTCCAAAATTCCCTTTTAATTTTTCATCCCACGCTTCGCGAACCCTGTCCCTTTCCTAAGCGCAAAAAGTATGGGGGTGGTTTTGCCTTGGTGGGTGTGCCTGCCTCCCCCCCCCCCCTTACACTGGTGACTTGCAACCAGAAGAGCAGGAGGGGAGCTTGGCCAGGGTGGAATGGAACTGGCTGGGGTTCTTTCTGGCAAGAGCTAAGAAAGCCAGTGTAACACTTGGGTTGAAATGTAAATAAGGAGGAGAGGCAGGCAGGGCAGAGGCCAGCTTCGAAGAGAGAGGCTTGGCAGTCGACAAAAGAGCCACATCTGGATTGGCGCGGTTCCGTTTCTGTAGTTGTTCATGTTTAGCCTGGTCCAGAGGCAAACAGAGCTGCTCTGTTAAATATCTAAAAGCTTGAATCAGTTTAAGGCAGAGTTGGAACACAACTCCGCTAGGGCAGATGGGAGTTGTAGTCCGAAACAGCTGGATGAGGCGCCAACTGGACCTTTTGCAGACTCCTGGATCACAGAGCTGCCATTTTTTTTTACTTTCCAGGGCTCAGAATTAAAGGCACGCCTCCTTCTTCTTGAATCAAAGAATCGTGGAGGTGGAAGGGACCCTCAAGTCTCATCTAGTCTAACCCCCTGCAAGGCCAGGGATCTTTTGCCCAACGTTGGGCTCGAACCCACAACCATGAGATCAAGGAGTCCCATGCTCTCAGGAGTTCTGTGTAACACCAGTAATCTGCATATTGTCTGGTGAACCTTGACGGCAGTTTACTAACCTTGTGGATAGGTCCCAAAATGGCTTCCTGGTTTTTAAATTTTATGTTCGTTCGCTTTCTTTATGGTCGGGTGGGATATTTAAAGAGACACTGAAATGACTCCCATCATCCCACACTCTCTCACAGTTATTTCATAGAGCATGTTGTCACAGCTATTTACGGAAAAATTGCCATTCACCCTTTATAGTTCTTTGCCTTTGAGCTTCGGTGATTCTCCCCCTTTCCTCTTTTTTAAAAGAAATTTTGATTTCTTTTATTTTGCCAGCGCCGCTTTTTATATCAGAGCTGTTTACTTAATCCTGGAGCCAAAAATGAACCGTTTGGCAGGGATCACGAACAACTGTTTAACCCTTTCGGCTCATCCCAAGTTTCAGCCGAATTGTTCCCAAATTGTGTGTTTAAAAACTTTGAAAGAAAGGGAAAAAATACCCTGGAAAAAAGTAACCACAAACAGATTTCCCCCTTGTGAATTGAATCCTATTAACTGCTTCCAGATTTTTCTTCCTTTCGGTTTCTGATTAGCATAAAAACTTTGCCTCCGATCCAATAACCACTTCCACCTCCCCCCCCATGCCCCCCCATAGCTCATTGACATTTTAAAAAGGGAACGAAACAGAAAGGCTTAATTTATAATGACTGTGAGAACGTGTGCTTGTGTGTACATACAATAATTCCCATAACAGACTGCCTGGAATGTAGAAGCCCCAGCCAGCTGCTGCTGAGTTCATGATTCAGAATTTAAATGTCCAGGACCCGCTTTTGTAGACTCCTTGGGGCTTGTCCAACTTGCTTGCTCGGATTATCCTTCCCTCTGGACCTCCTTCTGTATTCTGAGCAACACACACTAGTCTTTTCAGCAAGTTTTGGCCATGAGAGAGCTGACTTTGCATTTCCCAAACAGCTTTAGGATGAAAATAGAAATCTGCGTGTAAAGTCTGGTGCTGAAATTGCCTGTGTCCGTTCATGGAATGGGACTCCAAAAGGACAGGTCTTCTAGGCCGCAGCCTTTCTCAACCTGTGGGTCCCCAGATGTTGTTGAACTACAACTCCGATCTTTTTTTTTTTCATAAATATTTTATTCAGTTTTCACAATAAAAAAGCATACAAAGACAAAGAAAGTACAAAATCACAAAAAACAATACAGTACAAAAATACAAACATTAAACACATCAAAAGAAGAAGAAAAAAGAAATAAAAACACATATAGTAACAAAAAACAAAAATTCCCTCTTTCTTAATTTCTCATCTTCAATTAACTTATTTTCCCGACTTCCTCACGTCTCCCTTTCTTGTATCCCTTTTTGAACTACAACTCCGATCATCCCTAGCTAGCAAGGCCAGAGCTCAGGGATGATGGGAGTTGTAGTCCAACAACATCTGGGGATCCACAGGTTGAGAACCGCTGTCTGGGGTCTTCCACCTTGGTGATTTTGCTACCTCTGCTTCTCAGCCTCCCCTTGCTTGTTTGGCACCCGGGTTCCTCTCTTCTTGCAGGTTTAATAGAATCGTGAGAGTCAGAAGGGACCTTTCCAGCTCATCTAGTCAAACCCCGTACTCAGCGTAGCAGCTGCAGTGTAGTACAGTGGTACCTTAGTTCTCAAACTTAATCTGTTCCGCAAGTCCGTTCCAAAACCAAAGCATTCCAAAACCAAGGCGCTCTTTCCCACAGAAAATGCAAAATGGATTAATCCATTCCAGACTTTTGAAAACAACCCCTAAAACAGCAATTTAACATTCATTTTAATATCTAATGAGACCATTGAGCCATAAAATGAAAGCAGTAATCACTGTAATAATAATAATAATAATAATAATAATAATAATAATAATAATAATAATAATAATAATAATAATAATAATAATTTATTATTTATACCCCGCCCATCTGGCTGAGTTTCCCCAGCCATTCTGGGCAGCTTCCAACCAAGTGTTAAAAACAACACAGCATTAAACATTAAAAACTTCCCTAAACAGGGCTGCCTTCAAAAGAAGATAGCTGCTTATTTCCTTTAAATCTGAAGGGAGGGTGTTCCACAGGGCGGGTGCCACTACCGAGAAGGCCTTCTGCCTGGTTCCCAGTAACCTCACTTTTCATAATGAGGGAACCGCCAGAAGGCCCTCGGTGCTGGACCTCAGTGTCTGGGCTGAACGATGAGGGTGGAGACGCTCCTTCAGGTATACAGGACCGAGACCGTTTAGGGCTTTAAAGGTCAGCACCAAATTGTGCTCGGAAACGTACTGGGAGCCAATGCAGATCTCTCAGGACCGGTGTTATGTGGTCCCGGGCACTGTGGGTTAAACCACAGAGCCTAGGACTTGCTGATCAGAAGTTGGCGGTTCAAATCCCTGCGACGGGGTGAGCTCCCGTTGCTTGGTCCCAGCTCCTGCCAACCTAGCAGTTCGAAAGCACGTCAAAGTGCAAGTAGATAAATAGGTACCGCTTCGGCGGGAAGGTAAACAGCGTTTCCGTGCGCTGCTCTGGTTTGCCAGAAGTGGCTTAGTCATGCTGGCCACATGACCCGGAAGCTGTACGCCGGGTCCCTCGGCCAATAAAGCGAGATGAGCGCTGCAACCCCAGAGTTGGCCACGACTAGACCTAATGGTACTATACTATACTATACTATACTATAAAATAAAAAAGACAGATGATAAAAATAAAAATTATTATTTTTACTTGCCTGCACTGATGACAGTCATTGTTTGGATGGGGGGGCTTTTATCCATTTTCACAGTCACACAATCAATCAATCAATCAATCAATCAGTTGCTGAACTTGGTTCCACACAGTCACAAAAACAGATTAACCTAAAAAGCCTCAAAAATAAAAACGCAAAATAAATAGCAAAAACAAAAGTGCCAACCTTAATCCATTCTGGAAGTACATTTGACTTCCGAAATGTTTGAAAACCAAGGCGCAACTTCTGATCAGCTTCCAAAAAACATTGGAAACTGGAACACTTACTTCCGGGTTTTCGGTGTTTGAGAACCAAGGCATTTGAGAACCGAGGTACCACTGTACATCTTCAGCATCCCTGACACGTGACTGTCCAGCCGCTGCTTAAGCACCGCCGACAAAGCTGCCTAATTTGAAAAGTTGCATTTGAGGGGGGAGAATGCGGCTTTGTATGGAGAGGGTTTCGGGTTTATTCCCAAGCACCTCCAGTTCAAAAGGGTCATGTAGCAGATGATGAGAAAAGCCTTTTTCTACCTGAGACCCCAATGAGCTGCTCCCAGCTAGAGAAAGAGTACTGGGCTAGATGAACAAATACTTTGACCTAATATAAAGCAATTTCCTCTGTTCTAATCTGGACGGTTTGGACCCAGTGTTCGAAATTAGCCAGGTGCATTTTGCACCTGGATTTTGGCCGCTTGCGACCAAGATTCCTCAATATTCTGTGAATTTCTCTCTCCATCTTCTGGAGGTGCATCCCTGGGGATTCTTGCATCTGGACTTTTTTTCACACACTAACACCCTGTCCTGTAGAATTCTATCAGTTATATTTTATCTGCACAATCAGAATGAATTTCAAGAACCAAAATGCATTTCCTGTGGCAGCCTGAGCAAGAGCGCTGAACAATGTCATAGTTAATTGTTGTCGCTTACCTTCACTTACCCCATACCAGTGTCCTGCTCACTGTTGTGAAGAATATTTTTTCTTTCTTTCTTTTGTCCTGGTTTTTACTTTTTTTAAAAAAAATATTTTTTTTATTGCTCAATTTCCATATAACAAATTATCAAACCATATAATCGCCTACATAATTTCCCTCTCCCCCCCACCATGGACTTCACTCAGCTCCTCTCCCTGGTTTCGCTGCACATATTTTCTCTGCATATTAGAAAATTGTATATATCTTTACATATCTTTCCATCATGTTATCAACAATCAATTTGTGTATGTTTATTCCAAACCCTCCAAGGAGTCCAGTTCATTTTGTTGTCTTTTTAAGTACCATATTTTTTGCTCTATTGGATGCACCGAACCATAGGACGCACCGGACCATAGGAGGGGGAGAACAGGAAAAAACAATTTTTTCCCTTGTTCTCCCCTTCTAAAACAAGGTGCGTTCTGTGCGTTCAAGGTGCGTTCACCCGAAGCCTCCGGAGCCCAGCAGGAGTTCCCGCTGGGCTCTGGGTTCCTTTCAACCTGCTCTTTGGGGCTGGCGGGGGGGGGGGGGAGCGCTGCTTTCCCCCACCGCCAGCCCAAAGAGCAGGTCAGGGAGCAACGGGAAGGTGCGCTCCACCTCCCCGCTGTCCCCCCAGCTTGTGGGGCTGGCGATGGAGAGAAGCGCTGCTTTCCCCCACCGCCAGCCTCCAAACCAGGTCGGGTTTGGAGGCTGCTATCCGCAAGCCTTGTTAGCCCAGCGGGGACTCCCGCTGCACTCTGAAGGCTTGCGGAAAGCTTCCTGAAGCCTGGAGAGCGAGAGGGGTCGTGCGCACTGACCCCTCGCTCTCCAGTCTTCAGCGAAAGCCTGCATTCGCCCCATAGGACGCACACACATTTCCCCTTCATTTTTGGAGGGGAAAAAGTGTGTCCTATAGAGCAAAAAATATGGTAATTTGTAAAAAGTTCCCATTCCTCCTTAAAGTCACAGTTGTCTCGCAGTTTGTATGTCAATTTAGCCAGTTCTGCATAGTTCATCCATTTCTCTTGCCACTCTTCCTTTGTCAGGGTTTCCTCATTCTTCCATCCTTGTGCTATCAAGACTCTTGCCGCTGTTGTAGCATACATAAACTCCATTGTGAATAATAGTCTTACCTTAGGAATGGTCCATGTCACCATTAAGAAAAAGAGGTAGGAATAGGCCCATATATAGGCTAGTTCAGCCTCCTACTATTGTTGTTAACCGCCCTAAGATCTGCGGATGAAGGGCATCATACAATTAGAAAAAGAAAGAAAGAAAGAAAGAAAGAAAGAAAAAGAAACTGTCCCTAGATCAAGTGACTTTTCTTCTTTAAGTTCTCAAAGCTCTTAAACTAGCTCAGGGTTGTCATCTGAACTAGCCAGATGTTTAACTGAGAATCGATCACAGTCCATCATTTGAAAAAAATACCGTATTTTTTGCTCTATAAGACTCACTTTTTCCCTCCTAAAAAGTAAGGGGAAGTATGTGTGCGTCTTATGGAGCGATTGCAGGCTGTGCAGCTATCCCAGAAGCCAGAACAACAAGAGGGATTGCTGCTTTCGCTGCGCAGTGATCCCTCTTGCTCTTCTGGCTTCTGAGATTCAGAGTATTTCCCCCCCCCCTTGTTTTCCTCCTCCAAAAACTAGGTGCGTCTTATGGTCTGGTGCGTCTTATAGAGTGAAAAATACAGTAAGACTTCAGAGCGTTCTGTTTGGCGACCGTAAGCTTGGTTTATAAGGAGCCATTTGGCCCCTAGCTTATATCTGAGTTTCTAACGCTGCCATTGTTCCTTTTTTACCCGGAAATTTTGGAGCTGTCATTGCAGTGGGAGTTTGGCAGGTGACATGGTGCTAGCAGTCTCTTAACTGATAATTATTTGCACGCTCGTCAAAACTGCAGTTGACAGGATTCTTTTTAGGGAAAGTCAAGACTGTGAAATTTGCTGGCACCCGGTATAAGTTTGCAGCGTACATTCTCTCTCCCCCCATTTCTTGCTGCCTCTCCCCCACACCACATGTCACAAGCCTCCATGTACTGTTTTGGTGCAAAATTACCCTAGGACACGTACGTTCCTTTTTTTGTCCTTGCAACAGGTAATTTGCCTTTTCTGCTTTCTGAACCGCAGCATGCCATTTAGAGGCCTAGTCTGAAATTGTAGGCAATTGGTTCATTATGCAGAATTGGTTAATAAAGATTGCCGTGGAGATGCAGGAATGCCGTTTATCTAAGTTTTCCCCGCTTAAGAGAGTGGCTTTGATCTTTTCCTTTGGGCAGGGCTTCCAAACAATAGTCTTTTTATACATTGCCCTTTTCTGTGCTTAAAACCTCTGGTTGTTGTTCCCTTCAGCCTTCCCTTTCCCCTCTGCCTCTTTCCAAGGCCAGTAACATCTTATTATCTTATTGCCGCAGTTCTTGGATATATGTTAGAACAGCTCACTTGAGGATGAGGCCTGGAGCTTGCCTTGTTAGAACCTTGAAATCCACGCACTCTTCTTTGAGCATGCGCAGAGTGCTCTCTCCTTAACCCAGTGGGGGGTTTTGGTTTTGCTTCTTCGCAACTGCTTTTCAGGGTAAATAAAATTTAAATTGGGAACTGGGGACCTAAGAGCCAAATAAGCTGGGGAAAAGAAAACGTCTTAGCCCCAAAGCCACGTTCCGGTGCCAGAGATAAAACTGGTGGAGAAACAGGATAAACATTTATCTTTCGTACGGTACTCTGCATTCAGGCCCAACTAGGCGAGTACCAGGTGTGCAAGAGACCTCGTTGCACTTCAGTGACACATTCCAGCCACGCAAAAGCGCTTTGGGAGATGGGAGTGGGATGCTGTTGCCTGGGAGAGTTTGGAGGCCCAGATGTAAAAGCCTGGAGGGCCAGATTCAATTTCTGTTCGGACCTGGGTTCCCCCACACACCCTGGCCTGAATGGGGCTGGAGTTATTAGATTAGGTACGCTTATGCGTTTGACATCGGGTGTGGAAGCAAGTAGCTGTTCCTTCTGACCGTTTCCTGTTTTCGAAATGAAGTGCGTAATTAATTAAAACGAAGGCATCCTCTTCGCTTGGATTCTCTCCGTGGCGCGTAATCAGCTCCTTTGCTGGCTCTTTTGTGTGTCTGTGACTCTTCCCAGCTCTGCTACTCTGCGCTAATCCCCTAAAAGCTTGGGCTAGGGTAATGAAAAGCGGAGTTACGTAAATAAAACTTCATAGCGGCAGATCAGATGGGAGGAGCGAAACAGGTTAGGCTCCGAGCACATTTTTAAAAGGAAGACGCACAGCCTGTGTCTTCCAATCCGCTGGCCATTGAGGCAACAGAGAAGGCTTCCAGGTTTGACCCTTTGGACTGGGATTGTCTACTCCAGCGTTTCACAAACTTGGGTGGACTACAACTCCCATCATCCCTGAGCACTGGTCCTGCTAGCTAGGGATGATGGGAGTTGTAGTCCAACAACATCTGCATAGCCAAAGGTCCCCCACATCCAGGCACACCAACTCCTAGGGGCTGAGGCAGTCCCCCACCCCTGTGCTTTTTGGAGAGGGCCAAGACTCCTCTATATTCTGGCCTCCACCCCTGGCTCCTTGTGGCGTTGTGTGCATGACGTGTGGTGTCACACACATGGCCTTGCCCCAAAATGGCAACTAGACATTCTGTTTTGGCGGCTGTAACCTTGGCTTGCAATGACAAACCTAGACAGCATTTTAAAAAGCAGAGACATCACCTTACCAACAAAGGTCCGTATAGTCAAAGCTATGGTTTTCCCAGTAGTGATGTATGGAAGTGAGAGCTGGACCATAAAGAAGGCTGATCGTCGAAGAATTGGTGCTTTTGAATTCTGGTGCTGGAGGAGACTCTTGAGAGTCCCATGGACTGCAAGAAGATCAAACCGATCCATTCTGAAGGAAATCAGCCCTGAGTGCTCACTGGAAGGACAGGTCCTGAAACTGAGGCTCCAATACTTTGGCCACCTCATGAGAAGAGAAGACTCCCCGGAAAAGACCCTGATGTTGGGAAAGATGGAGGGCGCAAGGAGAAGGGGACAACAGAGGACGAGATGGTTGGACGGTGTTCTCGAAGCTACCAGCATGAGTTTGACCAAACTGCGGGAGGCAGTGGAAGACAGAAGTGCCTGGCGTGCTCTGGTCCAGGGGGTCATGAAGAGTCGGACACGACTAAACGACTAAACAACCACCACCACCTTGGTTTAAGGAGCCATTTGGCAGCTATCTTCTATATCTTAATTTCTAACGCTGCCTTGCAGTTCAAACTCAGCCATCCTATAGAGCCAGTGAGATGGCCAGAGACAACTAGCACTTCTGGAAAAATAACAATTTATGTGGTCTAAAGCATGCCTATGACCTACACACACACACACACACACACACACACACACACACACACACACATATCTCTGCCCTACCTAAACAGACTTGCGAATAATTCTGCCAAAGTTACTAGTCCAAAAGGATTTTTTGCTACCCTTTCGTGGGCCTGAAAGAAACTTCTGAATTTTTTTATTTATTTTTTTGCTTCGTTGCAAGAGTTGCTTCTTATCTTCCCACAGCTAACCCAAGTGGGTGGCAATTTCCAGGCTTGCCCCAGATGGCATCTGCTTTGCTTCAGAGCTGCGTTTGTGGCCTCCATTTTAACGGCGTCTATTTTTACTCCCAACTGCAGAAATAAACGGTCTCTTAGCAACTTCCTTTCCTGTCTCATCTCTTCCTCCACGCCTCCCCCTTCTGCCCCTCCGGTCCCACCTCCCAAATTATTGTTCGTCTCAAAGATTCATTTTTTCCAACATCCTGCCTGTCCTTTTTGGAGAGGAGTGGGTGGGGTGTTGTGCATGCATCTGTTTGCTATGGGGGGGGGCGATAGAAAAAGGGGTCTGGCCTCTCAAATTGTCCGTAGGCTCTGGGAAGGGCTTACGGGTCTCAGCTGTTCCAAAAGTTGGCGGGGGGGCGGTGTAGAGTGTGGTTTGGAGCTGGGAAAATGAGAAGTAAATACTCAATTAGGCAGGCATCCAGTGTTCCCAAACAAGTTTGGAGGATGGACGGAAAGGAAGGGGGGTGGAAAGGGCCTTGCTTGCAAACTCCTGAATGCCTGAGAAAAACAGCAGCGCCCCAAGGCAAGATCTGAGGTTGCTTGCTTCCCACAGACTCCCAAGGCCTCTGCTGACCAGGAAGGGCCAGAGGCCTCCGAGGAGCCCTGGGTTCCCACATCAAATGCTAATAATGGGAAGCGAAGACTCCCTTTAGCATCCAGAGCATAAGGCGAGGAATGAAGATCGCTCCCTCCTCATCTTCTCCTCCCGCCCTGAGCGCTCGTCATCTTCTCTGAAGGGAATACAGTGGTACCTCAGGTTAAGAACTTAATTCGTTCTGGAATTCCGTTCTTAACCTGAAACTGTTCTTAACCTGAGGTACCACTTTAGCTAATGGGGCCTCTTGCTGCTGCCACGTGATTTCTGTTCTCATCCTGAAGCAAAGTTCTTAACCTGAGGTACTGTTTCTGGGTTAGCGGAGTCTGTAACCTGAAGCGTCTGTAACCTGAAGCATCTGTAACCTGAGGTACCACTGTACGCTTGTCAAGCAAAACAAAAAAAACGCCTTTCCCCAAGTCTCTTTCTTTTTTTTCTGGTGGTGGAAAAAAAGATAAATCTCTGCTTTGCTTTCCTTTCTGCCCCAGTTTGGGGAGCAAGGGTTGTTGCCATTCTCCATCTTTTCCTCTTCCAATCTCTTTCCCTTCCACCCCTTGGCAATAGCAGAGGTACCCACAGGTTTAATTGGTGCAGAGCAGGGATTTTTGAAAGTTCTCTCATCTCCCTGTTGTTTAGTCGTTTAGTCGTGTCCGACTCTTCGTGACCCCCTGGACCAGAGCACGCCAGGCACTCCTGTCTTCCACTGCCTCTTGGTCACACTCATGCTGGTAGCTTCGAGAACACTGTCCCACCATCTCGTCCTCTGTCGTCCCCTTCTCCTTGTGCCCTCCATCTTTCCCAACATCAGGGTCTTTTCCAGGGAGTCTTCTCTTCTCATGCAGTGGCCAAAGTATTGGAGTCTCAGCTTCACGATCTGTCCTTCCAGTGAGCACTCAGGGCTGATTTCCTTCAGAATGGAGAGGTTTGATCTTCTTGCAGTCCATGGGACTCTCAAGAGTCTCCTCCAGCACCATCTCATCTCCCTGGTTCCCGCCAAATAATAATAATAATAATAATAATAATAATAATAATAATAATAATAAAATAAATAAATAAATAAATAAATTTATTATTTATACCCCACCCATCTGGCTGGGCTTCCCCAGCCACTCTGGGCAGCTTCCAACTAAATATTAAAATACAGTAATCCATCAAACATTAAAAGCTTCCCTAAACAAGGCTGCCGTCTGATGTTTTGAATGGCCAACTCCCAGGGCGGCTGCAGTTTGAAACATCTGGAGTAGGGTTGCTAGGTGAGGAGCACTCCAGATCCTGAAATTTCAGGGGCCAAACCCAAGACCTAGGAGCGGGCCCTGGTGATGTCACAGGGAATGGCCCCTGATGATGTCATGGGGATGGCCCCTGGTGATCCTTCCTGTGTTCCCTCCCAGCACCGATCCCTGGAGACGGAGGTTAATTGGGAGAGAAGTGGAGGGCTGCGGCAGGAGGACCTTATCTCTGCTAAGTATATAAGCAGATGCGTTACATAACAATAGTTTTGAGGATCTGATCAAAGACTTTGCAATTACAAAAAGCAGGAGAAACATTTTCAAATATGAAGTAGAAGTAAACAATATTTTCCATCCTACCGTAGGTTTTTCTTCATTTCGAAAAACAAAATTACAGCTTATCACTGTTTATATTTTGAATTAGATGTTTACGGGGGGCACCATAATCTTTAAAGTGCTTAAGGCCGCTAAAGGTCTTAATCCTACCCTGAGGGACCCCATCTCTTGAAAGTCTAGGCAGTAATTTGCAGGTGGCTCGTGCTGAGCTTAAACTTGCAAACAGCACATAGAGTCGTCTTGAGAACAAAAATGAAGATTTAAAGGAGCCCCGGCCTACTTGGAGGATCAAACCCTCCCCATGCCACCTGGAGGGGGCAAGGCAAAGCTGAGGACTTAGGTCAGCTCTGGAGGCCTGGCAACCCTAATCTGGAGGGCACCAGGTTGGCAAAGGCTGCTCTAGGGCAATGGTGTTAGGGACTCCCTGTTGTTGTACTCCTCTCCCATCAGCCCCAGCCAGCATGACCAATGGTCAGGGACGATGAGAGCCAAAGTCCAACAACATCAGACTGAAGGGATAGCTCAGTAAGTAAAGCATGAGACTCTTAATCTCAGGGTTGTGGGTTCGAGCCCTACGTTGGGTGAAAGATTCCTATATCGCAGGGGGTTGGACTAGCTGACCCTCATAGTCCCTTCCAACTCTACAAAGCTATGACTCAGCGGCACACAACTGGGTTTGTTTGCCGTTCCTCTTCATGAAGGAAAAGGAGAATTTAAAAAAGCTGCACCTCACTTTTTACCTTTTGGTCTTTTGCAGAAGAGAAAAGAAGCAATGCCTGAGTTCTGAGGGCAAGATATAATTAGTATGGTTTCCTTCCGTCTGCTGGCGGTGATTTGTGCGTGAAACAGATGTCTTTGAGGGAGCCCCTTTTTAAAAAATAATAATAGCTGAACTTGTGCAATAGTTGCTCGTGTTAACTGTCAATGCTGTTGGGTTCTTAATAGTGGGCAGTACGGATGGGGGAGATATTCCGTCCGGTTTGCATTTACGAAAACAATATACGAAACACATCCTTTGAAATTTGCACTTCTCCGGGTTTCGCGATGCAGCGCCCCTGCAAAAATGCATGCGTTAGGTGGAAGTGTTTATAAAAATCCATACACCGCTGGAAATATACATGGGAGCATTATATGAGGGGGAAATGATTTGTAAAAAAGAAAAGAAAAGGCAAAATTGGAAGCAGAAAGGTGTTTATTAGGGGAATGGTGAATTTTCTGGAGGACAAAAACACACAGAAGCTGATAGAGATGTGATGAAATGAAGATTGGAAAAATTAGAAACTGGAGAGAAAACAAAATTAAGGGATCCCTCTATCCTTCGTTGGCCTTCGGACTGGTTTTGCATCTCCCCCGTTAAGGGATCTGCCAAGGCCGGAGCGGCTCAGTTCCTCCTCATCTGCCACCTCCGCAGTATTTATCATTTATTTATTAAACTTGCTAGTCACTTTTCCTGCAAAAGCAACTGAAAATGCAGCTTACAGCAGCATGCAAACACGTCAAAACCAGAATTTTAAAAAAGTTTTTGCTGATATTGTTTTATCTTTTTTGTAAGCCATTTTGAGGGTGGGTGGGTGTATATGTGTGCGCGCAAAAATAAATAAATAAATAAACTAGTCAAGCAGTAAACAGATTTTATGAAATAAATAAGTATCTGAGACACAGCCATATTTTTAAAAGGCAGCATTGAAACATCCCCCTCAGGGAGGCCAGGGATAATTGAGGGCCAAAGGCCTGGCGGAAAGTAATTTTTTTCTGCCTGGTGCCTAAAGATATGCAGTGATGGTGCCAGGCGGACCTCTCCGGAGAGGGCATTTCACACACCACCTCTGAAGCGCTTGTGCTGCCAGCTTCCGGGCTTCCCATAGAGAGGGCACATGAAAAAGGGCCTCAGATGACAAACGTTGGGTCTGGATCAGTTCCTATGGGGAGAGGCGGTCCTTGAGGTATTGGCAGGCAGCTGCCGAGGAAGGCAGGAGCAGCAGCAGGAGCGGCTTTCGAAATTCCCCAAGCACATTTTGCACCTGGCTATCAGCAACTTGCGACCAAGTGAAGATGCCCAGGTGCCAGAACGGTGCCTGACGTCTCCACCATCTGGAGGTGCATGCCTGGGGATCCTTGGATCTGGACCGGTCCCACCCAGTAATAGCAACACCTCCTATAGAATTCTAGCCGTTATATTTTATCTGCCTAATCGGAATGAATTTCAAGAACCAAAATGTTGTCTTGAGAAACACAGCTTTTGAGCTCCCTGGCCGCAAGATGGCAACTAGACGTTCCGTTTCGGCGACTGTAACTCTGGCTTAAGGAGCCATTTGGCAGCTATCTTCTTTATCTGAGCTTATTTAACACTGAGCTGTGTGAGTAAGCAGATTTCTCCCCTTGCTCTCCTGATTCTGGGCGCAGAGGTGTGGATTGGGGCTGGAACGAGAGAGTAAGTGTTTGGGCAATTGCAATGGTGGCACAGAAAGAGGAATATCACATGGTGTGGGGACTCATGTAGGGTTTCCTGGCTTGGCTGAGGCTGATGGGAATTGTAGTCCAAAACATCTCCACTAGGTTGATGGAGGCTGGCTTAGAGGGTCCTCATTCCTGCTTTCTTTTTGTTGCATCTGTTTTATTGCGTTTGGCAACAGATTGCACATCGCAGTCAAGCAGAGCGTTAATTGTGTTGTTTGGACATTCCTCTTGTCTGCCTCAGAGACAATTGCCTTGCTTGCTGTTCTGTTTGCTGGTTTGATCTGTCTGTCTGTCTGTCTGTCTGTCTGTCTGTCTGTCTCTTTCTCTCTCTCTCTTTATCTCCTCATTGGCCAAGCTTGAACAGGGAAGCAAAAAATAGAGCTGTTGATTTGAGTGATAGGAAGAAGAGAAAGGGTTGGGGTTGGGAAATCTTATTTACGGTCACATTTGGCATCTGATGGTTTGTCTCCAAAATGCACTTGGGGCATGCATGAAAAGTTTGCTGGCTGGGCGGAATCAGTCTCCCTAGCACCAGTTTAATTTCTGATTTTGCACTGAGCTGGAAAACAGATGGTGGGCACCTGCAGAACTGCCTCAGGGTGTCAGGTGCGTTGTAGTAGATTTATTGTCATAGAATCATAGAGTTGTAAAGTTGGAAGGGAGCTGAAAGTTCATTAAGTCCAACCCTTGCAGTTCTTCTTGTTAGGAATATAAGAAGCTGGCACCCCAATACAGTATATGATTAACTCCAATATATGTAACTCCTATATATGATTGCAGCAGCGAGATTGTTCCATGCACAAAGATGGAAAGATACTGCCTTACCCACTGTAGACAAATGGCGGATAAAAACTATTGGACTTATCTGAGATGGCAAATTTAACATGTGTAATTGGTCTTTAAGGTGCTACAGGAAGGAATTTTTTTATTTGGAGAAAAATAATTACTGGCATTATTAAGGATTGGACTTTTTCATATCAGGATTTGAATATTGAAAAAATACTAGTTTACAGAAGATAGAATGGTTGGATCTTAATGAGTGAATACTATATCTTGCTGCAGGACAGAGAAACGGAAGGTTTTTTTAATCTTCAATCTTTAATCTTTTCTCTCTCTTTTGCTTTCTCTTTCTTTCTGTCTTTTTCTTTTCTTCTTTCTGCCTCTGTTCTGTTTTTGATTAAGTAGCTATTTTATTTCAGTGTATTATAAAAATATGCTTTTTAATTGATATGAACTTTTATATACAGTCACACCTCTTGTTACGTTTGCTTCAGGTTAAATCTTTTCAGGTTGCGTCCCGCGGCAACCCGGAAGTACCGGAAAGGGTTACTTCTGGGTTTCGCCGCTTGCGCATGCGCAAACACTCAAAAAGACGTCATACGCAGAAGCAGTGTAGACGCGGGTTGCGTTCTGCTCATGTTGCAAACAGTGCTATGGAACAGATCCCGTTTGCAACCAGAGGTACCACTGTATCTTTGAATCAATATCAATATATATTTACTAATCTCATCAGGCTACTCACTCATTTAGCAGCTGCTCTCCAGGGTTGAAGCTGGGACTTATAGCATCCTAAGCATGGCCTCAGGGATGCGGGTGGCGCTGTGGTCCAAACCACAGAGCCTAGGGCTTGCCGATCAGAAGGTCGACCGTTCGAATCCTTGCGATGGGGTGAGCTCCCATTGTTTGGTTCCAGCTCCTGCCCACCTAGCAGTTTGAAAGCTTGTCAGAGTGCAAGTAGATAAATAGGTACCACTCTGGCAGGAAGGTCAACGGCGTTTCCGTGCGCTGCTCTGGTTTCACCAGAAGCAGCTTAATCATGCTGGCCACATGACCAGGAAAAACTGTCTGCAGACAAACGCCGGCTCCCTCGGCCAGTAAAGCAAGATGAGTTCCGCAACCCCAGAGTCGTCCATTACTGGACCTAACAGTCAGCGGTCCCTTTACCTTTAAGCATGGCCTCTGCCACCAAGTCTCTCAACTGCATCTCCCTTACATCCTTCTCCCCCCCCCCCTTTCTCCCTTGAATAGTTAGCCTGTTTGGTATTTTTCTGTACCATGGTTATGTAAACCTTGCCTAAGGGCCTTGAAACGAAACATTTGTTGGGGGCACTAATCCCATTTGAAAACAGCCACTGGGACGTCTCCCTCTAAGGCTCGGAGGAGACACGGCGCTTCCTTTCCCCTATGGGAATATCCAGGCTTTTAATCCTCTTTGTTAGAAGTTTGGACCATTCCCTTCCTCCCGGCGCAATCCTTTCCTGAGCCGGTGGCATCCTTAAGTCAACATGGCTCCGCTGAACCCCAGAAACAGCTCCTAGGGACTGGGCTGAAAGCAGGAACCGGAACCCGCTGCATTCGTCGTATTACGAGAAATGATGAGAAGCCCCCTCGCTTCTCCCTGTGCCACTCTCCAATTTTAAGCACCCAAGTTTTCCTTTCTGCACATGCATTGGTGGGCTTTAATCCTGACTGGCTCCAGCTATTTTGAGGATGTAGCTCAGGGGTCAGCAAACTTTTTCAGCAGGGGGCCAGTCCACTGTCCCTCAGACCTTGTGGGGGGCCAGAATATATTTTGGAGAAAAAAATGAACGAATTCCTATGCCCCACAAATAACTCTGCATTTTAAACAAAAGGGTACATTCTACTCATGTAAAAACACGCTGCTTGGAGTAAGCATGGATTTTGGGAGTCCACAGCTGTGCCATCTGAGGGCAGAGGCTGCTGCTGGGCACCAGATGTGGAATTGTGGGAAATGACGCTTTTCATCGTGTTTATTATTTTTGCAAGCTGATTTGAGGCATTTTGTTTTGTTCCCTACAATCAAATTTTAAGGAATCAATAAATTTCCCGGCAATTGCGAGAGGCGAGGTTACAGGGAACCAGGCAGAGGGCCTTCTCGGTGGTGGCATCTGCCCTGTGGAACACCCATCAGATGTCAAGTCAATAAACAACTATTTTACTTTTAAAAGACAACTGAAGGCGGCCCTGTTTAGGGAAGTTTTTAATGTCTGACGCTGTATTGTTTTTAATATTCGGTTGGAAGCCGCCCAGAGCGGTTGGGGAAACCCAGCCAGATGGGCATGGTATAAACAATAAATTATTATTATTATTATTATTATTATTATTATTATTATTATTATTATTTCAAAGGCATTGCTGCAAATGAGCATGGAGGCCTGGCCAACTTCCATGGGTAGTCTAATGCTCTACGAATCTGTCTAGTCCTCTTTTAGAGCCATCTGGGTTGTTGGCCACCACTGCCTCATGTTGCAAGGAGTTCCGTAGTTTAACTCTGCGCTTCCACCTTGCGTGGGCCCTGTTGCTCCTTGGAAAAGAAGAATGCTACAATTTGTATGATTTAAACAGGCCATGCATTTGACGCGAAGTTTTGTTTTGTTTTTTTTAAAATCTTTATTAGTTTAAAATGCAAACATACAACGAAGTTGGGCATAACAAAGTTAAATACAGAAATAAATAAAGGAAAAAAATCATGATGTAAAAACAAAAAAACGAAAAAACAAGAAAAAAGGAAAAAGAAAAGAAAACCAAAGATTTATACAACATCATGTCTATCAAATAAAAGTTTCTTGCAAGTTTTATTTCATATTTTATTTTACTTCATTTTATAAAGCAGGCCACCCCCACCCACCCCCGATTCATAGAAGGGACCCTAGGGTCATCTAGTCCAACCCCCTGTGATGCAGGGATCTCACCTGAAGCACCCAAGACAGGTGACCTCATCCAACCTCTGCTTTAAAACCTCCAGGGAAGTAGAGTTCACAACCTCTGGGTTAGATAAGGTGGTGCTCTCTGGATAGTCCTGGACTCCAACTCCCATCAGCCCCTGCCAGCGTGCCCATTGGCCAAGGACAATGGGAATTGCAGTCTGTCTACATCATTGGCTTCCTTCATCTTGGCTTGTGGATTTTGACTAAGCCACATCTTGGTTTTTGAGCTCTTACCTGTCATCACCTACTTATTTCTAATAGGGCTGCTTTTATAACTTAAAGCATCTGTTGATGTATTTGTAACCAAGCCGCCTAACCTTTGCATTGGGAATAAAAACAATAGTTTGGAAGAATGGTAATGATAATAAGAAGTACCACATTTCTCTTATAATTTTCCCTTTTGAACTAAACACAAGCTGGCAGGCGAATGTGATAAGGAAGAATGAAATCACCACAAATTTTAAAAAATCAAAATCAAGTAGCAATCCATAAAAACAGCACAAGTTAATAAAAAAGTGATAATTCATAGTCAGATGGGACTTATGTGTGGTCCCAGAATTCCCTTCTGCATGCAAATGGAGAGCAAATAACTTTTCTTAGAACTGTGTATAAATTTTGTTGCTTGTAATAAAATCGATCTGTGGTCTTTAATCAAGGCAGCAGATTTTAAATTAATCAGCTAATTAATCAATCAGTGCTGTTTAAATTAATCGAGCAATTTAAAAAAAGAAAAAAATAGGGTTCAAATCTAATTTGTCTCCCCTCACCAGATATTATGGAAACATAGCCTCTGAAAGGACATGTACCGTATGTTGTGTTGCTGGTGGCAACAAATTTGTGGCTGGCCGAAAAAAGCCGGCCACAACTCTTTTAGACTATTAACGTGGTGGATGGACTAAGTAACGCAACCCTGTTTGTTTGGTTTTAATTTCTTCTTTCCCACCATGAGACCTAGAACCTTAAAAATACAGTTTGAGAAGACTTTCAGGATATGAAATCCATTCTGTAGTGATCCCTCCTGGAATGTTCCCTGGTTCCCTTCTGTAGTTCATTTTTTTAAACTCCTCTTTTTATTCCAGAATACCATTTAAATCGGGCTTCCTCAACCTCGACCCTCCAGATGTTTTGAGACTACAGTTCCCATCATCCCTGACCACTGGTCCTGCTAGCTAGGGAGCATGGGAGTTGTAGGCCAAAAACATCTGGAGGGCTGGGTTTGAGGAAGCCTGATTTTAAACGACGACAATGCTCAGACAGCTTCTTCATCCAGCCTGCTCCTTGTAGCTTGTTGCTACAGTCTTTGCAGCTGGTGGCTGATTCTGGAGCTCGCTTTGTCTTGAAGGATTCGCACTAGGGTGTAATTACACAGGACTATGTGAATATTGGGTGTTTTGTTTTGTTTTTGTCACCCCTCCTTTCCACCCTTCCTTATTGGCATGTGATGCAAAGAATAGCTTTTGGAGCCTCTTGTGAGTGTACCCAAAGCCATTCTTTGTCCGCCAGCCGGTCCTGGGGGCATTGAGCAAAACGCACAGCGACTTTAATTATTGCTTTTTTGTTTTTCTTCTTCTAATTGCCTCTGGGTTTTGGTCTTAACTCCATAAGCTGCTTGGTGAAATTAAATGCCCTTCCAGGAGAGTCTGTCTTTGCCGCTCCTGAGACTTGGCTTTTGGGGCTAATTTGGCAAATTGGGACGGTTATGTAAGGCAGGGAACAAAAGCCGTACCTGATACCCTTTTGAAGTCATGGATACTTGTGTTTTTAATGTGGAATGAGAAAATTCCACAGGAACTGGATAGGAGTTCTTCACAGGGTTCTGTCTCTCTTGGCTGAGAACTAGTCATTAGGCTTCCCTTTTTTAAATAGAAAACCAAACTACAAGAGGCGCATTATTAATATTTGCAGTAAAATCAGTGCACCAACAGTTCACAACTTGTAGTTGGTTAGACACTGAGGTCAAGCTCTGAGAGCCTTCTGGCGGTTCCCTCTCTGTGAGAAGTGGGGCTTCTCGGTGGTGGCGCCCGCCCTGTGGAACGCCCTCCCATCAGATGTCAAGGAGATAAACAACTATCTGACTTTTAGAAGACATCTGAAGGCAGCCCTGTTTAGGGAAGTTTTTAATGTGTGACATTTTGATGTATTTTTAATCTTTGTTGGAAGCCGCCCAGAGTGGCTGGGGAAACCCAGCTAGATGGGTGGGGTATAAATACTGTGGTACCTTGGGTTACAGACGCTTCAGGTTGCAGACTCCACTAACCCAGAAATAGTACCTTGTGTTAAGAACTTTACTTCAGGATGAGAACAGAAATTGCGCGGCGGCAGCGGGAGGCCCCATTAGCTAAAGTGGTACCTCAGGTTAAGAACAGTTTCAGGTTAAGTACGGACCTCCGGAACAAATTAAGTTCTTAACCCGAGGTACCACTGTAATAAATTATCATTATCATTATCACTAAGATGGAGGGTACTCTTGCCTCCAGCATTGACAAGTGGCCTTGGTGTCTAGGAATCCCTATTTCCAGCTGTTTCTTAATCTCTGGGTCGTGGGTTCGAGCCTCACATAGGGCAAGAGGTTCTGGCATTGCAGGGGGCTGGACTAGAGAACCCCCCCCCCCGGGCCCCCTTCCAGCTCTACAATTCTATCGTTCTGAGAAATGCTTGGTATGACATTTCTTAGCATTGGTGGGGATGTGAAAGATGGGATTGCACTTGTATCCTACTTTTCTCCCCCTCATTGAATCCCCACAACACCCTTTCAAGGAAGGTTGGGCCGAGAGGCAGGCACCAACTTCTGAGGTCAGCCATTGAGCTTCACGGCTGGGTGGGGATTTGAACCCAGGTCTTCCACGTCCTAACTCCAAACACTCGCTGCACCACAGTGGCTCCAGGGTTCCTTTCGGAGGTTGACTGGAAGGGTATGTAATTGTGGCGTGTTCTGCGATGGGAAGAGAAGACGGCAACAGACCCATGCCCTCTGATGGTAAAGGTAAAGGGGACCCCTGACCATTAGGTCCAGTCATGGCCGACTCTGGGGTTGCGGTGCTCATCTCGCTTTACTGGCCGAGGGAGCCGGCGTCCAGCTTCCGGGTCATGTGGCCAGCATGACTAAGCCGCTTCTGGCGAACCAGAGCAGCGCACGGAAACGCCGTTTACCTTCCCGCTGGAGCGGTACCTATTTATCTACTTGCACTTTGACGTGCTTTCGAACTGCTAGGTCGGCAGGAGCAGGGGCCGAGTAACGGGAGCTCACCCTGTTGCAGGGATTCGAACCACCGACCTTCTGATCAGCAAGTCCTAGGCTCTGTGGTGTAACCCACAGCGCCACCTGCGTCCCTCCTCTGATGGCAGAAAGAAGGCCACAGAAATTCTCGCTTCTCTCACACACTTTGGTTTGTCTTTGGTGCACGCCTGAGCCCTCGGAGGAAAACAGCAGCAACACACAGCTTGACACACGCAGATAAATATGTATATATATATATATTTTAAAAACGCCAACTTGTTTGTCTGGAAGCAGTTCTTACTTGCTCCCAGCCGAGTGTGTAATTTGCAAACCTGAAGTGCAAGTTTTGAGGGACAGGTAGGGCAGAGGAGTAGCATAGAGGCTCCCTCCAGGGGAACCCTAATGGATGGGACAGGACTTGGGGGAGCATAAGGACCCCCCCCCCAGGGGGAAATCCAGGGAGGGGGTAAAAATCTCAGGGTGTGGGGGACTGGTGCACTCTTGTCGCCTGATGTGACTATTATCTGTCCAGGACTTCTAAGCTGTAATAAAGGCTTGTCCTGCCTTGTGGAAGGGCCATAGCTCAGTCATAGAACATCTGGCTAGCTCAGTTGGTTAGAGCGTAGTGATGATAACGCCAAGGTTGCAGGTTCGATACCTGCATGGGACAACTACATATTTCTGCATTGCAGGGGGTTGGAATGACCGCTGGGGTCCCTTCCAACTCTACAATTTTGTGATTACCATTATCCATCTCCCTTAATTGACAGAAAATTCTGGATAGATAGAAAACGGAATAACTTTGATTTCTATGATCTGTTTTGCATACAGAAGGCAGGCCTCAGGTTCTCTCCAGGTAGAATCATTGAACAATGGGAAGGGACCCCAGGGTCATCTAGTCCAACCCCCCGCAATGCAGGAATCTTTAACCCAACCTGGGGCTCGAACCCAAGACCCTGAGATGGAAGAGTCTCATGCTCTACTGACTGAGCTCTCCCATATAGGGCAAGGGAAGAACCCTTCCTGAAAGCCTGGACAGCTGCTGCCAGTCCGTGCAGACAGTACGGAGGCAGATGGGCCAGTAGGCAGACGAGGGTCCCTGTAAGCCAGCTGTGCTGGGTACCACATCTCTGTGTGTCGCCAGAAAGTTGGCACGTGGTGGTCAGTGTACAGGGCAGGTTGCTCTGTTTTTAGGATCAGATTTCGGACGTTCCTTTCACAGGAAGCGCTCTAGATCTCTGGTGCTTTTCCCCAGTCCTACTGCCAGGAAAACTCTTTACTGGGTGGTCTTGGAATTTGCTTGCAGCAAACGGGTGTTTCTTTCCCTTCGTTGAAAAGGGACGGCTTTGATAAGAAAACTCTGATTGTTTGGCACTTTTCTGCTTTATCCAACTGTATAGATAAACTTTTATGGCCGCTTTATGCAACTGCAGCCTCTGTCTTAAGGTTGCTACAGAGAGAGGTTAAGTTCACCTCCCATCTCCCAAGGGACGGGGGGATATTTGGGAGAGGTCCCAGGGTATCAGGTTCAGCTGAAAAATGCAGTGTTCTCTGTGGTGTGTAGTTAAATAGATGGATGTTACTGGGAACAGATGGATCAGTCTTATTTCCAGTCTGCGTCAGTTTTACGTGTGTTCACAAGTCTGTTATGTCCTGTTTCCCCATCAATCTGCAAATCTTTTTTTTAAAAATCCTTGCAAAAAATATGCATTCAGTCTCTTAATTTCTCAATATATGCATCTCTGGACACATCTGTCCCCAAATTGGCAACTTTTTGCTCATTTTGAGCAGAGAAATACATTGCAAAAATTTGGAGAAGTTCAAAATCCAAAGGATGATTGCATTCTGATCCGTGTCCGTAACCCAGGAGAGGTGCAAATGGGGGCAGTTTGCTTAAAATGATGGACTGAACAAAATCCCCCTCCTTCCCTCTCTAGTCACCCCTCTGTCGCTGCTGACGGCATTTGTCACTCTCCCTAGGAAGGCCCTCTTCTCATTCAGAGCATAAGAAGATCCATTCAGGATCAGATCAGAGTTCCACCAGATCTAGCATCCTGCTTTCCACAGTGGTCAGTCATTTACTTCTGGAAAGTTTGCCAGCAGGGTGTGGAAACAACCACCCGTTTTCTGCCAATATTTGCCTCTCCCCCCAGGACAGCTCCTTGGACGCCTCCATTTTAGAACATTTAAAACCCGGAAGTGAATGCTCCAGTTTTCAAATGTTTTTTGGAAGCCGAACAACCGACTTCTCAGTTGCCGAACATTTTGGAAGACGAACGGGCTTCCGGAACGGATTACGTCCGACAATTGAGGTTTGACTGTAATTACCATTGATAGCCTTGTCGTCTATGCGTTTCCCTAATTTATGACAACCGAGAGCAGGCCTTCACTATACATTTAAAGCACACAACCTCACAAAGAATTGGGACAGGCTGTGGCAGATTGAGCAGCTGAGAAAAATAGTGGGTCCAATGGTCAAGGAGGCAATTTCTGAGTATTCTGTAGAGCAGCGGTTCTCAACCCCTGGGTTCCCAGATGTTGTTCGACTACAACTCCCATCATCCCTGAGCTCTGGCCTTTCTAGCTGGGGTTAAGGGAGTTGTAGTTCAACAACATCTGGGGACCCACAGGTTGAGAAAGGCTGCTGTAGAGGGAAGTAAGGGGCAGATGGGGCTCGGTCACCTGGGAAGGTAGCCCATCTAGGAGAAGGAAGACCTGAACTGACACTGCCTTGTGGGATATCTGATGGAGAAGAAAAGGCTCAGGAATAAGCCCTACGCAAATCTGGAGTGAAGTTCCGAAGATGGTTGGATGGAAGAAGAAGAAGAAGAGTTTGGATTTGATATCCCGCCTTTCACTCCCCTTCAGGAGTTTCAAAGCGGCTGACATTCTCCTTTCCCTTCCTCCCCCACAACAAACACTCTGTGAGGTGAGTGGGGCTGAGAGACTTCACAGAAGTGTGACTGGCCCAAGGTCACCCAGCAGCTGCATGTGGAGGAGCGGAGACGCGAACCCGGTTCCCCAGATTACGCGACTACCGCTCTTAACCACTACACCACACTGGCTCCTTGTACGCCGCCTCCTGCGGCCAAGCTGGTGCCAAACGTCTTGCTCTGCTTTCCTTTGGACCCCATCAGCGAGGCCGAGAAGGGGGTCTTGTCGTCTGAGCAGCCGAGGACCTCCAGACACGCTGCCCAGGCTGGCACCCTGGGGCGGTCACTTCGGTGCTCGTAACGCAGCAAAAACAATGCGGGAAGCAGCAGTTGCGAGCTACCGGTTTCTGCAGCCACAGCA
This sequence comes from Podarcis bocagei, assembly GCF_964188305.1. Taxonomy (NCBI): domain Eukaryota; kingdom Metazoa; phylum Chordata; class Lepidosauria; order Squamata; family Lacertidae; genus Podarcis; species Podarcis bocagei. Next base: position 50,590,595 of record NC_138139.1, on the reverse strand, counting down.
GGCGCTGTGATTCTCCAGTGGTTTGACGACTTCACCCCCGGAGGAGCACTCCATTGTCTCTCAAGGCAGACGGGTACCAGCAATTGTAGTTTCTGGAATTAAAGTTGCTGGAAGTGGTGTTGCTCTGTGAACGGGGGAAACTGCCGTCCTCCAGGATTCTTTGCGCTTGAAATGTGTGTTGTCCATGCTTTAAATGCAGCGTGCAGATCTGCCCGGATCCGTGAAACTGCTTCCATCTTCCTTTGTGTTGATGATTTCCCTGAGGTTAATTATTTGTTAACCTTCTGGTAGCTGGACTTGTGTTTGTGTGTTGCAGCTGTATCTGGAAAGGAGTGGAGCAGGCCCGTGGCCGAGGTTTGCTGGGGGTGAATCGCTGCTGCGAAGCACGATTACAGCTGCATGCGAGAATTCCCCATATAAGGTCAAAACAGCCTCGGAAAAATAAAAGCTTGTTTGATTCCATCAGCCCAGGGGAAAGAGAGGGGCGGGACCTGCTTCACACATGGCTCTTTTCTCCCTCACATTATTATCCTTCTGGCTGATTTCCCCACAACCGAGAAGACAGAAGCCACCTGGAATAAAAGAGACCTGCCCCATCTCCTGGCTCCCCGTATTTAAACTTACAAGCCTCCTCACACACCCATTTGCAGCATGCCTGTATGCAAATACTGGACTTCAAGCAGGAGTTTTAGGGGTTTTTTGTGGGGCAGGGGCATTTTAAATATGGAGGGTGCCCTGACCCTTTATCCTAGGTGGCATCCATCTTTGGGGGCCAGAATGACAATTCCCTGGTTTATTTATTTTGGGGGGCATTTTGCACCTGGTTGTTGGCCGCTTGTGACCAAGTGAATATGCCCGGGCGCCATCAGACATCTCCACCATCTGGAGGTGCATCCCTGGGGGAACCTTGGATCTGGACCGTGTGAGCATAAATGGGCAACTATGCAAACTCACCCCCACACATTTGAAGAACCATTATACCTCTTCAAACAGCCACAGCCTCCCGCAAATGATCTTGGGGACGCAGGTGGCGCTGTGGTCTAAACCACAGAGCCTAGGGCTTGCTGTTCGGATGGTTGGCGGTTCGAATCCCTGTGCCGGGATGAGCTCCCGTTGCTTGGTCCCAGCTCCTGCCAACCTAGCAGTTCAAAAGCACGTCAAAGTGCAAGTAGATAAATAGGTACTGCTCCAGCGGGAAGGTAAATGGCATTTCCGTGCGCTGCTCTGGTTCACCAGAAGCGGCTTAGTCATTCTGGCCACATGATCTGGAAGTTGCATGCCGGCTCCCTTGGCCAGTAAAGCGAGATGAGTGCCGCAATCCCAGAGTCAGCCACAACTGGACCTAGTGGTCAGGGGTCCCTTTACCTTTATTCCCTTCACAGAGCTATGTTTCCCGGAATAGTTTAACAACTGTTTCTTCTTCCCAGCGAACTCTGGGAACTGTAGCACTGAGAGGAGAGACTTCTCTGCACCCTTAACAGACTACAGTTCCCAGGATGCTTAGATGAGTGGAACCCACGAGTATTAAAAATTGTGTGAGAGCGCTTTATGTGGTGTCAGTGTGGTATAAACCGCCTTGAACTCTTTCGAGGGCAGGGTGAAAATATAAGGATGCTGAACAAGTTTGGGCATCCGACAGGGTTAAGTCTTCCTGGCTCTCTTGACGCTTGAGATCCGCCTGCTTCTCAGTCTACCTCTTTGCTCCCGGCTGGTCCGATTGGCTGTTTAGACTTGCTGTCTGCCTTGAGTAAACTTTACGCCTCTTTTAAAAAATGTCCCCTGGCTGAACTTGCCATCCCCGTCCATGAAATGCTGGGAAGACAGACTCTCTCTCGCTCCCCGGCCAAAAAACCCTCCCCAGATTCTGCTGCTACTTCAATTTCCACCCTATTTGATGGCTGTGTGTTCAGGTGGTTGTTCCACTTTGCAAGGAATTGTCTATTCTGATAGTGGCTCCGCAGCTCCTGGGGATACTGGTGTAGTGTTCAGAGTGTCAGGCTAGGACCCGGGAGAGCAGGATTTGAATCCTCCCACTCGGCTCACTGGGTGACCTGGAAAGCCAATTCTATGTATCTCAGTATTGGACTGCATGCAATAATCCTATAAGGGAGACCATTATTGATCAGGGATGGGAAAACTGGTTTATTCCTAGCTTGCCATTTTCAAATGCATCCACCTTGAAGTTAGACCCATCCTGTTCCCGCATTGATTTGTGATTTTCAGAAAAATCTGCTTGAATATTTGCATCTGAATGCGCATTCTAAGCCTATTTTGATATATTATTTGGTCTGTGTTCAGACACCCCAGAAGCATGGGGAAAAGGTGGATAGCTTAAATTTCAATCTTCATGTTGATCTAGGAGGGTGAGGTTCAGGCAAGCTCATCCTCTTAATTTCCAAAGATCAAATTCCTCCGACATCACTGATACTATTATCCCCAAAATTCAGAAAGTTTGCCCTTGTAGATTTAGATGGTGGTATGTACCAGGGAACCTCTGCGTAGGTTTGCGGCCAAGGCAAAGTTTGAATTATCCTAACTCACTTGGTAGAGCATTAGATTCTTAATTTCAAGGTCGTAGGTTCAAGTCTCGCTTTGGGCAAAAGATTCTTGCATTGCAAGGGGGTTGGACTAGATGACCCCTGAGGTCCCTTCCACCTCTACAGTTCTAAGAATTAGCTGCGGCACACCGTAGATTTCAAAAACAGCCCAGCTAGCTGGTGTTTAAAAAGCACAGCAAGCTCGCTGCAATTTTGGTTGCTCCAGGCATGCCTTCTACAGTGGTACCTGTCAAGAAACCATTAACCTCTTGCACCAGCAAGCGCCTGGCTGTGGGAGGCCCAGCTGTGTGGGGCGAGAGCCGCATCGCTGCCACCATTTCCTCTCCTCCTCCTCCTCCTCCTCCTCCACTTTCGTGCCTGGCATCCTTTCCAAGTCTTCTGAGAAGCTTACTGATGATTTATACTGCTAGAAAACGCTTGTGTGTGCCTGCCTGGCTTGTCTGCCACGCTGCTCACCGAGGGTTTTCAACTTGGCAAGACAAGGTGGGCCGTTGGGGGCCGTTTGTTGCGCATGTAAACACAAATTGGCCATGTCCCGTGGGGGGGGGGCGAATTCTGATGCAGGCTCCTTCTCCCTCCCACGATGCTTCGCCAGTGTGCCTTTGCTGGCATGTTGTAAATCTGGGGTCCCCAAACTAAGGCCAGCGGGCCGGATAAGGCCCGAGGGACTTGTTTATCCGGCCCATGGCGATCCCCGCCGTCCGCTCTTACCGGCGCTGCCCTGCGCGGCCACCCACTTCCAGGTCGGAGGAGCACCGGAAGTAGCTTCCCATGGGGGGAACGGGGAATAGTGTTGTATGACTGGTTATGCACCTGTGCAGAGAGGCCATTTTTGTCAAGGGCTAACGTAATCCTAGCATGTGGACAGCGGCCTTGGGAGTAGCCTATCTGATTGAAAGAAAATGATTTTTTTGTGATCAAATTACATTAATAGCGGCTGAATTTTTAAGTGCTGTCCATGAAGAAAGAATGGGCCATGATAAAGAGACTTAGTGGTTTTTAATGGTAGGTGATGTTGCTGTGTTGTATTATATTATCTTTGTACATCGATTCATTTCTTGGAGTTAAGAATAGGACTAGGATAAATTGTGTTCATTGAGCCCGTATTTTATACAGTCTGTATATGATGTTTGTTTGTTAATGTGTGGTGTGTTATGCCTAATAAAGGATTTTGAATTTGATTTTTTGTGTGAATTGCTCGTATTCCACGACCTATATTTGTAGTAAGCAGAGACGTTACAGCCCATTTTGGTGTGGAGGGAAAATTGGCCGTCTGTACCATTAGACAGGCGTGAGGGCACTGTCTTGAGTGGCAGATGTTTTGGGGGGGGGGCAGGAAAAGCCCCTCTGACTGTACTTTCCTGCCCAGGAGGACACAGTCCCCATTGCCAGCCTTGAGATGAGATTCTGCTGCCAGCCCCGTCTTGCGTGGGTGGCGGATGCAGAATCTTATCCTTCGCCTCGGGCAGCAAAATACCTTGAGCTGCCCCTGAGATTGGCCTTTGGTTTAAAAAACATGGTGATTTCGGGTGAGGGGGCAGCACTGGGAAGGAGCCAAGATCAACAGCGAGTGTGTTTTGGAAAAAAAAGGCAACCCAGAATAATTTGTTTGGCAGGTGTATATAGCAATGCACTGAGATGACTATGTTGGCTAATAATAAGCTATCGTGGTGACTATTATGTCCTAGGATAGCTCAGTTGGTAGAGCTAAAAAGAGAGAGAAAAAGACTTCTGATTCTTTGTCTGTCAGCTTCCTAGATGGGCAAAATCCTTGCTCCCAAGTAGTATCCAGCTCTTCTACTTTCCACAAACTAACCTTTTTTTCAGACTTAAAACCCAGATACCCCGCATATTCATTTTCCTTTTTGCACAAAAAGTCCATAAGGGGTTTCCCGTTATTAATAAAGGGCAGTGATGATTTTTCTATAACTAAACACGTCAACTTTGCCGTCTCAGCCAAATCCATTAATTTCAGTCGCCATTCTTCTGTAGTAGGTAATGGCAAACCCTTCCATCTTTGTGCATTTAACAATCTTGCCGCTGTGATAATAAAACAGTGGTACCTTGGTTTACGAACTTAATCCGTTCCGGAAGTCCATTCTTAAATCAAGGTGTCCTTTCCCATAGCAGCGGGGGACTCAATTTACAAATGGAACACACTCAACAGTAAGCGAAACATGTTCTGCTTCCAAGGCAAAGTTCACAAACCAAAACACCTACTTCCGTGTTTGCAGCGTTCTTAATCCAAGTTGTTCATAAACTAAGCTGTTCTTAAACCAAGGTACCGCTGTATTTCAATATACGATCCCAGGAACTGTGCAGTTCTTTAAGGGCGCTGGGGGGTTGTTTGGAGACACCTATTCAAATGCCCTTTTAAAATATGTTGGGGGGATTAATGGGTTCTTGTTTTTGTTTTTATTATGTATTTTAAGTTTATATATTGTGATTTTATCTTGGCAACTGCCCTGAGATCTGTGTTCTAAATTTAATATATATAAAAAAGAGAAAACAAAAAAAATAAACTACAGCTCCCATCAGCTCCAACCGGCAGTGTTACACTAATGGGAGTTGTAGTCCAAAATGTCCAGGAGGACACCTGGGTGGCAAAGGGTGCTGTACAGGAAAACACTGAACCTGTGAAGCATGCTCTCGTCCTTCCTCCTTATAACTTCCCCGCTTCCATTCTCCCTTCTAGCCGACCACCCTTCCCCAGGGCACCATCAACATGAACCAGTGTACGGATGTCGTGGACGGGGAAAGCCGGACCGGGCAGAAGTTCTCCCTCTGCATATTGACTCCTGAGAAGGAACACTTCATCCGAGCGGAGAACAAGGAGATCATCAGCGGGTGAGTTGGCAGCAGAGAAGGCAGGAATCGAGAGAGGCCACGGCATGCCGCAAAATTCTCATTTCGCTGCTGGAGCAAGAGGGCCAGGGGGTTCAAGGAGGGGCCGTTTCTGCACCTCGTGATGCTGAGCCCCCCTTGTGGTGTGCCAGGGACCCCCACATTTTGACTCTCGCATCCTTGGTTTGTTCCAGGTGCCTTGTGGGATGTTTGGGCGATGTCGCCCTCTTCAGGCAAAGGAGGGGATAAGAATGTGCAACATTGGCCTCTGCGATTGGCTGTCAGTCTGAAGCCTTTGGATAGGCTGGCCCTTGCGCAGATATTGGGAGCTTGGCCTCCTGCCCTTGCCTAGTCAACAGCTAACACCCTAGTCACCCCTCCACCCCAAGTCTTTCCAAATGTCGTTGAACCCAGAAAATCATATATTTGTATCAGGGGGTGGAATTGCACGCCAATTCCATACCAATGTGAGACACTGTATGAAGATATATTTCAAAGAAGCATCACTCCTATTACAGCTCCAGCGGCTGGCTAGCCCTTTCCTGAACAAACATAGACGATGCCAGTAAATTATATAAGTTTTTGTTGTATGAGTCTTAGTCTAAGGTCCAGAGACACACTTGCTATAGAACTTAGCACGGTTTCCCATTTCTTGGTCGATATCGACTTAGCGTTGCCAAAGTCTGCTGGGTGCTAACACTTAGAAGGCCCTGTTCCACACACACACACACACACACTGGCTTGACCATGGCCTCCACCTGCTCTCAAAAGTCCCAGCAGTTCTGCAGGGAGTCGTTTGCTTCTGGGAATGTCGCACACAAGCCGATCTTATTGCAGTTCCGGCACACTCTCTCCTTGGCCTTTTCTGGTTTTGACTTGGTCTCTGTTCCCCTGCTGTCCCCTCTCCCTGTGTACACAGCTGCTCTTCCTCTCTTTCCCAAGGAGGACTGACCTTAGGAAGGAAATTAAAATGAAATATTCCTCCTCCTCCTCCTCCTCCTCCTCCTCCTCCGTTCCCTGCAGCCTACTTCCCGGGGCCTCGCAATTTGGCAAACGCTGAACGGTTAGGCGTCTGAATAGGGAGATCTCCCTTTGAGGCGCAAATCCACCCGTCTGCCTAGGCCAGACATAGGCAAACTCGGTCCTCCAGGTGTTTTGAGACTACAACTCCCATCATCCCTGACCACTGGTCCTGTTAGCTAGGGATGATGGGAGTTGTAGTCCCAAAACATCTGGAAGGCCGAGTTTGCCTGTGCCTGGCCTAGGCCTAAAATCTCAGCCTGTCTCCCTCCAGAGCAGTTTCTTCACCCAAATTCTGAGCAGTGAAGCACACTTGCTTTTTCTGAGTTGGTAATGTGTTCCTGAAAGGATATACTTTCAGAGGCAGTTAAATGATCTACTTTCAGAGGCAGTTAAATTCCTTTTGCAGACGTTCCCCACCCTAAAGTTTACATTCTTGCGAAGGCCCTGGGTTAGGCTGCTTTTAAAATCAAGGTGGGCGTGGATCACTGAGGACTAGGATCATTTTCAGTCCCGAGCCCGTGGCAGGCTAGAATCCTTATGCAAAGACGTCTTGAGCTCAGCAGGTCTGCATGGAGCGGAAGTGGCAAACCTGAATTTCCCTGAGCTGCAGCCGGCTAGCCTCTTTCGTTCTATTTTTTTGCCTCTTAAACCTGCAAATCCTGAAATAGGCGTTAAAACAAAGGGGGGGGGGAGATTGAAATGAGCACAGCAGACAGGGAGAGGCAGAATCCAGGCTGCGGAATTGGACCTGACCTGTTGAGCAGGATTTGCTTGTTTCCTCCGTCTCCCTGTCACAGCTGTCCTGCCCAAGTCGGGCTTGATCTGCGGGAATTAATTGTTCCCTGAATTTCTTGCCCGTCTCTCTTGCTGGGGCCAGAGTGCTCCAGCCGCCTGCAACCCCTTTCTTGGAGAAATGCTTCATGCCTAAAGAAATGTTCGGACTATGTACAATGCACGGTGGTGCAAACCTGTACGGTTTGGGGAGATCTGGTTCTGTCAAAACTGGGGTTAACAGGGGCAAATCGGCCGGTCACTTGACCTTAGAAACCGAATTGGCGTCAGTTTTGTTCCTTTGAGGAGTTATCCGTCACAGAGCTCCCTGCTCTGAGTCACAGCGAGATTTTTATGTGCTTTATGGACTGCTTTTAAGCTATTTAAAGCGTGCTGGAATGCTGCCAGAGCAGAGGGCAAATTGGCCACATCCACACAACACATTTAAAGCACTATCATACCACCTTAGGCAGAATTCTGGGAGCTGTAGCCTGTTAAGGAGCTGAGAGTTCTTAAGAGGTTCCCTGCACAGAACTACAACTCCCAGCATTCCCTGGGAAGAAGGATTGATGACGAACAGTCGGATAATTGAAGCTCTGTGAGGGGAACAGGGGCCTCTCTGCCTCTTTAACAAACTACAGTTCCCAGGATTCTTTGGGGGAAGCCAGGACTCGAATGCTTTGCATCTGGCCTGAGCCTCGCCGATTCTTGGAATTCTGCTGTTAAGAGGATAAGCCCAAAGTCTGTGGTCCTAAACAGTGTTAGAAACTCAGATATATTAGCTCATCGTCAAAGGGTAGCTTAAGTCTGGGATATGTTTGCTACAATGGTACCTCTAGACATGGACTGCCAGCTCAAATTGTCAGAAACTGGTATCGCGATCTGAGTGCCGTGCTAGTTTCAGGCAATTTATCAATATATCGCTCATCTCTAGTGTCAGGATCCGTCTCCAGCACCTTCAGAAACCCTGGGGTCGGTGTTGACAATACTGAGTTAGATGGACCCAGTGGTTTCACTCTGTCTTAGTCGACTTTCTGTTCACCCTGGGAAGGGAGGCAGAGAGCAGTTGCTCCCTCCTAAGTGAGCCGTCTCAGGGGCTGCTGGCACAATTCAAAGTGTCAGTGCTGACCATTAAAGCCCTAAATGGCTTCGGTCCAGTATACCTGAAGGAGCGTCTCCACCCCCATCATTCAGCCTGGACTCTGAGGTCCAGCTCCGAGGGCCTTCTGGCGGTTCCCTCCCTGTGAGAAGTGAAGTTACAGGGAACCAAGCAGAGGGCCTTCTCAGTAGTGGCGGCCACCTTGTGGAACGCCCTCCCATCAGATGTCAAGGAAATAAACAACTATCTGACTTTTAGAAGACATTTGAAGGCAGCCCTGTTTAGGGAAGTTTTAAATGTTTGATGTTTTATCGTGTTTTTAATATTCTGTTGGGAGCCGCCCAGAGTGGCTGGGGAAACCCAGCCAGATGGGTAGTGTAATAATAATAATGATAATAATAATAATAATAGGTAAAGGGACCCCTGACCATTAGGTCCAGTTGTGGCCAACTCTGGGGTTGCAGCGCTCATCTCGCTTTACTGGCTGAGGGAGCCGGCGTACAGCTTCTGGGTCATGTGGCCAGCATGACTAAGCCACTTCGGGCGAACCAGAGCAGCACACGGAAACACCGTTTACCTTCCTGCCGGAGTGGTACCTATTTATCTACTTGCACTTTGATGTGCTTTCGAACTGCTAGGTTGTCAGGAGCAGGGACTGAGCATCGGGAGCTCACCCCATCGCGGGGATTCGAACCGCCGACCTTCTGATCGGCAAGTCCTAGGCTCTGTGGTTTAACCCACAGCGCCACCCGTGCCCCAATAATAATAATAATATGTTGTTGTAAAACCACTGGATTTCCAGCAGCTTGATTTCTGAGATCAGGCTGCTTCTGTCATGCTGCTCACGTGAAATCCCCCCCCCCCCCGCCCTCCATTGAGGTTGGAGTGGGTTCCTGTTTGGCAACACGACGTCCATCTGTTTTAGGTTTGCAGCTGCTGGCTTGGGGGTGGTGTGAGAATTTGGGGTGGTTATTATTACGATTATACGCTGTATTCTGTGCCCTTGCTCCCTCTTGAGAAGCTTGCGTCTGGGAGCTTGCGCAGTTCAGAGTCGCTAGAGAGAGAGAGAGAGAGAGAGAGAGAGAGAGAGGCAGGCTTTTATTTTCACGGTGGTGTTGAATAAACTCCTGAAAAGTAGCAACTTAGCCCTGGAGTACACGGACGCAACCCCATGCACAAACAGTGCACCCTGTGCTTGTTTGTGTGTGTTGGAACGGAGATTAGAAACCACCCCACCGCTTGGGAGGGGAAGAGAAGCCATTCACATTGAGCAGGGGTTTGGGGGGGGGAAGGGGGCACAGTTATTCCTCTGCTTGCACCAGTGCCCACGTTGTTGCTGTTTGCACAGAGAAGATTTGAGGAGTAATGGGGAAAGTTGTAGCTCAGAGGTAGAGCATCCATTTAGCATGCAGAAGGTCGCAGGTTCAATCCCCAGTGTGGTGGTGTTGGTGTTATTAATAATATTATTATTAGGGTTTGCAGTCGTAGAAGAGTTGGGAGGGACCATGAGAGTCATCTGTTCCAACTCTGTGCAATGCAGGAATCTTTTGCCCAACATGGAGCTTGAACCCCTGACCCTGAGATTAAGAGCCTCATTCTCTATTGTCTGAGGTATTGCTCTGCTGGAAAATGGTACCGGATTCATAGAGGGCAGTGGAACATATACAACCATCCTTTTCATAACCCACAAGCCCTCATAGTCTATTCAGATGAGCCATACCTTTCCAACGCCTCCCTTATTTTGAACTGCAGATGTTTGGAAATGGACTTGGGACAGTTTGCATGCAAGTTGTGTACTCTGCCACCACATTATATCCTGTCCCCCAGAGCAACAGCTGCCTGGATGTCTCCAACGTAAGGGGGACTGTGTGTGTGCGTATGTGCTTTGAACACAGAGCCATGGCAAGACTCTTACGTTGTTTTCCCTCAAGTCAGATTTCCTGGTTAGTCCATTGACTTAAAATTGCAAATGTTAAAAGCATTGGGAATACCGCTTCCACCCCCTCCGATCTACCCCGGTGTTGCACAAGCCCAATACAGTGGTACCTTGGTTTACAAACTTAATCTGTTCCGAAAGTCCGTTCTTAAACCAAAACCGTTCTTAAACCGAGGCACACTTTCCCTAATGAGGCCTTCCGCCGCCGGTGCCCTTCTACCGTTCGGATTCCGTTCTTAGACCGAGGTAAAGTTCTCAAACCAAAACACTATTCCCGGTTTTGCGGAGTTTGTAAACCAAATCATTCTCAAACCGGACTGTTCTTAAACCGAGGTACCACTGTAATCTACCTCTTTCTTTAATAGATGCTTGTAGCCAACCAGCCAACCTGCTCCATGAAAGGGGGAACCACTGCCAGTCTCACCTGGCTCTCGGAGCCTTTTCCGGATGCTTCCCGTGACACGATTCCTAACTTTCCTCTCTTTCCTCCAGGTGGCTGGAGATGCTGGTTGTCTACCCAAGGACGAACAAGCAGAACCAAAAAAAGAAGAGGAAAGTGGAGCCCCCGACTCCGCAGGTAAATTGGTAGGAAGGGGGAAGTGATCCCCACCAGTTATGGCTAGCAAGATATGGGACTCCCTTTGAAAAGCACGCCTCTGAAACGAAAGCAGCTTTTCACAGCTTGCTCATGGCTTTGCAGCAATCATCGTTTCTTTTTCTTTTTTTACCAATTTTTAAAACTTGATTTCCCAACTCTTATCAAATCAGCCACAAATTAAGACAGATTTAATACCGTTTTTTCCAAAAATAGGTTTCCCGCACTCCATTCTTGATGCGTCTAAGGTTTCCTCTTATCACTGCTTTATTTTCCTAGTTGCTTCTAGTTCACATTCCATTCCTTACAATTCACCTTATATCATATTGGCCGGAATATAAGCCGCACCCGCAAATAAGCCTCACCTTTAAAATTCAAGGGGGGGGGAGACAATACCTGAATATAAGCTGCTCCCTTAAAATTCCGCAGGCACTCACACCCATAAATGGCAAATGTAGAAGAAAATCCGAAAGTGGTATCATAAAAGCCCATTTTTGTAAGGTCGCAAATTTAAGCCGCACTTTAACTTTTCACCGTCAGAATTTTGGGGGGAAAGTGTGACTTATATTCAGGCCTACATGTTATTGCAGTAGTTTTTGTTTTTTTGTTATTTTAAAACTTATTTATCCTTATCCGTCAGCTATTTCTGCACGTATAATCTTTTAACATTTGCAATATCATCTTGCGCTCGTCTTTTCAAGCGAGAAAGAAAGTGGGGTCAGGAGGGAGCACCCAGAACCACGTTCTGCGCTTTCTCTGTGGAAGTGTAGGACTTTGCCTTACCCTGAGTCCTGCCTCTCGCTTGAGGAAGAAGTACAGTTTTACTGCCAAGATCTTTGGTATTCAGAGCCATGCAAAACAGGGTTCAAAGGCTCAGCAGGAGCTGTGCATGGCTGCGCAAGCTAAGACATTGGTCCAGCAAGCAACACGCCCTCTCAAGTCCCGTTATGTGGGAATGGAAGCATGGAAAGGGAGGCTGTTCTTTGGACTGGGCAAGCAAACGGGAATTCCTCCTGCGAGGGATAGACCTAGGCCATCTGTTCACAACCTGCGCTGGCATCTCTGTGACCCAGAAGATGGGGGACATAGAATCATAGAATCATAGAGTTGGAATATACCACAAGGGCCATCCTTGGCTTGAGAGCAGTACATGTGAAAAGGATCTAGGAGTCTTGGTTGACCACAAACTTGACAGGAGCCAACAGTGTGACGCGGCAGCTAAAAAAACCAATGCAATTCTGGGCTGCATCAATAGGAGTATAGCATCTAGATCAAGGGAAGTAATAGTGCCACTGTATTCTGCTCTGGTCAGACCTCACCTGGAGTACTGTGTCCAGTTCTGGGCACCACAATTCAAGAAGGACACTGACAAACTGGAACGTGTCCAGAGGAGGGCAACCAAAATGGTCAAAAGCCTGGAAACGATGCCTTATGAGGAACGGCTAAGGGAGCTGGGCATGTTTAGCCTGGAGAAGAGGAGGTTAAGGGGTGATATGATAGCCATGTTCAAATATATAAAAGGATGTCACATAGAGGAGGGAGAAAGGTTGTTTTCTGCTGCTCCAGAGAAGCGGACACGGAGCAATGGATCCAAACTACAAGAAAGAAGATTCCACCTAAACATTAGGAAGAACTTCCTGACAGTAAGAGCTGTTCGACAGTGGATTTTGCTGCCAAGGAGTGTGGTGGAGTCTCCTACTTTGGAGGTCCTTAAGCAGAGGCTTGACAACCATATGTCAGGAGTGCTCTGATGGTGTTTCCTGCTTGGCAGGGGGTTGGACTCGATGGCCCTTGTGATCTCTTCCAACTCTATGATTCTATGATTCTATGAGTCCAACCCCCTGCCAAGCAGGAAACACCATCAGAGCACTCCTGACATATGGTTGTCAAGCCTCTGCTTAAAGACCTCCAAAGAAGGAGACTCCACCACACTCCTTGGCAGCAAATTCCACTGTCGAACAGCTCTTACTGTCAGGAAGCAGCATCTCTGAACCAGACTGAGCAGAACTTTCCTCCTGGGAGGCTGGGCTATCGGTGGGTCCTGGAGATGGTGCCAGAATGAGAGGCAAGGCCAGCGCAGGAGCCGGGAAGATGCAAAGTGCTTTATTGATCATAGGATCGTAGTAGAGTTCGAAGTCCAGCCCTCTGCAATGCAGGAATCTCAGAAAGTTTTTGCTGATGTTGAGTTGGTATCTCATTCTTGTAACCGGAATCCATTGGTTCGGGTCCTAGCCTCCCGAGCAGGAAAACACAAGCTCGCTCCATCTTCCATGTGACAGCCCTTGAGATATTTAAAGATGGCTCTAATAACAACAACAACAACATTTTATTTATATCCCGCCCTCCCCAGCCGAAGCCGGGCTCAGAGCGGCTAACAACAGTAAAAATAACACAGTTTACATAAAATCATAATCATTTAATTGAAATTCATTCTAAAATCAATTCATTCTAAAATCAATTCAGAGTCAAATTAATGGCAACCATTGGGCTAGAGTTCTGTGAGGATTACAGAAGGAGAGAGGGGGTCAGACTGTGCCTTGGCCAAAGGCCTGGTGGAACAGCTCTGTCTTGCAGGCCCTGCGGAAAGATGTCAAGTCCCACAGGGCCCTGGTCTCTTGTGACAGAGAGTTCCACCAGATTGGAGCCATGGCCGAAAAAGCCCTGGCTCTGGTTGAGGCCAGCCTAACCTCCTTGTGGCCCGGGACCTCCAAGATGTTTTTATTTGAAGACCGTAAGGTCCTCCGCGGGACATACCAAGAGAGGCGGTCCCGTAGGTACGAGGGTCCTAGGCTGTATATCTCCTCTCAGTCTCCTCTTTAACATACCAGCCTTTTCAACCTTTCCTCATAAGGCTTAGTTTCCAGACCCTTGATCATCTTGGTTGCCCTACTCTGCGCACATTCCAGCCTGTCAACATCCATCTTAAGTTGTGGTGCCCAGAACTGGACACAGAATTCCAGGTGTGGTCTGACTAAGGCAGAATAATACTATGACTTCCCTTGATCTGGACACTAGACATGTATTGATGCAGCCTAGAATAGCATTAGCTATTTTTGCTGCTGCATCACACTGTTGGCTCGTGATAAGTTTGTGATGAGGGGTGGAGTGGAGCACCAGAAGGGGAGCTCTCCTCTCGATCTGATTCCCTGAGGTGGTTCACCCATCTCCTGACTCCCTGGAACAGCTCATTCCAACCTGTTGGCCCCTCTCTGGGTGAAGAACAGCCAAATTCCCCTAACCCTCACCCTGGTCTGACCAGCCCCTCCACGATGTGTCCTCGGGACACATGACAGACTGCATTGGTCCGGCTAGCTCAGCGAGGGTTCAGGCAGGAGTCTCTCTCTCCCTGGCCTATGTGGGAGCAGCACAGATTGAGCCTGGGATTTTTTTTCCCGTCCCCCCCCCCCCCAAATGCCAAGCAGGCACACTGACCCTGAGGCACAGTCCTCTCCCTGCACAGAAACTTGCATACAAGGGACTTGCTGTATCTAGGTCCAAATAGCAACACCCTAGAGGTCCCGGGCCCTAAGGAAGTTAGATTAGCCTCAACCAGAGCCAGGGCCTTTTCAACACTGGCCCCGGCCTGGTGGAACGCTTGTGTCTCATGAGACCAGGGCCCTGCAGGATCTGATTTCTTTCCACAAGGCCTGTAAGACAGAGTTGTTCTGCCTGGCCTTTGGCTTGGAATCAACTTGATCCCCTTCCCCTCTTTCCTTTTTCCTTCTGTGATGGAACTCCTATTTGAGGACTTCCCAGGCTTTTTTTCTGGCCCACGTAGGACCAGTCTGAATAGTTGGCCTTGGTGAAGATTTGACGTTTTCATCCCCAAAAAGTTTTTGATTTGAGTTTCTATTGAAATGAGACTGTATTTTAATGTTGTATTTTAATCTTGTTTTTAAGTTGTATCTTAATCAATTGTTTTATATCTGGTGTTAACCCCCCTGAGCCTGGTCTTGGCTGGGGAGGGCGGGGTAAAAATAAAATGTATTATTATTATTGGGATGTGGGTGGCGCTGTGGTCTAAACCACTGAGCCTCTTGGGCTTGCCGATTGGAGGTTTGGCGGTTCAAATCCCCGCGACAGGGTGAACTCCCGTTGCTCTGTCCCAGCTCCTGCCAACCTAGCAGTTTGAAAGCACACCAGTGCAAGTAGATAAATAGGTACCCTTGTGGCGGGAAGGTAAACGGCGTTTCCGTGCGCTCTGGTTTCCATCACGGTGTCCCGTTACACCAGAAGCGTTTTAGTCCTGCTGGCCACATGACCCAGAAAGCTGTTTGTAGACAAATACCGGCTCCCTTGGCCGAAAGCGAGACGAGCGTCCCAACCCCATAGTCGCCGTTGACTGGACTTAACCGTCCAGAGTTCCTTTACCTTTTTCACCACATGGTGTTCATGTGCGTACACAGAGTGACACCCTCCTGCAGCAAGGCAGACAAAGGCTACTTCCTGGTTGCTGCCTACAGGCTTTCGGCTCCCTTTTCACAGCTGGAAACAGGGAATGTATTGTTGACTGTCCACAGGCCTCCCCAGTTGGATTGGATTACCCAGAGCTCTGGTTTCCCTACAGGGGAGAGGTTCCCTGGAGGTGACTCTGAGAGTAAGAGGCCACAGCTGAGGTTGAGGCCATTCCTAGATCTTTTAGGGGCTAGGACTGCGTTCTCTGGGGATCCAGTGACAGCGTTGGTCTCTTTTGACTATAAATGGTAAAAAGAGAGAGAGACAGAGAGAGACCCAAAACCCTGGTGCAGGACCATGACTTATTCTTTCCTGCCGGAGTCTGTGGGGGGTGAGAATTCAGCTCCTGATCCTGTCCGAATAGCTGCTCTTCTTCTCTGGGACTGACTGTGTTCAAGGCACACAGCTCCCCACAAAGACAGCTCAGGACTGCGGTTTATCCCTTTGAGAGCCTGAAGTTCGCAGCACCCTTAACAAACTCCAGTTACCAGGATTCGGGGGGGGGGAGTTGTGTACTTTGAAATTACAGTTGTGTACACAGACTTAAGGCTGAGATTTTGTTGCTGGGTTGGGTTAACCCAACGGGTCAATGGCATGGATTCGTGGGCCTGCCCAGGAAGATTCTGGCATTTGGGGTCATGAGATGGGAGCCACATGAACATCTCCCCAGGTTGTCATTGTTGCTGTTGTTAGAATTTGTATACCGCCCTGTACCCAGGGGTCTCCGGGCAGTTCACAGAATAAAATCAAGATATAAAACCACAAAATTCATAATAAAAGTAAAAACAACCCAATAGCTCCCCCCCAAGCATTTAAAAGGGCATAAGATGTAAATCAGATTACCCAAAGTCCTGGTTAAAAAGGAATGTTTTTGCCTGGTGCCTAAAGGTGTACATTGAAGGCGCCAGGCAAACTTCTCTGGGGAAAGCATTCCACAGACGGGGAGCCACTGCAGAGAAGCAGTGTTGAGTGGAGAAGCTTTCAAAGCGAATTGTGCATTAATAGACCGACTGTGAACCTTCTCCTTGGTTGTGACAAGGCTTAAGCCCAACAGGAGCGATTTCACAGAGCTGTCATAATGTTGTGAGGAGTTGAGAGGCAGGTGTCATCTACTTGTCTTCCTATTATTATTATTATTATTATTATTATTATTATTATTATTATTATTATTATTAAAATTTGTATACCACCTTTTATCTGTAGATCGCAGGGCATTTCATAACATAAAATATACAATATAAAGAAGCACAAAATACATAATAAGAATGAAAACAAACCAATAATCTCCTCTCCCATAACATATTTCCCCCCTGAAATAATTTTTATTGGTTTTACACATACAAAATATAAATGAACACAAACTGTAAAAACAAATCTATATAACGAGATTCTCTGAATCTCGAAACTTCCCCCCATCCCCTCCATGGGGTCTCATTTTAAACATCTACAACTGCATATTCATCCGTACTCCAGTTTTTATATCAAACCATATTGTCCATAATAATTTTTACACGACAAGTGGGTCAAAATCCTGTTCTTATAGTGCTCTCCCAAATAACTTATAAAATTTTCCCATTCTTTTATAAAGTTTTTATCCTCTTGGTTTCTGAGTTTTCCAGTCAGCTTTTCCCATAACACATTTAAAAGGACATCGGATGTCATGCCAAAGGCCTGGTTGAAGAGGAACGTTTTCGCCTGGCGCTTAAAGGTGTGTAAGGAAGTTGCCAAGCGAGGCTCCCTGGGGAGAGCGTTCCACAAATGAGGAGCCACTTCATAAAAGGCCCCGTCTCGTGTTGCTACTCTCCGGACCTCGCGTGGAGGAGGCACATGGAAGAAGGGCCTCAGAGGATGATTTTAGGGTCCAGGTCGCTTCATGTGGAGAGAGAGAGTCCTTGAGGTATTGTGGTTCTGAACCACTTAAGGTGCTATAGATTAAAATCATCTCTTTGAATTAGGGCTGGAAACTAATTGGCAGCCAGTGCAGTAGGGTCAGAATTGGCATAAGATGCTCAAAGCACCTTGTCCCAGCTGAAATTCTCGAACCGTCTTCAGAGGCAGCCTAACGTACAGTGGTGCCTCGCAAGACGAAAAGAATCCGTTCTGTGATTCTCTTCGTCTAGCGTTTTTTTTCGTCTTGCGAAGCAAGCCCATTGAAGGATTAGCGGATTAGCGCTATTAGCGACTTTTAGAGGCTTTTAGAGGCTTATCTGCTGATCGGATCAGCTGATAAGCGGCTTAGCGGCTTAGAAAAAGGGGGGGAGGGGAAAAAACCCCCAGCAGGAACTCGCAAGACATTGTCGTCTTGCGAAGCAAGCCCATAGGAGATTCGTTTTGCGAAGCACCTCCAAAACGGAAAACTCTTTCATCTAGTGAGGCATTCGTCTTGCGAGGCATTCGTCTTGCGGGGCACCACTGTATAACGCATTGAAGTAATCCAACGTCGAGGTTACCAGAGCATAGACAACAGAAGTTAGGCTACCCCTGTCCAGATCGGGGCAGAATTGGGCTGCCAGCCAAAGCTGATGGAAGGCACTCTGTGCCGCCGAGGCCACCTGAGCCTCGTGTGACCCCACTTCTCCGATCTTCTGAGCATCTTCTCCATCGCAGGCTGTCCTTCCAAGTTCTGTGTGGGACCCACGTGCCCTTGGAAAGCAGGAAAGGTCAGCTGCTTGTGGGCTGCCCTCTGCAACTGGCTTCACTCCCCTCAAGTGAACCCCTCAAGCCTTCCAGCTCCTTGAGGGTTCGTGAGGCAGAGTCTGATGCCATCTCCAGAAGGAAGCTAAGCTAATGCTTGCACTGCGCTCCATTCTCCACCAAGGAGAGGGAAATGTTGCAAGCCACATTAGTGCAAACTAAGCAAGTTTGCAGAGGCCTGTTTTGCAGAGTTCTGCTTCTGCCAGTCAGGGAGGAGATGGTAGCCAGGCCCCAGAGCCCTTGAGAGCCTACTCGGAAGCCACACACCCTGTTTCCACTGCTCTGGAGTGGTTCTTGCATAGCTATCAGACCAGAAGGACTACAGAACTGGGTTTTCCGTGTGTGAGTAGAAAATGAGATTATCCATCCAGCACAAAACTTTGCAACTCATTCTGAATGCTGGATTATTATTTTTTAGGAAATAAAACTTTATTTGCATTAGCCAATGGCCATAGCAACCTAGCAGTTCAAAAGCACGTCAAAGATAGTGCTTCCTTTGGCGGGAAGGTGAACGGTGTTTCCGTGCGCTGCTCTGGTTTGCCAGAAGCGGCTTAGTCATGCTGGCCACATGACCCGGAAGCCATTTGCCTGCTCCCTCAGCCAGTAAAGCGAGATGAGCACCACAACCCCAGAGTCGGCCACGACTGGACCTAATGGTCAGGGGTCCCTTTACCTTTATAGCAACAGTAAAACATTACATGCTGGAATTGCATGCATCTCTGGGTTTGCCAATTTAGGCCGCGTTCCATCCATTCTCAGCCGATTTCTCCCACAGTGGCTTGTGGTGAAATGGTTGGTGCTATCCTCTCCTCGGAGCTCTACTTCTCTCCCGGAGTCCTCAGATGGTGCTTGTTTGTGTTCCAAAATAATCCAGGCAGGCAGCTGCTTTTTCCTGCCCTTTGACTTGAGACCTCAGAGTATTTCGGGGGTTGCGGGTGCTTTGCTTGAGGCCAGCAAAGAGGAAGCCCCCACGCAGTGCGATCCTAGCGCCCCCTAAGCCGTTCCCCTTTTCTTCTTTTCTGTTTTTGGAAGAGGAACAAAAATTGGGAAGGGGCTTTTAAAAAAAAAAAAGTTGGCCAAATAATAATCATATTTTTGGATTGCACTTGGTTGCCGCGGCAACCTCTTGGAAACATGACAGGATCTGAGCTCCTGAGCACCAAATAAGGTAAGTAGGATTTTGGGGGAAGATGCGAGGCGAGTAGAAGCGCCTGCTGGTCTCTTCCCAACCAGGCCATCTCCGGAGATGATGCTGATTTGGGGGCAAAGCTCATGCTGTCTGGGTGCTTCTGTTGAGTGGCACTACAGATGATAACAAGAATAATACTTTTATTATTTATACCCTGCCCATCTGTCTGGGTTGCTATAGAGGCATGTTACATGCCTAGGAAAATTTTTGGGAGGGGGTTCTGCTTCCAGTAAAAGGAATTATCTGGATGGGGGTTTGAGATTGTGCTTTCTGACATTTTTTCACTTCACGGTGCTCCAATTCCTGCTTGCTTGCACACTCTGCTATTCCAGAGGGAGAAACGATAACTACCCAGAATGCTTTGAGGACTGTAGTCAAAAGAGGGAGCCTGTCTACCGGGTTGGTTTGGGGCCTGTGGGAGAAGCATCTCTCCCCCCTAGTAAAACTGCAATGTGGGGCTTGGCCACCAATGAAGCAGTGGGGCAAAATTTACCTCAGGCTGAGTTCAGGTGTGTGTGGTCACCTTCAGCCTCTCAGAGAGCGTGGGGATTGCTTGTAATCAGAGGCGACTGTGAGAATATCCGTCCCACTTCAAAATCCCCTCAAGCAATGTACAAACTCCACTGTGAGGCGCTTCCTCGTTTGGGGTATATCTCGAGGGTATACAGTGGTACCTCGGTTTTCAAACGTCTCGGAAGTCGGAACATTTTGGTTTTCGAACGCCAAAAACCCAGAAGTAAATGCTTCCGTTTTTGAACACGCCTTGGAAGTCAAACGGCTTCTGCTGCTTTTACTTGTTATTTTTCTCAATTTTCTGCAGGCCTCCCTTTGCACCTCGGTTTTCAAATGTTTCAGAACTCGGAACGGTCTTCCGGAACGGATTACGTTCGAAAACCGAGTACCACTGCATTTGAGGCATTCATTTCCTACTTGTGAGGGTTGCCAAGCAGTTTCTTTCCTGGCTTGGAAGTACCAGGGGCAATGCAGGTGTGTGAGAGTCACAGAGGCCTCTGCCATGGCAACATCCCCATGATATACTCCAGAGGGGTTTCAGGGATGCAGGCAGTCGAGCGAAGTTCGTCATCCATCTCTGGATCTATTTGTCTGGAAAGGCTTAGCGAAGGCTTCTGGGCCAGGTTTGTTCACCTGACTGAAGTGAGGTTTGTGTGCCTTTCCAAGTCAACGCGATGCCATGCATTTCACAGACAGGGGTCATCTATTCCTGTCCCCCCACAGTGCAGGAATTGTGCCCCTGGGTGGGCTCAAACCACCGACCTTCTGGTTGACAGCCAGACACACACCTGACCCCTTGTGCCGCTGGTTAAATTGCTATATGTACCACTTTAACAACATCTTCTCATTCATGTGACTCTGCAGGTTCTCTCTGGAACTCATGCTTTAAAAAAAAAAAATTAAATAAATTTTTATTAATTTTCCATACAGTTATACATTTTTATCCAAAATACAACAAATTGTCTCTTTCTTGAACTTCCTTCAGCGTCTCTGAGAATCATCCGTATTTATAACTTTAATTACACATTCCCTTCTTTCGTATTGCCATTATACTTCCCTTCCCCCACTATTTCATATTAACAATACTTCTCTATTTTTACAGTGCCTCTTGAAAACCCACTAGCGTTGTGTTCACACCACATACGTTTTTCAGATAATCAACAAACTTTCCCCAGTCTTTGATGAACTTTTGGTCTTTGGTATATCTGATTTTCCCAGTTAATTTGTCCAATTCCGCGTAATCTGTCAATTTCAGTCTCCATTCTTCTATCGTCGGTATTTCCTCTTGCTTCCATTTCTGGGCCAATCTCTGGAACTCATGCTCTTGTTGAGGCAAGTTTCTAGTTTTTTTTTGACTGAGGAATTGACTGAGGTTTATAGAGAAAAATACAAAGCTTAATATCTCACCCCCTTTTTATCCAAACTAAGACTTTGATCTGTATACAATAAAAACATAAAGGGGGGGGGAGAGGAGAGTAGAAAAGAGGTTAAAAGAAATATAGAAATATAAGATTCAGAAAGTAAAGAACTTCCAATTCTTCATCTGTCCGCTATGTAAAAACAATATTCACTTTGTCCCGTGAGGCGAGTTTCGAGTTCTCATGGTCACAGAGAGAAAGATTTATCTTTGTTGCTTTAACTTTGTAGCTGTGACACACAGTGGTGTCTTGGGGGTGCAGGGGACACCCCAAAAGAAGGGTGAGGTGGATTTGTGATCCTCATCCTTGAGGAGCAACTCTGATGTGTTCATGCGCCCAGGCGCACCGCTTCTGGAAGAGGTCCAAGTGTTGTCTTTCTAAAGCCACCTTTTGCTCTTCTCTTCCATTTTTGACTCCTGCCCCTTGCGGGAGAAGACTATTAAAAGCTCTCTCCTCTTTTTGAAACTCAGCGCTTAGCCCCCCGTTGCCTCTGGGAAGTCTTTCATTAACCATTCCCCGGTGAGGCTGCCTTTGCGTCTGGCAGCTTCACAAAATCTATAAATAAGATATTTGTGTGCACATGTTATTGTGGCCCTCAGCTGTTTGGAGACTGGGGTGGGAAGAGGTGTCTTGCTGGAAACCAGGATGCAGAAGGAATAAAGGAGCTATGAAGGGAGAATGTTCACGTTAGATATGCAGAAATAAAAAACTGCTACCCTTGCTAGCTCCGTTCACCAACCCCACTCCCATTTCTTCCACATTAATGACCCAGATTTCCCACTTCAGGCAACTATACCAAGCTTGCTTTTCACCTTCCTGACCTGATTTCTTCATGCAAATGCAGGATTGTGATGCAGCACTACGAATCCTCCAATGGGGGCTGTGTGACGACAGCCTTGCATTTTTATGTATATAGGAAGAAAGGGGGAACCCGTCCTCCGACTCCTAATCCACCCCCTTCAGCAAGATAGGCTGTGACCCTTTCCCTCCAAACTATTTGCGCATGCTAATAGCTTACTTTATTTTGAAAATATCAGCATTGTCTTTCCAGTGCAAAAAGCTTGAGGCAGTTTACAGTAGCAGAAACACTTAAAAACAATGAAAGCAAGCAGGAAGAGCATCAACAATGGGGAGAGGCTCAGAGTCCTTCTGGCCAAGAACACTTTCAAGTCTGTAAAAAGATTAAAAACCGCAGGTGCTAAAAAGCTAAATCTGGGCGGTGCGGCAGAAGGAGACAATTTTAACCTGGCATGTAAAAACTATCCAAGGAAGATGTTGGCGATTCCGCAGCAGTAGCTGTACCCCAGAGTTTGTTCTACTT
Organism: Podarcis bocagei; assembly: GCF_964188305.1. Taxonomy (NCBI): domain Eukaryota; kingdom Metazoa; phylum Chordata; class Lepidosauria; order Squamata; family Lacertidae; genus Podarcis; species Podarcis bocagei. The sequence goes on along the minus strand of NC_138139.1, from coordinate 50,568,179 downwards.
TGTGAAGCCACAGTTTTATTTTCCCATCGGTATGGCTTTTGGAGCATGGCCTTATCAGGATTTTAAAGCACAGGCGCATTTCTGAGGCCCAGGGTTGCCTTAACTGCAACCAGCCTGCTGCCCATCGGGTAGGGCAGTTTGCAAATGAAACAGTACCAGTATCACAATGACATTTTTCTCCTGAGACAATTGCAAGACAAAGATGTCAGTGCAGGGCAGCAGGCAAAGTGATGTGCTGTTCTACACACTTAAGATGCTAGGTCTGCACCAACCCCCATAGCTCAGTGGTAGAGCATCTGCTTTGCATGCAGAAGGTTGCAAGTTCAGTCCCTGGCATCTCCAGTTATTATTGCTGACGGTATTGTTACGATTAAACTTATTTATTGCTTTTTTGCCGCAGCAACTCAAAGCGATTTACAGAACTTTAAACAAAAATCTTACTCTGACATACATAAAAGCCAACATTTTAAAAACATGTAAAAGACAAATCCATTAAAGATAGATAGATAGATAGATAGATAGATAGATAGATAGATTAAAACATCCCACTCGGGCAAAAAGGTAGTTGATAGTTGAAAGCCTGATGAAGAAGGAATCTTTTTCCTGGCACCTATAGATACGTAATGGTGATGCCAGGCAAGCCTCCCTGGGGAGAGTATTCCACAAGCAGGGAGCCACCACTGAAAAAGCCTGTTTTTTGTGTTGCTACCCCCTGGACCTCCTGTGGAAGGGACAGACGAAGATGGGCTTCAGATTATGGTTGCAGGGTGCAGGTCGGTTAATATGGGCAGAGTTGGTCCTTGAGATACAGAGGTTCTGAGCCACAGAAGACTAATAAGCCAGATGAACCCATGGTCCGACTCTGTATATGGCAGCTGTCTGTGTATCCTCCTGGTTTTGGCACTCTTACCCAGGTCATGAAATGATCAGGCTACATGTTGATGGGGAAACTCGGGGTTTGATGACATTACTACATGAGCCAGGGCATGCCTAAATATAACAGGGCTGCCATTTGTTTGTTTCTTAAAATAAAAAAATTATTAACAATTTCAACATAAATTATCAAAACAAATCATCTTCATTATTTCCCCCCTTTTCCCCCTTCCCACCTCCCCAACAAACCCTCCCTCCCCCCAAGACTTCCCTCAGCTCCTCTTTCTGATTTCTCAACTCATGTTATTCTCTGCATATTGTAAAATTGCATACTTCCTTGTATTATCTATCTACTATATTAACCCTCACTAAATTTGTGTATGTTTATTCAAAACCTGCCAAGGAGTCTGGTTCATTTTGTTGTCTTTTTAAATAATTTGTAAAAAGTTCCCGTTCTTCTTTAAAGTCACAGTTGTCCTTATCTCGCAGTTTGTATGTCAGCTTATCCAGTTCTGCATAGTTCATCCATTTCTCTTGCCACTGTTCTTTTGTCGGGGTTTCCTCATTCTTCCATCCTTGTGCTATCAAGACTCTTGCTGCTGTTGTAGCATACATGAATAAGTACAAGGCTGCTGTTTTTGACAGCAAAGTGTGTTTCCTTCAATGAAATGCTGAGGTGCAACTCAGCTTGCATTGAAGACCGGTGGGTCTGCATGGGAGAAAGTGTATAAAGGGAAGACCCTCCAGACTCCCTAGCCCGTCCTTTAAACCTGTGCTAAGTGCTAGAGCAGGGTTAGGCAACCTAAGGCCCAGGGGCTGGATGCGGCCCAATTGCCTTCTCAATCCAGCCCGTGGACGGTCCAGGAATCAGCATGTTTTTACATGAGTAGAATGTGTCCTTTTATTTAAAATGCATCTCTCAGTTATTTGTGGGGCCTGCCTGGTGGTTTTACATGAGTAGAATGTGTGCTTTTATTTGTTATTTGTGGGGCATAGGAAATCATTCATACAGTGGTGCCCCGCAAGACAAATGCCTCGCAAGATGGAAAACTCGCTAGACGATAGAGTTTTCCGTTTTGGAGGTGCTTCGCAAAACGAATTTCCTATGGGCTTGCTTCGCAAGACGACAATGTCTTGCGAGTTCCTGCTGGTTTTTTCCCCTTCCCCCCTTTTTCTAAGCTGCTAAGCCGCTTATCAGCTGATCTGATCAGCAGATAAGCCACTAAAAGCGCTAATCCGCTAATCCTTCAATGGGCTTGCTTCGCAAGACGAAAAAACCGCTAGACGAAGAGAATCACAGAACGGATTCTTTTCGTCTTGCGAGGCACCACTGTATATTTTTTTTCAAAATATATTCCGGCCCACCACACGGTCTGAAGGACGGTGGACCGGCCTACGGCTAAAAAAGGTTGCTGACCCCTGTGCTAGACTGATGCTCTCAAGGTTGCTTTCCTCATTTTTCACACCCTTCTCCTCCCTCCTCGCCTTGGGAGAGGAGACATCTTTGTGTGTGTCTCTTGCTGAGCACAAAGAGCAGGCATGGCTCTGTTACTAGTCTGGCAGAACTCAGGCCTTCCCTATCAAATATGTGTTTCTTATTTTCTTAAACTCGGAGTGATTATAACCAAGGGCGAGGTGTGTTCTTAATCCAGCAGGGATCCAGCACTCGGTTCAGCTTCCAAGCTGCATGTTTACATTCCATGACATAAGTTGGTGTGAGACAAAGAATTGTCGGTCAAATTCACGTCGCCTGACGGTTCTGCCTTCTTTCCTAGGAACCTGGCCCGGCAAAGATGGCTGTCACCAGTAGCAACATCCCTGGTGCAGAGAAGGTCCCGACCACAAAGTCCACCCTTTGGCAGGAAGAAATGAGGAGCAAAGACCAGCCAGATGGCAACGGGGGTCTCAGCCCAGCCCCAAGCCCTGTGCAAGGCCAGGCCCCCCCTGGATGCTCCTTGAAGGAGCCATCACTGGACAGCAAGGAAGGTAAGGGTTGAACCCTGAACCCAGGCAGAACAGAGAGGACAAGGCCGGCACAGAAGGTCTGGGGTCAACGATGTTTTTTGCACATGGGACGTGCTGTGTTAGCACACCTGATATCCCACACCTCCGCGTTTCGGAAGATACCTTGTGAAATTTAAGCGCAGAAACCCTGTCCCTTTGCTTATCTTTGCTGCTGCGAAGGATTGTGTAACATCCAAAGAGAAGAAGTCAAGTCTCCTGTTTTGAAGGAATGTGTTGACTTCCCAGTGACCCTGTCCGAATATGTTATGGCTCTGGCCTGCTGGAGCTGGGAGAGTATCAGAGAATAGCAAAGATAAATCCAAGGCTAACACGCCGTAAAGAGAATGGTTTGGCAGAGCTGCAGGGGCTGATTTGGGTGGCTTCAGGCGCGTCCCAAGAACAGCATGTTCATCGTGGGAGTCAGCGAGGTTTTAGTGGTTAGGTTCCCGGACGAGGACTGTGGCAGACCAGGGGTCAAGGCCAAACTCGGCTGTGAAATTCTCACTGGGTGACCTTGGAGTCTGGTCGCTGCCTCTAGGCCTAACCTACCTTGCAGGTTGTTGGGTGGATTAGATGGGGGGGGGGAGAACATTGCATGCCACTTTGAGCTCCTGCAATGATAAACAAAAACCTTGCATGAGGCCTGGGTGGGGTGTACAGAGGAGGGAGTCCGAGAATTGGGAAGGGGCTGCAAGGGAGTTTTTCAAGCCCCGCCCAGCTGATGGGAGACCACCGTTCTTGTCGGTGGAGTCTGCATCAAACTCTGTGGATGGCATTGTTGGGCTGGCAGGGCTGTTGTTAATAATAATAATAATAATAATAATAATAATAATAATAATAATAATAATAATAATAATGGTGATGATGATGTTTTATTTATACTCCGCCCTCCCCAGCCAAGACCGGGCTCAGGGCGGCTAACACCAGGTATAAAACAATTGATTAAAATACAACTTGGAAACAAGATTAGAATGGAACGTTAAAATGCAGCCTCATTTCAGTAGAAACTCAAATCATAAACTTTTTGGGGATGAAAACGTCAAATCTTCACCCAAGTTGCCCAAGTGCAGCAAATCATTTTTCTTTTTCGCATGCAAGGAAGCAAAAGGCTGTGTGCTTGTGACTGGGGACACCCGGGGGGAGGGGGGAGCTAAACTCTGCCTCCAGGTGGCTCCCCGTGTCTCGTGTGTTGGGCTTTGACACCCTCTCGACTGTCTCCCAAACCTCCTTCCCCACTGCGAGCATCCTGACCTCACTCTTAAGTTCCGTTTCTTGACGGACCCTCTTTACCTCACGCTTTCACAAAACATTGCAGAGTTTGGGAACTGGCGACGTTTACACAATTTAAATAATGCGAAGAGGTGTCAGGATCTTGAATGTGTTTACTAAACCCCCCCCCCATACCACCTCTAGATAGGGGGCAATAGGACTTTTGCCTCCAACTGATAATAAACAGCGGAATGCCTTGATTTTATTCTGCATCTCTCGGCTCACCACCTGAACTACCCTGCATTTCTTGTCAAACAGTGATTTCCTCTCTCATTCTCCCGTCCCCAGTGGTTTGCCTCATCCCGCTGCCCCCATCTCCTCTGATTAGTCTGCCAGCAGCTCTGCTGCATTGTTCTCCAGGAAACAATAAGGGCTAGAGATCTGCTTCCTGTTCAGGATGATGAGTTTTCCCCTTGGCTACCTAGGAGGAGCCAAGATTTCCCTCCTCCTTTATCTGTGTTTCAAGGCTGGCTATCAAAAGAGCTTGTTTTCTTCCTTGCCTTCCTCTCAGGGGGTTCACCATTCTCGCACGTGGAATGCTTGGGATTAATCAAGATGGGCTTTTTATTTATTTTTTGCCCTTGGTACCAAAAATGTTCGACTTCCCACCCCATTTTCCATGCCCAATATCTTCTCCCTCTTATCCCATCACATCCATACTATATTCTCTTAATTCCTTCTGTTGCTCCTATTTCAAATCCTGCTTGCGAGTTCATCATACTACTACATTTTCTTGAAAGGGCTTCCATTCTTCCACAAAGCAATTGTCATTAAAATCTCTTACTCAGGCAATTAATTTTGCCAATTCTGCATAGTCCCTCACCTTACTTGCCCATTCCTTGGTGGGAACGTTTTCTTCCTTCCATTTTTGTGTGTGGGGAATCCTAGCCGCCGTTGTTACATACACAAACAACTTTAATGCTGGTTTTAAATGGTGTTTTGATGTCCTTTCAACTTGCTCTTTTTAGCCAGTTTGCTTTGTATTTTATAACTTTCAGTAGTGCTGTAAGCTGCCTTGAATCCCAATAATGATGATGATGATAATAATATAAATATAATATACTATAATGAAATAATATTTATACATACATACATGCCTCGTCCATCTGGTTGAGTTTCCCCAGCCACTCTGGGCAGCTCCCAACAGAATATTAAAAACACGATAAAACATCAAACATTAAAAACTTCCCTAAACAGGGCTGCCTTCAGATGTCTTTTAAAAGCCAGATAGTTGTTTATTTCCTTGGCATCTAATGGGAGGGTGCCACTGCCAAGAAGGCCCTCTGCCTGGTTCCCTGTAACCTCACTTCTCGCAGTGGGGGAACCGCCAGAAGGCCCTCAGGAGAAAGGTGGGTGGTGTTTATAATATTATATAAGCAAGTCCCACCCCACCGATCTACAAAGCCCTAAGTTCCCTGCGAGGAGGGAGGGGGCACCCAAGGGCAGCCCAGTCACCTCCAGCTTCTCCTTGCCTCCTCGCAGACGACAGCAGCATGCACGGCGACCGAAGCGACAGCGGGCGGAAAACCCGGGTGGAGAGCGGTTACTTCTCCTTGGAGAAGACGAAACAGGATGGGAAGCCGGACGAGCAGCAGCTGCCGACCCCGCCATCCCCTCCCAGCCCCAGCACCCCAAACAACAGGTACAGTGACTCCCAGTCGCCCTCCCCGGAGCAGAGCTGCCCCTTTCCTTCCCCAGGTGGCCCCCCAGGCAGCCGAATGGTGTACAGCTTCTCCCTCAACTGCCTGGACTTGACGAGCGACTCCATGTCCGGCTGCAAGGACTCGGCAGCGAGAGACGGGGCGAGGGGAGCCGAGAGGCCGGGCCGCCCCCTTTCCTTTAGAGCAAGCCGGCAGTACGCCACCCTGGCCGATGTCCCCAAGGCTGTCAGGATTAGTAACCGGGAGGCTTTCCAAGCGGAGAAGAAGAGGCTGGAGCGGCGTTCCCGAGCTCGCAGCCCCGGAAGGGAAGAGGTGGCTCGGCTCTTTGGCAGCGAAAGGAGGTAAGGAACGGGCGGCAGCATCGCCGACAGTTTCTCGTTCGGATCAAGCCGGTTGGCTCCTGGCGGTTGAAGCTGACGGCATTTCTCCAATTTGGGTCTCCGCAGCTGTTGTCGGACTGGATGATGTTGACTGGCCACTGGATGATGGGCCTTGTAGTCCAACAACAGCTGGAGGCCCAAGATGGAGAGACGTGGCAACGTTTGAGTGGGCTTTTGAGCTGGCCTGCTGGGCACAAATAGGGCAGCCTCCGCAAGACCATTTTTGCTGGGTGGCTGGCGTTAAATGTGGCCTGACCAAGTGGCATTTCAAGAGATCGCTCGGTTGTGCAGAAGAAGGGATAGTGGGATCTGGATTCGCAAATGGCAAGGCAGCCAGGAAGCTGAAAGCAGGTGCAGGCAACTCGCTTACTTGTGTGTGACCACCAAAAGTTCTTGGTTTAGCTGCCTCCCAGAGCACCGCACCCAAGCCCTGAAACTATATGTCACTGCATCCAGGATGCAAAGGAACTCCTTTTCCTTGGACATGGCTTTAATGCAGGGCTTTTGCGGGTATCACACAACATTGGCAAGGAGTCTGGTATCTGGTTCGGGGTTTGGAAAATGTTAGCTTTCTTCGGAAAGAAAGAAAGAAAGGCGGAGCAAGTTGCTGGACCTCATGCTTTTGAAGCAAAGCGCAGAGAAAGCCTCCAAAATTAAAGAGTGGGTCGGCACCAGGTTTTAACTCAGTTGGCGGTTGAGTTTAAAGCTTTGCACAACTGCCCCTCTCCCCTCCCCACATATTTCCCTAGGCAATGCATGTGTGGGGAGTCTGGCATTTATGCTGGCCTAGCTTAATGAGCTGTGATGGAGACTCAAGGAGACGTCGTTTAGTGGAGCTGAATAAGCTGTAAAATACCTTGGTATGGGCACAATAGCTGGATTGGTGCAATAGCTCTGCTGCTGTGCAAGGCCCATATTTGCAGCTGCAAAGGTGTCTTGCAGACATACAACCGTGTGTGTGTGTGTGTGTGTGTGTGTGTGACAGACATTCCAGACCCCTAACATATAATAGTTGAAACTTGCCTTTCCAAATCAACTCTCTCTCTCTCTCGTTTTCTCGGCATGACGAGGCCTGCAGATAAAACGACAAGAGAGCAGGAGGCGCAGGACCAGAGGGGAGAAAGCTGTCTTCTCTCTTTTGCTCGCTCTTGATTCCCGACAGGCATGTTCACTCGAGCAGGTTTCTGACGAGTGGCTGCGGGGTCTTTTTGCATTTGTCTCCAGTATTCACAGAATCACAGCAGTTGGAAGGAGACCTGAGGGTCTTCTAGTTCAACCCTCTGCAACGCAAGGATCTTTTGTCCAACGTGGGACTTGAACCCGCGACCCTGAGGTTAAGAGTCTACCCCAGACAGATTATGCTGTGGTGTTGACCCTCGCACCAAGAAGCAAAAGTACAAGGGGTGGCAAGAATATTGGGGGATTAAGAATAAGAATAAGAATATCTTTATTGTCATTGCCCCCTTCGGGGACAACGAAATTACAACGATTCTTGGGCCACATTGGTTAGGCCGCCTTACATTTAAAGCAGTATTGTACAACTTTCAACAGCCCCAAAGAATTCTGGGAGATGTAGTTTGTTAAGGGTGCTGAGAGTCGTTTGGAGATCCCTATGCCTCCCGCAGAGCTACGATTCCCAGAGTGGCTTAGCAGTCAGTCCCTCTTACTAGGGAAATCTGGGAACTGTAGGTCTGGGAAGGAAATAGGGAGTTCTAATAACTCTCAGCACCCTTAACTAATTACAATTCCTGGGATGCATTAGGGGAATAAATTATTTCTCAAGAGGTATAAATAGCGCTTTAAATGTAAGGGATGGTATTCTGTTAGCTTTTACTCAGAGAATAATTGAGTTGTCTTCATTATTTCCAGTGGGTCTCGTCTGAGTAGCCCACAGTGTGGATGTGGTCTTAGCATATCTGTCAACGTTTCCCTTTTTTTAAGGGAAATTCCCTTATTCCGAATAGGATTCCTCACAAGAAAAGGGAAAAGTTGACAGCTATGGGTCTTAGTGTAGAAACAACCAGGGCATTCTGCAGGTCATTCAAGATGCATCACAGGCGCATAGAAGTTCTCACCAGGGACCCTGCAGTGGTCCTAAGCTGCTGCTCGCATGAGATCTAGGAACTTTTTGCAATGGGAAAGCTACATTTTTCAGGATGACCCTTTTTGAGCCAGGTACCAGTCTCCGTGCACGCATGGGTGGGGAATTCCCTCGCAGGTGAGACCCTCCTCGTGGTTCTTTCCTGACATGTGCCCAGAAGGTACAGGCTTCATGTAACAGCTGAGTGGGTGACACACCTTGTCGTGTCTTTTGAAAAATGGAGGGAGAATGTACATGCCCCAAGAAGTGGTCCCCTTTCCAGGTTCCTGGATTGCAGGATTCATTAGTGTTGCTGTGGAACTGGGGAAATAATAAAAATAATAATAATAATAATTTATTTATACCTCACCCATGTGGCTGGGTTTCCCAAGAGAATTAATGATAATAATAATAAAGCAATAAAACATCAGACATTTAAAAACTTCCCTAAACAGGGCTGCCTTCAGATGTCTTCTAAAAGTCAGATAGTTGTTTATTTCCTTGACATCTGATGGGAGGCCGTTCCACAGGGCAGGCGCCACCACTGAGAAGGCCCTCTGCCTGGTTCCCTGTAACCTCACTTCTCACAGGGAGGGAACCACCAGAAGGCCCTTGGAGCTGGACCTCAGTGTCCAGGCTGAACGATGGGGGTGGAGATGCTCCTTCAGGTATACTGGGCTGAACGCCATTTAGGGCTTTAATGGTCAGCACTGACACTTTGAATTGTGCTCAGAAATGTCCCGGGAGCCCAAAGGAAACTAGGCAGCTTCTAGAGCAGGGCAGGCCAACTTCTCAGACCAAGTGAGCCGCAAGAATCCTTGGAACAGTGCCTGGCTCAAGGTCACCCAGTGAGAGCTTCATGACCGAGCAGAGATTTGAACCCTGGTCTCCCAGGGTCCAACACTCTAACCACTACTCTGTGCTGGTTTAGCCTTACGTGCAAACCAGCTTGGCGTGACTCCACTCCCGTCGTGAGCTTTTCCTTCCCTGCTAGCAGCTGCCAGTGATTGCACAAGTGTAACATCTGAATGAAGTCCCAGAATGCAAAGAAGCATGGATATTTTTTTTTGGGGGGGGGGTGTCATTAGCAAAATATCCAGCAGGAGATGAATGGGGCTGCTGTGCACGGCCTCTCTGGTTACCCTCCAGCCATCCTGGTGTCTGAAACTCTCCTAAGAGGCGTGCAACCCTTAAGAACAGCTGGATCCAGCCGGCATCTGGCTTCCAGAAATGTCTGGGGAAACTCTTCAGCAGGGTGTGGACGCTGCAGCCTTCTTGTTGCCGGTCCCTTAGCGTCTGCTCTTGGGATGTGCCATGTTCCCTCTGGCCATGGAGGTCCTCCTGAGCTGTCGCGGTTAATAGCTGTCAATCAGCTCTCTCCTTCGCAAAGGCGTCTTCTGTATCCAGGTGGGCTGGCGCAGGACGGTTTTCCGAGCGCTGCCTGCGGCCACCTGCAACGGCGAATTAACATTGCCCTGCAACCCCCCCCCCTTCCCCTTCTGCTTGGCTCCTGGCTGCTTCTCTGCTTTCCCCACTTTGCTTCTTGCTTATTAACATTCTTCTCCCACCTGTGAGTCGGTTCTGTTGCCGTTTGTGGAGCTGAGCAAACTTGTTCCAAGCATCTGGTGTCTGTTTTTGCACCTGGATTTTCCTCCTCCTCTATTTGTGCCTGGTCTCCGTTTGCGCATGGGAGCCCACTCCCCATTTACCACTCCCACCCCTGTCACAAACACATACTGCACATGCCAGGGTCCCAAGGAACAGACCAAGCGCTTTAAAAACAGCCAGCAAAATCCCAAACTCACATACTGCCTCCTGCCTTAGTCCCTCTGGGTCTTGGATTTCTTGTGCCAATTCTAATGTTCTCTGAGGGGCTGCGGGGTTATTCTAGCAACAGCCCAGAGCAAACAGTCCTTAGAACTAGTTACAGGTAGGTAGCTGGGTTGCTCTGCCATGTTGTTGTTGTTTAGTCATTTAGTCGTGTCCGACTCTTCGTGACCCCCTGGACCAGAGCACGCCAGGCACTCCTGTCTTCCACTGCCTCCCGCAGTTTGGTCAAACTCATGCTGGTAGCTTCGAGAACACTGTCCAACCATCTCGTCCTCTGTTGTCCCCTTCTCCTTGTGCCCTCCATCTTTCCCAGCATCAGGGTCTTTTCCAGGGAGTCTTCTCTTCTCATGTGGTGGCCAAAGTATTAGAGCCTCAGCTTCAGGATCTGTCTTTCCAGTGAGCACTCAGGGCTGATTTCCTTCAGAATGGATAGGTTTGATCTTCTTGCAGTCCATGGGACTCTCAAGAGTCTCCTCCAGCACCATAATTCAAAAGCATCAATTCTATAGTTGAAACAAATTAAATTAAATTAAATTAAATAATTCCTTCCAGTAGCATCTTAGAGACCACCTAAGTTAGTTATTGGTATGAGCTTTCGTGTGCATGCATGTATCTGAAGAAGTGTGCATGCACACAAAAGCTCATACTGATAACTAACTTAGTTGGTCTCTAAGGAGCTACTGGAAGGAATTTTTTATTTTATTTTATTAGTCCTTAGAGGAGCAGTTTTCATACTCCTTTCTACCCACCACCCCAGGCTTCCTTGGAAGCATATCAGGGATTCAAAACCAAGGAGATCATTAACAGTACACAAGTTTGTCTGCCAGATCCACCTTCCCCTGGTTTGTTCTTTCTCACGGGGAGATTCAGTTGCTAAACAGAGTGTGAGAGGCATTGTCTGTGACCAGAAAAAGCAGTGTTTGAAATTAGCCAGGAGCCAGGCGCATTTTGCTCCTAGGTATCGACCAAGTGAGGATGCCTGGACACAAGAATGGTGCCCGACATCTCCACCATCTGAAGGTGCATGCCTGGGGATCATTGCATCTGAACTGTTTTCACACACTAATAGTCCATCCTGTAGAATTCTATCTTTTATATTTTAACCTCATAATCAGAACCAAATTTCAGGAACCAAATTGCTTTTTCTGTGCAGCCTGAACAGGAGCAGGGAATGACATGACGGTTAATTGTTGTCTCTTGCTTTCCCTTTAACCACCCCAGTGCCGTCTCACAGTTGGGAAGAATATTCCTATGTTATGAGTGGTCTGTGTCACCATTAAGAAAAATAAGTAGAAATCGGCCAATATATATTTGGAGTGTCCATGGATCAAGTGATTTTCCTTCTTTGAGTTCTGAAAGTTCTTAACCTAGCTCAAGGTTGTCACCTGAACAGATGTTTAACTGAGAATCAATCACTGTCAGTTCATCATTTGAAAAATAAAACATCAAGCTGTCTTGCACCAAAAGAAAAGAAAAGAAAAGCAACAAGACATTCTGTTTTGGTGACTGCAACCTTGGTTTAAGGAGCCATTTGGCACCTATCTTATATATCTGAATTACTAACACTGAGTATAAGCCCCACCTGGACCTTCTCTGGCTTCAGAGAGAGGCTAACCTGCAGCAGCTCCAGGTGTTGTTTGTTGGGACTCTCATTCCTGCCAGGCCAAAGATCAGGATTGATGGGACGCGGGTGGCGCTGTGGTCTAAACCACTAGGGCTTGCCGATCAGAAGGTTGGCGGTTCGAATCCCCGCAATGGGGTGAGCTCCTGTTGCTCGGTCCCTGCTCCTGCCAACCTAGCGGTTCAACAGCACATCAAAGTGCAAGTAGATAAGTAGGTACTGCTCCGGCGGGAAGGTAAACGGCGTTTCTGTGCGCTGCTCTGGTTTGCCAGAAGCGGCTTAGTCATGCTGGCCACATGACCCGGAAGCTGTACGCCGGCTCCCTCGGCCAGTAAAGCAAGATGAGCGCTGCAACCCCAGAGTCGGCCACGACTGGACCTAACGGTCAGGGGTCCCTTTACCTTTACTTTACAGCCCAGCATCAACTTGCGGGTTTGCCTTTTTAGGGCTTCCTCTCCATCCATTTTCAAACTTTTCGCTATACCATCATGAGGGCTAGAAGCATGTTTTTAAAATGCAGTCTTTGGCTGAGAAAACTGCCCCCCTCCCCCGGTAACATGTTCACTGGCAGAGATTCAGTGGTTGTCTACAATTCAGTTTTCACAATCCTCTTTTTTTTAAAGGAATGGATCAGGAATTCAGCACTACAAAACGGAGCACGGTTTAGTCCAGCTGAAACACAGATTAGCGGCACATTTGCAAGCTGGTATAAACGTCTGTACTTAAGCCAGCTTCAGATGGGTTTGAAATTGCTGTAGTTGTTGCAGAGGAATTGGGAATTGTAATGTTAGGGTGGTGCCCCCTTAACCGCTTTAAAGAAATCATGACTACTAGGTGGTCTTGAGAGCAAAGGGTGGCTCCTAAACTGGTTTGAAACCAGTTTAAATTTGTAGTGTAAATGTGCCCTAGGATGAGAGAAAATGTTTATTGAATAGGTGCCAGTTGGAGGATATGTGACCCATCCTGGTTTATGCCAACCTTGCCAATTTACAAGAGCCTTCAAGTGGCGTGAGATTCATCTCTGGAAAGGCGTGTCTCACAGTTCATTGGTGTCCACACTCCCCCTGCTGGTAGCATAGATTCATAGGATTGTAGAGTTGGAAGGGAGCTTGAGGGTCATCTAGTCCAACCCCACCCCCACCCCCACAATGAAGGAATCTCAACTCAAGCATCTGTGACAGATGGACATCCAACCTCTGCTTTAAAACCTTCAAGGAAGGAGGGTCCACCACCTACCAAGGGAGACCGTTCCACTGTCAAGCAGCTCTTACTGTCAGAAACTTCTTCCTGGTGTTTAGTCGGGAACTCCTTTCTTGGAACTTGAATCCATTGGTTTTTCCTCTGGAGCAGGAGAAAACAAGCTTGCTCCCTATTCCATGGGACGGCCCTTTAGATATTTGAAAATGGCTATCCTATCTCCTCTTAGTCTCCTCTTTTCCAGGCTAAACATACCCAGCTCCTTCAACCGTTCCTCATCAGGCTTAGTCTCTTGATCATCTTGGGTCACCCTCTTCTGCCATGTCCCACCTTGTCAACATCCTTCTTAAATTGTGGTGCCCAGAGCTGGACACAGAATTCCAGGTGTCGTCTGACCAAGGCAGAATAGAGCGGTTCTATGACTTCCACAACGTTTTTTTGCCAACGCATTTTGTTGTACAATGGAAATGGAAACTGAACTGTTCTGTCTAAATTTTACTTCCCAATAGGTGCATGTTGTGTTTCTGGATGAGGTTTTTGGTTTCATAGGGAAGGCTAAGACTGCACAGCAACACATTTTCAGAATCTCTTATCTTTTTGTCCCCAAAGCTGCGGGTGGAGGGGACGCAGTCCTCCCAGCTTGGCAGTGTTTGATTACAACCGCCTTTGTCTCTAAAGTGGTAGCTGTCTTTCCAGATAAAGACCACTCCTCGCTTAGCGACTGAGCCCTTGCCTTCTACATACTCTGATCTGAGTTGCAGGTTCTACTTCTGTCGAGAGATGCTTGAAAGGGTTTTGGCACAGCTTGCTAAAATCTCAAAAGCCAGGAATGCCCAATCAGATTCAGCATTCTGGAAGTTGGGCTTCCATGTGCCTCGGTCCCTTTCTGCAACCAGAAGAACCAGAACAAGTTATATAAATTTGCTCAAAGGTTGCAGAATAAATTCGGCTTGCAGAACGTAGCAGCAGCCCTTGTCTCAGAATTGGCATGGAGTTGCATGCAACCGCGACTGTTTCTCATTTTTCTCCTTGAGAGACTAAAACCCAGCATAATGGATGTGTGCTGGTCTCCTCTTGACCGTCTTTTAGATCAACGAGCCCTCTCTATCTGGGCTTTAAACATTTCCTGGTGGATTTCCACCATCTTCCTATTATCCCTACACACAGGTACACAGATGTGCTCCTTCTCTGGGTACATCTCTTTTGTCCCCTCTGGCTGTTCCTGACTCCTCACCTCACTTCCTGCAGAATAATAAAAAAAATCAACCCAATGAAACTGCTTTCAATCAAAAGCAAATCATTCTTATCCCATTGACTCCCTGCCACATGGAAACCCTTCTAACCCTGGAGCGTGGCTGCCTGCCACAAACTAACACGCATGGGGCTCCCTTCTCTTCTCCTCCCTACCTTTTTAACCCCCCTCCCCCAACGAGAGCATGGCACCCCACACCCCAAAGTCTTTAAATAACTCTTATTTTTGTTTTACATTCCTCAGCAGACCCATTGGCCAGACCAGGCGTTCAGCAGCGGCAGATGCGGGTTTCAGGGATCCCGCTGCTCCCCTCCCTACAAGGAGGGTTACGAAGTTGTGGCTTTTGCAGGGGAGAAGCGGTGGCAGGAGGAGCTCTCATGCGCTCCCCGCCCAGCCGGTTCCAGACTTGCCTTTAAGTTGCCCTCAAAAAGCAGCTGGAGAGCAGCAGATTGCTGAGAAATAGCTGCGCAAAACAACGACAAACCTCTGGTTACGTGAAACATATTCAATAAACACACAAGACATAACCGGCTGTACGTTTGAAAAAATAATATATACTATTTGTTGTACTGAATTGTAGATTTCAACAGAAGTAGCTGATAAAGTTCAACGAGAAAAGTAGCAGACCCAGTGGATCAGTTCTGGGGATATTTTTGAACCGTTTAACCGCTGGGTTAATATATAAAAAGGTAAAGGGACCCCTGACCGTTAGGTCCAGTCGTGGCTGACTCTGGGGTTGCGGCGCTCATCTCGCTTTACTGGTCGAGGGAGCCGGCGTACAGCTTCCGGGTCATGTGGCCAGCATGACTAAGCCACTTCTGGCGAACCAGAGCAGCGCACAGAAACGCCGTTTACCTTCCCGCCGGAGCGGTACCTATTTATCTGCTTGCACTTTGAGGTTTTTTCAAACTGCTAGGTTGGCAGGAGCAGGGACCAAGCAACGGGAGCTCACCCTGTCGCGGGGATTCGAACCACCGACCTTCTGATGGGCAAGCCCAAGGCTCTGTGGTTTAACCCACAGCGCCACCCGCGTCCCTTTGGGTCAATATATAGCATATGTTATTTTTTCAAACTCACAGCCGGTTACGTCTTGAGAAATACCTGCGGGCAAAGCAGGAGGCAAAGCACCCCATCTCACTGGCCACTTCTCCACTGCAAACCGGTCTCTCTCCCCCGGCCACTTTTGAAGCCGGGTGTCGTCTGAACGCCTTCGCTGTGCCCTTTCCAGGCATCTGAGTTCTCCAAGTGCCTGCATGTTCCTTTTTGGCAAGCTCTCGCAGGGGCTGCCTGGGCAAACTTAGATTCCACTGGGGAACAGGGATTCCTTCTCCTGCACATCTCCCCGAAACTACTCACCCGGCCCCTTTCCTTAATGATCAGAATAACCACTCACAGCGGGGATGTGATTTTGGGGGTTTGCAATGATTATAATTTCATTTTGCTGATGATTTGTATTTTTTTGTTTTGTTTCTTTCTTTTTTTTAGAAATCTTGGAATGATTTTAATTTTTATTTGTGGGTTGGGGAGGAGGAAATATAATTTTGTCTGTTCATTCATTTTCCAGCTTTCTTTTCTTCCAGGTCTTGTTGCTCTCCACCTTCTGCTGTGTGACGTGTCCGCCCTTTTTACTCCGCCTGCTTCGCTACCATCTCATCTCCAAAAAAAATAATATTTAAAAATTCGAGCTGTAGACAACCTGGTGGCGCAACCCCCCTTTCCATAAGAAATCAGCCTGCTTTGTTTGGTTGGGTTTTTTTGTTCCGTTTCCTTTTTCATAAAGAAAATGAGCCCCTTTGCCATTTGGTCGAGACAAATGTCAATTTGATGATCCTTCGCTTTTCATCCCTTTTTGCAAAACTGAGATGGAGGGAGTGGGGGAAAGTGGGGTTTCCTTTCTTTTTTAACGAAAAGGCTGCTGTCAATTAAAAAAAAACATATTGCAGAGTGTTAAAATATGTGCAGCGCGGCTTATGAAGAAAGGTGTTTTGCGGGGTCTTTGCCTTCCCTGGGAGTATCCGGCAGGCCTCTTCTTCAGGCCTCTTGGTGTTGGGAAAGCTTTGGGTGGCTCTCTGTCCCTGCATGTGGCATGGCGTGGTCTTGACTGTGGAGGCTAACCTGGAAGGGGCTCCTTGGTGGGAAAGATCCTGCCTCAAACGTTGGGACTCTGGGTTTTGTGATCATCTGGTCCCTTCCAGCCCAATGTTCCTCCCTTATTAGCAGTTAGTCTTTTTTATTTTGTTTTATATTCTTTATTGGGGGAGGAAGTACAAAATTACAAGTGCACAGCATAAGACACACACACAAAAGGAACAAGAAATAGTACCCATGTAGAAAACAAAACAGGATAATGTATTGTGCACATTACAAAAAAGGGGGTATTGTTATTGTAGTTAACCCTGAATTATAGCACAGCTGGGGTCCGTTCGTGTGGGAGGCAGCCATTTCCCACAGAAAGAGACCAGAAGTCCCTCTTATTGTAGTTAAGCAGACCTTAATCTCATACGGTATTTACTCTTGTAAAACAGACTTCTGGAAGTTAGTCTTATAAAAGATCCATCAGATCCAAGCCTTCTTCAACTGACACAGCTACAGTGGTACCTTGGTTGCCGAACTTAATCCATTCCGGGAGTCCATTTGACTCCCGGAACCGTTCGAAAACAAGGCACAGCTTCCGATTGGCTGCAGGAGCTTCTTGCGTCATTCGGGAGCCAATTTGTTTTGGAGCCAAGCTGTTCGAGTACCAAAGTACCACTGTACAGTGGGACATCAGATTCCAGTCTCCAGAGAAAACGCTACTTTTCATTTTGAGAGTAAAGCCAGGCATTTATTCATGTCGTCTCTTTCTAGTTAGATGCCTTCAAAGTGACAAGTGCTTGCAAGCAAACACACAGATACATGTGTATTTATGTCTTGCAGGCGGGCTGAATCCCAATAAGTTTATTTCCGGTCATATTCCTTCTCCCCTCCCACCCCACCCCCCGGCAATAAATCCAAACAGGGCAGAGTGAGCTGTTTTGAAAGGGTTGCCATTCCAATACCTTAGGAACGCTCTCGTTGAATTGGGATGAGGGGGATGGAGCTGTTGTGATTTACTGAGGATTGTTGCAGGCTCCTGTCTTTTGGGGAAAAACAGCCCTGGTTTCCCCTCTTATCTGTCTTGCAGGCGGTCCCAGGTAATTGAGAAATTTGAGGCATTAGATATTGAGAATGCTGAGCACATGGAGACCAACGCCCCCTCTGGAACTGCCCTCTCCAGTGAGACCCGGCAGGGCAGGAGCGAGAAGAGGGTTTTCCCCAGGAAACGGGTAAGACCATGGGTAGGCAAACTAAGGCCTGGGGGGGGGGGCAGATCCAGCCCAATCACCTTCTAAATCCGGCCCATGGATGGTCCAGGAATCAGCATGTTTTTACATGAGTAGAATGTGTGCTTTTATTTAAAATGCCTCTCCGGGTTATTTGTGGGGCATAGGAATTCGTTCTTTTTCCCCCCTTCAAAATATTGTCCGGCCCCCCACAAGGTCTGGGGGACAGTGGACCGGCCCCCTGCTGAAAAAGTTTGCTGACCCCTGGGTAAGACAGTGGAACAATATTTTTCTGCATCGCCTCGTCTTTTTCCCCAGGGTGTCCAGAAGCCCTGTAGGGCCTGTCAGGGGGCATTTTCCACATTGCATAGTCTTGCATTGCAGGGGGATGCACTAAATGACCCTCAGGGTTGTGATCAACTTTTTTTCTTCTGTTTTATCCCTCACAACTTATATCGTTCCCAGCTCTTTGCCAGGCCCATTGTTAGCAGAAAAAAATACAGTGGTACCTCGTTTTGAGTCCAGGATCTGTTACAGAGCCCTGAGCGCTTGACATAAGGAATGCACGACAAAGTGCCGCTCTGCACATGTGCGTGGAGCGGTTTGTGTTTCTGCACATGCGTGAAGCGTGATTTACCGCTTCTGCGCATGTGCGAGCGGCAAACCCGGAAGTAACTCGTTCCGGTACTTCCGGGTTTGCCATGGACATTCGACGAAATGGACGCTCGATGAGGCGGACTCAAAATGAAGTGCCACTGTAATTAAATCCAGGAAGATCTTTGTACACGTGGAATTTTTGCTTCTCTTGGGGGAAAGTACACCATTCACAGGGTTCAGATTCATTTCGACTTGCTTTTGACTCCTGCTTTGCAGGCTTTCAGTGGAAAGAGTTCTTTGGTGTTGAATTTTGATGTTTAGAGCCGAGCTCTGCAGATTTTCCCCCAGCCTTGACCTCCATGTTTGTTGCAGGACTTTGCTGCCGAATCTGCAACTAGCCCCATCCTGGACGTCTCGACTTCTCCCTTGTCCCCGCACCGCAGAGCCAAATCGCTGGACAGAAGGTCGACTGAGTCCTCCATGACGGTGAGCCCCGAGGCGTTTGCTGTTTTACTCCGTGCATGGAAAGTGTGCCCCAAAGGAATGAATGGCGACGCTCTCCTTTGCAGGTGTCCTCTGCAGGAGAAGGGAGCGCTCAGGGAAAAGGCAGGTGCTTGACGAGGCAAAATTGGAGACCTGGCATGACATTAGCGTGCTAATTGCTCGGCTGGGAATTTGAGCCAAAAGTTGCAGCGCCCATTAAGGCTGGATAAGGATCTCAGAATTTGCAAAGCCGGGGCTTGCTCTGCAGGTATTCCTATCCACTTCTGCAGACAGCTTTGTTATTTGTTCGCTCCATTTATATTCCTTTCCGCCAGTTCCTCGAAAGAGCTCAGGGATGCATACATAGTGATCCTCCTGCCCATTTTATCTTCACAACAACCTTGCAAGATAGGCTGGGTCACAGGCGCAAGGTCACCCAGCGAGCTTGGTGGCTGAGTGGGGGCTTGAACCCTGGTCTGGGCTTGAACCCTGGTCGCCTACATCCTCAGTCGCTACATCACACAGGCCGTCATTGCACTTGCAATGCACAGGGCCCTGAATTGGTGTCTTTGGGAAAAGTGGGGCTATTGCAGGGCCTTTTCTGTAGTGGCTCCCCGCTTGTGGAATGCTCTCCCCAGGGAGATGCCTTCCTGATGTCAGTAGGCAGGAAGTTATGGCCCTCCCCTTACTGGTTTTCCTGAGTGCATGCAGTTTGTGCCATTCTTAGGAGGTGCCCAGTCCTATTTAGAGATGGGTTGTCTTGTCTCTTGTTGAAGAAGCCAGTTCCGTGATGTAAGTGCCACTTGAATTGTGTCAGCTGAAGGTGATAAAACCCAGGTTTTCCCCCCACCTACGTGCCCCTCCATTCCCACCCAAACTCTCCCTCGGCTTCAGGTTCTTTTGCTCAAACTTCAGATGGAACAACCCTCTGTCCCCAAATTCACTGACGGAGCATACTAGCCTTGTGAGTTCAGTGGTAAACCTTTAACCAACATTTGTTCTGTGTGAATACTAATCACTTCACCGTTGCAAGAAGTTACATGGTGCGTGATCAGCAAGGAAGCCTCCTATATCTTGCTTCATCTGAACGGTTTTTCTTCAGCTGCAGTGAAATGCTTTTGTGGCGGCAGCTCACCAGCTTCTTTCTCCCTCTCTCTGCACCTCTCTCTTCCATCTCAAGGCTTCCTTGAAGACTGAGTTGACCTTATCAGAGGGGAACATTTATCAGCAGGCAAGTCTGCCCGTGCCTGTTCAACAAGATGAGATAATGCGGCTTTCTCCACAGTGAACCACGTGCATGACTTTTCACAAAGAAACATAACACTCTCTCTGTGTGTGTAGCTTGCCTGTCACGTTGCCCCCCTCTTCCTTTGTTAGCCTGGGCACCGCTTCACAGGGTGGTTTTTGGGAACACACTCTTATCCCTGAAGCAGGTAATTTTAAGGAATGAGGCAGGAACTCAAAATAGGAAGTGGCCGTTTCCACTACAAAGGACTGTAGTGAAGGACCACAACTCAGTGGCAGAACACCTTTGTGTGCAAAACATCCCGGGTTCAGTTCCCAGCATCTCCAGGCAGGGCTTTCAAGGACTCCTCTCTGAAGCTCTGGAGAGCTGTTGCCAGTTGGTGGAGACCATGGGTCTTCAAACACTGGGTTGGCACCCACTGGTGGGTCGTAGCGAAGTCATTGCTGCCATGTTGGATTCCAGCCAAGGCTGGCCAGACCAAAGGAGGACTGCAAATCATGTCTGGTCTAGGACACGCTATCCGACGAGACCCTCTGTTTTTCTGAGTGCTGCAATACGGCAGGAGAAAAGCGTGAGCTGTTTTTTAAAATAAGTTGCGTATTTCTGGCCAACCACATGCCCCACCTCCCTATATCTATGCCTCCATTGTGTGTCCTCCACAGTGCTTTTTTTTCCCTTAAAAAAAAGTGTTTAGGGGTACTCTCATTTTCCTACTCATATTGAAATACTGTCCCTCAATGAGGCCAAACTTAGATTCACAAAATGTTGAGGAGTGTGCGTCCCCCCCCCGGGAAAAAAAGCACTGGTCCTCCATATTGAGCCCATGTCGACCTTCTGGTCCATTTCCAGACTCCTCCCCAGAGTGCAAAATCGCTGGTTTTCAAAAGCTGCTCAGCCTTT
The DNA here is from genome assembly GCF_964188305.1 of Podarcis bocagei. Taxonomy (NCBI): domain Eukaryota; kingdom Metazoa; phylum Chordata; class Lepidosauria; order Squamata; family Lacertidae; genus Podarcis; species Podarcis bocagei. The sequence goes on along the minus strand of NC_138139.1, from coordinate 50,547,484 downwards.
AAGCTAAGATCAAGTGTTAAAAATAAAAATCCCACTGCTTTTCAATTGGTGACAATGCTAAGGTATACTGCTCTGTGAATTGCCATTTTGGGATTAATAATGTGCATTGTTAAGTAGAAATCCAAAGTGAAAATGCCACAACGGTTGCCATGTTGTGGGTTGCAAGTCAGAGGTGTGGACCAGTGTGGGAAACCGCAGGAGCAGACAGTATTGAGCCAGGTGGACTAACAGTTTGGCTCTGACTTTATGGCATTATGTCTTTATGACATTCCTGGAATGTGTTCAGTTCAAAGGACTTGGATGAAACATACGCTTAATGTATTCACCAGCAGTTCAGTATGGACCATTCCTTCCTGGGGCAGCTGTCACTCGCTATGTCTTTTGCAGCATCCCCAAAATAATGAAAGGGATGAAGACTGTGTGTGTGTGTGCGTGTGTAGCTTTGTCATTCTACCAGTGTGATGGGCGCATTGGCACTTTTTCCTCTCATGCCGTTCGGCCCGCTCTCACTTAAATAAATTGCACCCCCCCCCCTCACTGAACAACCAACCCTTTACCCAAAGGTTTCTTTTCCTTTCCTCTTAAAATTCTAGCCCAGAGTATCCTATGGGGGACCTTTGTGAGGGGGTAACTAGTAAATTGGAGTCTCATACAGGTTTTCTTTAAATAAACAATAAAGATTTATTCAAGGCAAGACAGCATATAACACAACTGGATTAAACTTAGGTTACTTCAAGAATGCAGTGTGATTTCACTTTGATTCATCCTCAGTTGTTTTTGTGTTATAGGTTTGGTTCCTTTATACAGTGATACTTTCTTTCAGTTATCCACCTCTTTTAACAATCCTGCTCCTGAGGTACTTTAAGTAATAGACCAAAGGGTCCTCCACACACACGCACCCTTCACTGGGTCTGGGAGTTTCTTCTTTTCCTCAGAAGAATCTCTCCCCTCCAGACTAGATTTGAGTCCCAAGGAGGCTGTTCCTTTCCAGCTCCTACTTCTCCTGGCTCAACCTCTGCCTCCCAGCAAAATTCCCGTTTATTCCTCCTACAGGACACCACACTCTGTCCTTCACAATACGCTCAGAGCAGAATTTGTTTCCCCCCAAAACCAACTCTTTCTCCCATTCACTCTTTCCACCTCAACCTGTCTCCTAACCTGTATCCCTACCTATCTCCTAACCTCTCCAACCTCAATTCCAACCCTCTCAACTAACTGCCTCCCTCAAATCCTCTCCTTTTAAACTCTCCCTCCTGGAACCACAGCCAGTTAGAGGCTTCCGTTCATTAGCCATTTGCTGGCAGGGAAAGAAAAAAGAAACCTGTCCAGCAAAACCAATTTTCTCGTTACAACCAGCTTCTGAGGACAAGTGCTTCTCCGTGGGGCAGCTTGGGGGCAGCCCCTGGGCCTCACCTTGACCAGAAATGGTGGGAGGTTGTGGGTGGCTTGACACACAAACATGCATGTTGCTCGTGTTTCGCTTGGCCACCTGGCACAATGTGTGAATGCGCTCCACTGACGAGCACTGTGACTCGCATCCCTTAATGTTGCTCCCACCAGGTGACCCAGAGTTGTCTCCTTCAGTCCAGGTGTATCTGGTTTCTGACCCCCAGTGAGGCAGACTTGGGCAAGCGGGGAATCTAAAGCCACTGGATGTGATGAGAGGTTGAAGTCTAAAGTACGAGATTGGCTCCATTATTATCAAATAATGGAGGTGTATAAACAGGACAGGAAAATTGGCTTCCAGGCGGAGAAATCAAAACTAGAAACAGAACTGTTAGAACCCAATGCTAAGAATCTGTCAAGAATGTATAACTTGTTGCTGAAATGGAATACACAAGATGAAACAGTTAAATCTGCTATGATTAAGTGGGCACAGGACATTGGTCATAACATTATGTTTGCTGACTGGGAACAGTTGTGGACCACCGGTATAAAATTCACGGCATGTAATGCCTTAAAGGAAAATATTATGAAAATGATCTATAGGTCACCAGTCAAGCTAGCAAAAATTTACCATTTGCCTGATAATAAGTGTTGGAAATGTAAAGAAACTGAAGGTACTTTTTATCACCTTTGGTGGACATGCCCGAGGATTAAGGCTTTCTGGGAAATGTCCCTCGTCATCTCTTTCTCCTGCTGAATACACTTCCCAAGTGTGCAAGGGAGGCCATTTCGAAGCCTGGGACCTCATCCTCACCATGGGGCAGATCTTCTGTACAGGAGAGCCAGCAAGATTGTCCTGCGGCCTAAAACTCATTTCAAAAGTGGCACCGGCAGCAAGGGCTTGTTGACGGCCTAAATCCTTTGAAATCCAGAGGCTGCTTTCTTAACATCCGGAGTGGGTTTATCCCAGAGGGTCGTGTTACTACTGGCAGCACCTCACTTTCTATTTCGGAGACGCTATCAGCTTCTCCCTGATTGCATGGCATTCTGAAAACGCCATTCAGGGATCATTGCTCTGGCTGTGTGTGATTTAAGGTTTCCTTAAGGGAGGCTTCAGCTCAAAGGAGGAAGCAGCTCCCCCATTCTCTCTCTCTCTCTCTCACCGTTCCCCCTGCATCTGTGCTGAGTGGCCTGGCGGGGCCGCTTTCTCCTAAATCTGCCCCCCAAATCTGCAATTTGCTCCATTGGCTAGATCCTGCCGCTGACGGTTTCTCAGCACCAGGTTGGGGCCTGCTTACGAAAGGAGGGTAGGAGGGATATTGCTGATCTGCGAAAGGTGCCAAAAAGAGCAATCAAAGTAATCGATGGCCGGGGCACCTTCACTATCTGGAGTACAAACGGGGCATTCCTTTGTGGGAGGGAAGGGATTGTTTTAGAAAAGGCGGTGGTTAATGTGAATGCATGGATTATTCCTGGGTGAAGAGATACCCACTCCCTCTTTTACCTAATGCATAACTGGGGGCAGTTTATGAAAACGATTAGGCTGCAGATCCGGTCAAAAGAGGGGACAATCTTCACATGACACGCTTTGTACGGAATTTGCAATCTTCGCCCGCTTAGATGGCACTGAAAGGGGTTTAGCTAAATTCATGGGAAAGAAGGAGAGGTTGTGGACTCTACTTCCTTGGAGGTGTTTAAGCAGAGGTTAGGTGGCCATCTGTCAGGGATGCTTTAGCAGAGATTTCTGCATCGCCAGGGGGTTGGGCTAGATGACCTTCGGGGGTCCCTTCCAACTCGCTGATTCTACAAGATATTTCAGGCAGCTAAGTGGACACTTGCTGGGGACAAGCTGTTGATTTCATGCCTCGCCTCTTGGGCTTCTTGAGAAACTGGGTGCTGGGCTAAATGAGAGTCAGTGGTAGTGTCGTGGTTTAGAGCGCTAGGCCAGAACCTGGCAGACGAGGGTTCAAATCTCTACCCCGCCATGAAGCTCTCGATGGGTGACCAGTCCCTGCTTCTCAGCAGGATTGTGGGGTTAAACTGGGGAGGAGAGGAACCTTGGAGATAAAGGTGGGATACAAATGCAATAAACGATATAAATATAAAACAGGTGGGCCTCTGGTCTGATCCTGCGGGGCTCTTTTTAAGACAGCGTTTCTCCAAGCTGTGGCATTTGTGACAGAGCCATTTGAAGAGGAAACAAGGGTTGGCTAGATGGTTTTGCGCTTACCTGTGGCGAGTTTCCTGTGCAGTCGCTTCATTCATTTAGCGTGTTCTCCCACACCTTTCTCCCTGAAAGGTGCCTGGGGGTGGCTTGCGACGTAAAATCAGACGAAGATGTATCCATTGTAGCAATACAGTGGTACCTCTGGTTAAGAACTTTATTCGTTCTGGTGGTCCGTTCTTAACCTGAAACTGTTCTTAACCTGAGGCACCACTTTAGCTAATGGGGCCTCCCACTTCCACGCGATCTCTATTCTCATCCTGAAGCAAAGTTCTTAACCTGAGGTAATATTTCTGGGTTAGCGGCGTCTGTAACCTGAAACGTCTGTAACCCGAGGTACCACTGTATTTTGAAATGACAGTTACTAAAATCGCATTCTTTAAAATGCACTGACCCCCTTCCAAAGGCCTGCGTAAATAAAATAGATTGACGCTCCTCTTGAATGGCAGGAAAAGGGATTTCCTGATCTCCCCCCCCCCACCCCCTACAGGAGGGGATTCCAGAGATGCGGAGCGACCACCTCTATGGAGAATGGCACATGCGGAGAACGGCAGAACCTCCTGGGACTGTTCTCTGGGTGCAAGGTGCAAGGTCCCTGGGTGCAGATCGGCCCATCACCCTGTTCTCACAGTGGCCAACCAGATGTCTGTGGGCAAACCCACAAGCGGGACCCCTACCCAAGTGCGCTCTCCCCTTCTATGGTTTACAGAAGGATTTTTGGCTGTGGAGGCAGAGCATAGTCATTGTGGCTCATAGCCACTGATAATAACCCTCTCCTCCGCGGATTTGCCTCGTCCTCTTTTAAAGCCATCTAGCTTGGTTGCCCATCAACCCATTCCTGGGGCAGTGAGTACCACAGTTTAGCACCGTGCTGCTGTCCTTCCTTTTCCCCCTATCCTGAATAATAATAATAATAATAATAATAATAATAATAATAATAATAATAATAATAATTTATTTATGCCCCGTCCACTCTGGGCGGCTTCCAACAGAACACTAAAATACAATAACCTATTAAAAATTAAAAGCTTCCCTAAACAGGGCTGCCTTCAGGTGTCTTCTGAAAGTTTGGTAGTTATTTTCTCTTTGACATCTGGTGGGAAGGCGTTCCACAGGGCAGGTGCCACCACCAAGAAGGCCCTCTGCCTGGTTCCCTGTAACTTGGCTTCTTGCAATGAGGGAACCGCCAGAAGGCCCTCGGAGCTGGACCTCAGTGTCCGGGCAGAACAATGGGGGTGGAGACGCTCCTTCAGGTATACTGGACTGAGGCCGTTTAGGGCTTTAAATGTCAGCACCAACACTTTGAATTGTGCTCGGAAACATACCGCGAGCCAGTGTAGGTCTTTCAAGACCGGTGTTATATGGTCTCGGCGGCTGCTCCCAGTCGCCAGTCTAGCTGCTGCATTCTGGATTAGTTGTCGTTTCTGGGTCACCTTCAAAGGTAGCCCCATGTAGAGCACATTGCAGTAGTCCAAGTGGGAGATAACCAGAGCATGCACCACTCTGGCGAGTCAGTCTTTGGTCAGGTAGGGTCTCAGCCTGCATACCAGATGGAGCTGTTAAACAGCTGCCCTGGACCCAGAATTGACCTGCACCTCCATGGACTGCTATGAGTCCAAAATGACTCCCAGGCTGCGCACCTGGCCCTTCAGGGGCACAGTTATCCCCGTTGCTTCTGTTCTCTCACACCCCTGAGAGGCTAGAGGGTCTACTGCAACGTGAGGGGGCTTATTTTGTCTCCAAAGTAGGCAGCTTTTCTTTAAGGCAGGTTGTCCCTTAGGATCTGCTTCGGGGGGAGAAGAAACAGCAACAGCAACCCAGACGGGTCAGAGCAGAAAGGCCAGTCCCTCTTCCGCCGCCCCACCTGCCAAATTTCCAGTGTATTTTGAGGCCTCGTAAATAGGAACCCCTGGGAGTAGCTTGAATCCCGTCGCACGTGACGGCCACCTGCCAGCCCTGCAGAGTTTATAAATAAAAGCCGGGGAATTGTGGAGCGAGACCTTGAAGACTCTTTGAGTTGGCAGATGAGCAGGGAACTGCATGGATAAGGTAGGCAGCCCGTGTGTGTAGGCGTATGTATTTCTATATTGGTCTGCTGGCTGCAATGGGCAGCACTGAGCCGTTTGGCCTCCTCCAGAAAACATTCCCTGCATCAGATTTCCCTGCTGGCGGGATCCTTGCCTTGCTGGAGAGGGAGTGGCTCCTGTTTTTAAGACGCTCCCTGCTGGCCAGTATGTGCAACGGCAGCGGCTCACAGCTTCAGCCCCAGAGCAATCAATTTTTGCCTTCTCTGCTTATATGGAGAAGGATTCTTGTTTATCTGTGCAAGGGCAGGCTGCAAAGCCATTCATTTAAGGTTTAGTGGCTGGGACATCCAGGGAGCTTCCCGGCTGAGTGAGGATTTGAACTCGGGTCCTTCAGAAACCCACGTCCACATCGTCATACTGGTGCATTCCCTCCCTCTCCCTCTTGCTTTGTATTTCCATCTTCCATTTCATTATGTTGTTCAAAAATCCTTGGGCCTGATCCTGTCTGCACCTTGCATGTGCAGAGTCCTCTGAGTTTGGGGCTTGAGCTGGTGGGAGCGCCCCAGAAATATTGACTTACCCTGCTTCTCTGTGCCCCCAATACCTCAAGGACTTCCTCTTCCCATATGAATAGACCTGGACCGTGCGATCATCATCTGAGGCCCTTCTATTCTGCGAGAGGTCCAGAGGGCAGCAACACGAGTACGGGGCCTTTTCTGTGGTGGCTCCCCATCTGTGGAATGCTCTCCCCAGGGAAGCTCGCCTGCCACCTTCATTAAATATCATGAGGCAAAAATATTCCTCTTCATCCAGGCCTTTGGCTAATTAAAAAATCTATGGTCTTTTAAACTATTTGTAGCTATAGTACACATTTTTGTGAAAAATGCTGTCTTGAAGACCACTGTAGCTTTCATTTCTAAATATAGGGGATGGATTTACTCAAAGACGGCAGTCTAATGAATTCACAGCATGGCTGCTGGCTGCAAGAACAATATCCGTAGCATAAAAGTGGAAGGATTTGCAGATACTTCTGTGATATATAAATGTATGGAACCTGGCGATGGCACAAAAGCTTCCTTGGGTCCCAGCACACATACAATGCTGTTCCTTGCCGGGGATGGTTTTGAAAACAACATACATAGTTTTAAGTAACAGAAGTAGCTTGTTCTCCTGTGGCATCCTTGTTCAGTGCAGACTGAGTCTCCCCTCGTTTCCTTTTGGCCTTGTGGAACTGCAGACACCTTCCTTGGATGAAGATAGCGTGTTTTTCCTCTCTTGGAAGCTGAACGTGGTCCCGGTCCTGTCTGAGTTTTGCATAGGACTCATTATCTCCTTTTCCTCTCTGCAGCCTGACCTGCTGAACTTCAAGAAGGGATGGCTGACCAAGCAGTACGAGGATGGACAGGTAAAATCTCGGATGAAATTCTGATTTAAGGACCTCTCCTCCAAGTAAAGGGACGCGGGTGGCGCTGTGGGTTAAACCACAGAGCCTAGGACTTGCTGATCAGAAGGTCGGTGGTTTGAATCCCTGCGACGGGGTGAGCTCCCATTGCTCGGTCCCAGATCCTGCCAACCTAGCAGTTTGAAAGCACATCGAGTGCAAGTAGATAAATAGGTACCGCTCTGGTGGGAAGGTAAACGGCGTTTCCATGTGCTGCTCTGGTTCGCCAGAAGCGGCTTAGTCATGCTGACCACATGACCCGGAAGCTGTACACCGGCTCCCTCGGCCAGTAAAGCAAGATGAACGCCACAACCCCAGAGTCAGCTACGACTGGACCTAATGGTCAGGGGTCCCTTTACCTCCAAGTAAAGAGCTGGCTTTTGTTACGATCTGGTTACAGTTTGTTGTACTTTTATCTGATTTATAGCCCACCTTTTTCCTCCAATAAGCTCCATTTGGCATACATGGTTCTCTTCCTCCCCGTTTTAATCTCACAAGAGCCCTATGAAGTAGGTTAGACTAAGAGACTGTGACTGACTCCAAGGTGACCCCAGGAGCTTCATGGTCGAGTGGGGATCCGAACCCTGGTCTCCCAGGTCCTCCTTGCCCGTATGCTGTTCCCTGAGTATCCAGGCAGCCTTGGTTGATAAGCAGAAGCCGAGGCTGCCAGTTTCCGCTGCAAGATTCACAGGCTGCAGCTACAGCAGCAGCCTCTGAATACTGAAAAGGGCATCTTGAAATACAGTAAGGAGGAAGAGATTGGATTAAAGCAGAGTGCCTTGGAGAGGGTGTCCTTAATGGAAGAGCCAGCTGCTCTGTTTCCCTAAGGCAACGTGGTTGAATGTTCCCTTCCTAGACCCAGCAAAGTTATTGATTGGAGAGCGTGTCCTGTCGAAAAACCCCTCCCCACTCTCTCCTGTTGCTCAGGCTTTCCTTTCCATTCCAACTTCTTCACTTGTTTATGAAATGCGTGTATTATTACTTTTTTAATATATATTTTATTCAGGATTTTCTTGTTTTACAGAAGTGTAGTGCCTCATTATTTTTTTTCATGTAACATTTTTACAAATCCGTTTCATTTGTTGAGGCATTAGGGGGAGAAGAAAAGAAAAAAGAAAAAAGAAAGGGGTGGTGGAGAGAGGGAAGATGGATAGGGGTGGGGTCGGGTGGCAGTGTTTCTATTATGTTTAATGTGTGTAGAGTTTGGTGTCAGCGTTGCTTGTGCTGTTCACTCGTGTTCCTTTGGTGGTGAGAGAGGTTGGGGTTGGCCTAGGGTGTGATTGTTTGCTTGTGATTGGCTGTGGTCACCAACAGCATACAAATCAATATGGCTAACCTGATCCAAAACACCCACCCACCTCACCCACACATGAAAACAAAGATCACCACAGCCAATCACAAGCGTGTATTATTACTTGGCTTGCATTTTTTCTCCTGGTCAAAAATCCCCTACGCGGTTGTCAGAAATCACAGATCCAAAATTCAAATTGAAACACGATAAATACTTTTGAAGCCCGTCATTTAGAAGAGCATGTCAGGCAACCCAACAGGGTTAACACTCTCAAACATCCCCAATAGGCTCGGTGAACAACCAAGTTTTTAGGAGGCGTTGGAGACCCGAGAGACGGAGGTTCCAAAATCTCCTTTGTGGGAGTGCGTTCCAGAGGCTTGTTGTTAAAGTTGAAACAGCCTGCTCTCTTGGAAACATTTCCAGATTGCAATCTCTGGCCACCATACGACCAGTTGCGTCTCCTCTGATCGCAGAGGACAAGGTTCGCTATCATAAGGGAGGCAGGCTGTTGCTTCAGGAGTTGTTACTTGCTCCCGTATACAGAAGTTTATGTGTGCTTGCACAGAGGCACACATCGCAAGATCTAGTGTCTAGAGTCACGGTATGCTAGTGAGACATTGCACAATAAGGATTGGGGGGAATGGCAAGAGCACACAGATCATCTGAGCAGTTTGTAAAACAGCTTGTCTTGTTTGTTCCCTAGTGGAAGAAACACTGGTTTGTGCTGACGGATCAGAGCCTGAGATACTACCGGGATTCTGTGGCAGAGGAGGTAAGCTACAATCGCCAATGATAGTCAAAGCTCCATTCCCCCCCCCCCCCTCTGATGTTCAACTCCTCGCATTCTCCTGCTTTCCCTGCTTCCATTTCCCAACCCTGCTGAATTTTAGACTGTAAGCTGCTCTAGGCAGCGACCTATCTTCTGGTATTTTGTAAAACACCGCACACATGCTGCTTGAATAAACAAATGGCCTACTTTGTCTTGTTGGAGATGAGAAAAACAAGCCTCACACATTTCTTCTTTGCGATGTTTTGCCAGGCTGCTGATTTGGATGGGGAAATTGATTTGTCAACATGTTTTGATGTCACGGAATACCCCGTCCAGCGGAACTATGGCTTCCAAATCCATGTAAGAGAAACTTGCGGGGAGCAGGATGGGTCATGCAGTGAATTTAGGAGGTGGCTGCGGTTGGGGGGGGGGGGAATTGCTTCTGTAGCTTTCATCCAGTTTCAAATGGAATTTCACTTATCCTTCAAAGGTTGAGGTCCATAGCTTGGGAGATTTCCTAGGTCGAGGTTTGTTTAAGACTGCTCCAGTGTCTCCTGCAGCACATAATTGTTACTCCAGCTGCACTCCTCTCTTTGAAACACGTCATCCTGGCCACAGTTCCCCATGCTTTGGTTAACATCCAAGCTTCACTACTGCAATACGTTGTACATGGGGCTGCCCTCAGAGAACATTTGAAAACATCAACTGATTCAAAAGGTGATGACCAGACTCCTGACTGGCTTGCTGGAGTGGTCATAGCATATATTGTAAATTTAATAAACTTATTTATAAATTTAAAATAATAATAATAATATCATCATGACAATTTACAATAAAATCGTAAATAAAAGAATCTCCTCCCAGTTCCCCAACTTTCTCTGAAGTTAGGCAGGAAGCCACTGGGGAAGAGAGTCTTGGTTATGCCACCCCAGTTTTTAAACTCCCAGTTTGCCTGGTGCCTTTTCTTAAAGCCCTTGTAGTGACAGAAAAAGACCATATTTTACTGACATATCTTTAGTGTCTTTCTTTTCACTTTTACTGTTAGGTTTTATTTTCTGTCGTTTCAGCCTTAATGCAGCTAATCTGAGATTCTTGTGCATTCTTGTTTTTGTTTTTGTTTTTTAAAAAATACTAGATTATTTTTTGAGTGCTGCAAAATTGTACACACACAAATCATAAAACATAACATGACTGAGAAAAATTGGTGACGGAGCAGGGGGTGTAAAATACTAAACATATTATTGTAAATAATAACAGGGTGATTACAGTAAAGAAGTTCAACAAATTCTTCAATAAATCAATAAATCAACTTGAAAAGCACAGGGTGATAGGAGTGACCTAATGAGTCGTGCTACACCCTATTGCAAATAAATGTTGTAGGCATGTCTCGTCTGTGTGTTGTTTCATTTGTATTCTTACCAAAGTGTGCTGCATTGCTTCTGTTCTAATACACTGGTACCTCGCAAGACGAATGCCTCGCAAGACGAAAAACTTGCTAGACGAAAGGGTTTTGCGTTTTTTGAGTCGCTTCGCAAGACGAATTTCCCTATGGGCTTGCTTTGCAAGACGAAACGTCTTGCAAGTTCTTGCGAGTTTGTTTCCTTTTTCTTAAAGCCATTAATAGCCGTGCTTCGCAAGACGAAAAAACCGCAAGATGAAGAGACTCGCGGAACGGATTAATTTCGTCTTGCGAGGCACCACTGTAATCCACATGCCAGACACTTGGGAATTCTGTGAATAGAAAAAGCAGGGCAAATACCTTCCCAAAAAAATAAACCCGTTCTGTTTCGTTAAACTGGGTCCATCGGAAGTGGCTATCTCCATCCCTTGAAAAGGAGGGTGGCTTTCTGACTCCTCCTGGGTGCCCAGCCTCTGTTTTGCATCTTATAAATAAATGGCTCCTCCCTGGGGAAAGAGAGGGGGCAGCAGATGCATCTTTCTCTGCAATCCCTTCTGGAAACCCCACTTAGGAACATTCACCAGGTAACCTGCCTTGGCCCAGTATACCTGAAGGAGCGTCTCCACCCGCATCATTCTGCCCAGACACGGAGGTCCAGCTCCGAGGGCCTTCTGGCGGTTCCCTCACCGCAAGAAGTAAGGTTAAAGGGAACCAGGCAGAGGGCCTTCTTGGTAGTGGCGCCTGCCCTGTGGAACGCCCTCCCATCAGATGACAAGGAAATAAACAACTATCTGGCTTTTAGAAGACATCTGAAGGCAGCCCTGTTTAGGGAAGCTTTTAATATTTGATGAATTGTTGTATTTTAATATTTTGCTGGAAGCCGCCCAGAGTGGCTGGGGAAACCCAGCCAGATGGGTGGGGTATAAATAATAAATTATCATAATATTATTAATAGAAGGGGATGCAAAGGATGCTTTCTTCTAGATGAACTGGTGCTCAGCATCACCTCTTCCCCTTGCGTTTCTCTTCCTTTTCTCTTGGCGTAGACTAAAGAAGGCGAGTTCACCCTCTCTGCCATGACCTCGGGGATCCGCAGGAACTGGATCCAGACGATTATGAAGCACGTTCGCCCCACCACTGCTCCAGATGTGACCAGGTAAGAAGAAAGGGGCGTTTCAGGGCAGTCTCCTATTCACTGGGCCTCCACACCTTCCAGCCTTTCTCTGTCTCTCTCTATGCCTGTTCTCTCTCTCTCTTTTTCTCCATTCTCCTTTACTGACCCCTCCTTTTGATCCTCACACGGCTCGGAAGCTGCTGTTTGGTGCCTCGCTGCCAAATTTCTCGGCTGCAGCTTGTTCCGATTCCACGCCACCGTGCAGCGCAACGGCTGGAAGTGTTGGGTGGGTCTGGAGCCAGGGAGCCACAGACTTAAAAGTCTGCTGGGTTACAAAGCGCTCTGGTTGACCCAAGGCCGGTCACTCTCCCTCCCTCACAGCCTTCCTTCAAGGAAGGGCAGGATCCGAGGCTCACACACCTGTTTTAATCTGTAAGACACTGAGGGCATCTTACCGAGGATTTCTCATCCGTTTAGGAAGACTTGTGAGGAAATATGTGATCAAAAATCGCAGAATAGTTCAGAAGCAAAAGTTTACTCCAATAAATTGAAAAGCATAAAGAGCCCAGAGTTGATTGATGAGATCCCTCAGCCTTGGGCAATTTAAAGAGTCCTCATCTCTCCTTTGGAATCCACACTGCATTGCATGGTGGGTGTTTATCTTCTTGGGAAAGATGTCACTTCAGAATTGACTCTTAGAATTATCTGTCAGACTTCGTTGATTGCAGGCGTTTAGGAAAAACTCGAAGTCCCACTTGTTTCTGCCAGCTTTTTCTTGAGCCACGTTTGTGGTGTGTTGTATTTTAGTATTTGGGGGGCTTTTTTCAAAAACTGGCTTTTAATTATTTTGTTGTACTGTATTTTAATTGTACACCACATTGGGAGGAGTCTCCCGACCTTAAAGGCCACATAAAACTATTTTAAACAAAGCCTTGATTCTCAGCTTTCCTGAGGCTCAGGGCAGCTGCCTGAATTGCAAATATTCCATTATATCTCTAGTGATTTTCAGTGTACAAAGTGATTAGCAGAAGAATACATACAGTCGTGGGGAAAAGAAAGCGCACCCTCTTTGAATTCTGTGGTTTTACATATGAAGACATAATAACAATCATCTGTTCCTATAGCAGGTCTTAAAATTAGGTAAATGCAGCCTCAGATGAACAACAACACATGGAATATTACACTGTGTCATGATTTATTTAACACAAATAAAGCCAAAATGGAAAAGTCATGTGTGAAAAACTAAGTACGCCTTATGATTCAATAGCTTGCAGAACCACCTTTAGCAACAATAACATGAAGCAATTGTTTTCTGTAGGATTTTATCTGTCTCTCACATCATTGTGGAGGAATTTTGGCCCGTTCTTCTTTACAACTTTGCTTCAGTTCATTGAGGTTTGCTGGCATTTGTTTGTGTACAGCTCTCTTACGGTCCCACATAGCATTTGGTCTGGATTTTGACTGGGCCATTGTAACACCTTGATTCTGTTCTTTTTCAGCCATTCTGTTGTAGATGCGCTGGTGTGCTTCCCTTCACTTGTCCCTATTGCATGACCCAATTTCAGCCAAGTTTCAGCTGTTGGGCAGACGGCCACACATTTGACTGTAGAATACTTTGGTATACAGAGCAGTTCGTGGTCAACTCAATGACTGCAAGGTTCCCAGGTCCTGTGGCTGCAAAACAAACCCAAACCAATCGCCCTTCCACCACCATGCTTGACAGTTGATATGAGGCTCTTGTGTTTGGTTTTTGCTAAACGTGGCGCTGTGCGTTATGGCCAAACATCTCCACTTTGGTCTCATCTGTCCAAAGGACATTGTTCCAGAAGTCTTGTGATTTGTTCAGATGCAACTTTGCAAACCAAAGCTGTGCTGCCGTGTTCTTTTAGAAAAACAAGGCTTTCTCCTGGAAACCCTTCTTGTTCGGTCTTTTTCTAATTGTCATGAACTTTAACATGCTAACTGAGGCCTGTAGAGACTGAGATGTAACTCTTGGGTTTTGTTTTGTTTTGTTGCAATTTCTCTGAACATTGTACGGTCTTGACTTTGGGGTGAATTTGCTGGGACGTCCACTCCTGAGAAGACTGGCAACTGTCTTGAATGTTTTCCAATCTTGAATAATCTTTCTCCCTGTAGAATGATGGACTTAAAACTGGTTGGAGATGGTCTTAGAACCCTTCCCAGTTTCATGGGCGGCAGCACTTGCTTCTCAAAGAGCATTGTGTTATCTTTCCTCCTTGGCGTTGTGTTCAAACACACCTGAATGCTCCAGACCAGCAAACTGCTAAAACTTCAGCTGTTATAGAGGTGAACATGCTGATGATCAGTTAAGCAGGAGCATTTGATTAGCAGCCTCTGTCTGCCACTTAGCTTCTTAATTCCTATGGAAGCAGTAAGGGTGTACTTAGTTTTTCATACATGATTTCTCCATCTTGGCTTTATTTCTATTAAATAAATCATGCCACAGTGTAATATGTCCTATGTTGTTGTTCATCTGAGGTTCTATTTACAGTGGTACCTCGGGTTACATACGCTTCAGGTTACAGAGTCCGCTAACCCAGAAATAGTGCTTCAGGTTAAGAACTTTGCTTCAGGATGAGAACAGAAATCGTGCTCCGGCGGTGCAGCAGCGGCAGGAGGCCCCATTAGCTAAAGTGGTGCTTCAGGTTAAGAACAGTTTCAGGTTAAGTACGGGCCTCCGGAACAAATTAAGTACTTAACCCGAGGTACCACTGTACCTAATTTTAAGACCTGCTAAGGAACAGATGATTGCTATTATCTCCTAATATGTAAAACCGCAGAATTCAAAGAGGGTGCACTTTCTTTTTCCCATGACGCATGTAACCCCCCTCTTAGAATCAATGGAAGCCCCGCCTGGGTGTGTTTTTAGGGGGTGTTCTTTCAGTTTGCTGCCTCTTTCTTTCCTCTTCTACCACTTGCATTCTTCCATTCTCTGCCCTGTTCTGACCCCTCCCTAGCAACCGCTTGAGGACGCTCTTGCTTTCCTTCTTTTGAGAGCTGCGATTGGGAAAACGCAGCCCACAGTTTCAACCCGGAACGACCCATTCCCCTTTCTGCTCCGCACCTCACCCCATTTCTCTCTGGGTGCTTCTGAACCCTCTTTTCTCTCTCTCCTCACTCCTTCGTGTGTTTAATTTCCATGCGTTCCCAGGAAAAGCTTCTCTTTGAAACTATCCGTGCTGAAGCCCAGGTTGGAAAACTGTGTTCTCTCCTGTATTAACGTTTTGTGGTTTGTATATATCTCGTGATTCACTGCATGCCTCCCTTATCTTTTTTGCACTCTGGAGGGGGTAAAAAGTCCTGCTTTTCTGCTTTGGGAACAAACAGTGGGATAGAGAAGGGGGGAAAGAGGCAGCTCCTCGTTTTGCTGCTGATTATCCTCCTTTGGCTCAGCGATGCTTTCCCCGTTACATCTCGGCAACGAAGGCGCACTCCTGCAGCTGAGTCCTGTGTTCGAAAATGTCACATGGGAAAAGCAATAGAAGCTGCTACCTCTGCGAAGGACACAGAACTGACCCCCATGTGTATGACGTTACCTGTGTCTGCTGGTCGCCTTTCCCGTGTGACGTTTTCACACATTCTTGGAAATGCCTCAAGGGCGTTTGGAAGAATTGGAAATGTTTCCCTGGAAAAGACTCCTGGTCTGATCAGGTCTGTGCCTTGGAAGGGGGCAACAGCCGAAGATGCAGAAAGTCTCTATAGCAGAGCAGATTAGCATTGAAACTTCCATTAAGAGATTGTGCGATCTCTTGCAGGTACTGTTTGTCTTCAGAAGTGTAGGGAAATGCCTCTCTGCCATCATTTTGCTAAGCGACTGGTATCCAGGCTTCAGTTCCAGGTTGGGCAGTGCTTGGACCTGCCATGTTACCAGGGTAGCTGGTACCTGTAGCTAGTACTGGTATCCAAGGGAGCGAGGGCCTGGGCATCTGATGGTGGCACCTGCAAATTAGATGCTGTGTTGAAATCCTCAGGCCCCTGGGACGTCTCTCCAGTTCTGGGCGCCACAATTTGAGCAGGATATTGACAAGCTGGAACGTGTGCAGACGAGAGTGACCAAGATGATCAGGGGACTGGAAACTAAGCCTGATGAGGAATGGTTGAAGGAGCTGGGTATGTTTAGCCTGGAAAAGAGGAGATATGAGAGCCATCTTCAAATATCTCAAGGGCTGTCACATGGAGGATGTAGCAAGCTTGTTTTCTCCTGCTCTGGAGGGTAGGACACGAACCAGTGGATTCAAGCTTAGTCGGAGATTCCGACTAAACATCAGGAAGAACTCCTCTCCTATTTTTTAAACCCAGTCTGCCACTTTGCATGCTGAAGGCTGGCATGTGCCATGTTTTGTCCATAGGCCTTGTCTGGCAGCTCCTTTTAGGTTCTCCTCTGATGTCTGAAACTCTCTTCCTCCACCTTGCTTGTCTGCTGCCTGTGTTGTCTGCCTCTTTTTCTGTTCCTCTCTCAATACTGGCATTGAGGGCTGCCGCTTTCCTTCTTTGGTGTCGGCAGTAGCTTGCCTTAGGCCCTGTCGCTGATGCCTGTCGTGTAGAAGTAGCGAAGCAGTGTGCTGTCTTCAAACGCCAGGACTGTTGACTGCAAGCCAAGGCCCTCTTCGCACATGACACTTTCCCTGCAACATGGGTGTAGTCAAATGTCCGCTTTGCCCGTTGCAAGAAGTTGCCAACGTGTCTGTCCTGCCACAGTCGCATGGGTTTAGAAGTTGCTGTATCTGCTGCCGTTTCTGGACACACACACACAATGGTGGCAAAAAGTAGACGTTTGTACGCTTTTACAGCTTGTATGCTTATTTTTGCTTTATACAGACGACAACTCTGAAAGGCTTTGGACCTGAAAATCCCGCGCAGGCAGGTCCACTTGCTTCCTGATTTCTGTCGGCCAGGTGGAAGTTGTGCTGCCTGTGTGGGATTGCTTGATCTGAAGCCACCCACTTGAGTGGGGAAAACGCTAAGAAAACCTGAGTGTTCAGTACAGAGAAGAGCTTGGAGATGTTTCACGGAGAACCTTTTCCAAGGAATCCATTTAAGCACATCTACCAAATTTCTCTGCAAACCAATGTTTACTTTTGTGCGATCAGACATCCCCCTCCATTGTTAAATTGAACCCTGACAGCCAATGTGCCCGACTAAGGCTATGTCCTCTCCTCTTTGGGAACTGAACTGAGTGCAGTGGTTTAAAATAAAAAGAAAGAAAGAGTGATCAGGGATGCCTGTATCTCAATGGGCAAACAAGCCCAGCATTCATCTTTTATTATCATTTAGGCTTTATTCTGGGGTAACGTTTTCCTTCCCTGAAGATGGGTCCCATTGAGGAACCTGTTAAAATAAAAGCACAGGAATGTACAATCAGTGTACCATTTTTGTGTGTGTATGTATGGTAGGGAAAATCTCATCTTGTATTCAGCCCTGAATTCTGTAACTTAGGAGGGTTTCTGTGAGGCTACTCATAGGAATTATTTCACCTTGCCTTGCAATCACCAGCAACAAAGCTAGTTTTCTTTTGAGGACACACTAGATCAAGCTGTTGAGAGGAATCCTTTTGTCTTTGTTGGGTTTAATGAGAATTGGGGAAAACCCTGGCAGAGTGTGGCCAAAATCAGGCCAGTTTGGGAGAACAGTTACACTTCCCACTTAGTAGAAAGCAGATTTTTAAAAAGGACCTTCCCTGGTCGTTCTGATTGCCATACTTCATAACTGTTTGGTTCAGAGCATGTGTGTATGTAGCCCATAACGCTCAGGTGTGTTCTGAACCACCTTGAAGTCCTCCTCTAGCTTGGAATGCAAAAATGAATTTGCAAAGCTTCTAAGCTGCTTCAGATGAAGGGGCGCTTCACCACTCACTAGTTTTGATAGGCATCACATGCTAATTCTTGCAAGAGGGAGATAATTTCACAGGCAGATCAAGAGCAATAGCAAAAAGCTTCAGAGATAGCATGGCCCTGGACATTTCAACGGGCTTCGATTCTTCCCTCCCTGCCCCTACTACCTTCTGGCTTACAGTGGTACCTTTACATAGCAAAACTGAAAGGGGGTATACAGACAGGAAACCAACACCAGTGCTGATGGTTTTTCGCTCTCTTGTCCACTTTCCTCCCTCCTTGCCAGTTCTTTGCCCGAGGAGAAAAGCAAAACCAGCTCGTCCTTCGACACCTGCCCCAAGCCCAGCGAGAAACAGGATGCCGAGCAAGCGGAAATTGACCCTGAGCACAAGCGCAGCCGCGCCCGGGAGCGCCGGCGTGAAGGCCGCTCCAAAACCTTTGACTGGGCTGAGTTCCGCCCCATCCAGCAAGCCCTGGCTCAGGAGAGAGCCAGCGTGGCGGACGCTTCCAAAGGCAGCGGCGCCCCTTTCGCCAAGGAGCCCGGCTCCACGGAGGCAGACCCCGGGGAGCTGGAGAGGGAGCGTGCGCGGCGGAGGGAGGAGAGGCGCAAGCGGTTTGAAAGCCTGGATGGCCCCGACGGGGGAGGCCCGGAAGACTTTTCCCACATGGAGGTGGACAGGCTCCCGGGGCTGCCCAGCCCTTCGGAGACCAAGCCGCAGAACGTCCACGTGGAGATCGAGCAGCGGTGGCACCAGGTGGAGACGACCCCTCTGCGCGAGGAGAAGCAGGTCCCCATAGCCCCTCTACACCTCGCCCATCCGGACGACAGCAGCGAGGCTCTCCACAAACAGCACCTCACCACACTCCTGGAGAAGGAGGTAAAATGGAGGGAGGGAAGAGGGCAGGTGGGTGGGACTTGGGCTCCTCCAGGCAGGCTGGCTTAGGACTGATGGGAGTTCAAGAAGCCTAGCAGCGAGCCCTGGAAGAAACAGGGGGATCTGAGGTTAAAGCAGGGGGCTTCAGTTCTCTTGCTCACACTAATCTCTTCCCGCCCTCTCTCCGTCTGCAATTTGCTTACGGTCACTTTAAATATGGACGAGGCACGTTAAACTGGCTTACCTTTCCTCTTTAACTCCCGATAGGGCAGGGCTAGGGAACTGGATCTGTTTCCGTCCCACCCTTTCACTGCCTACCTGTCAGATCACCTGGCACCCCATCCAGCGATGGGGCGTTCGTGAAGTCCCCACCATGGTTGAGACTTCAAAGTGCCACACTGGGTTCGCAAAGAGCCCTGTTACCAGGTCATTGGTACTTCAGAGCACCAAGCAGGGCTCTGTACAAGCAGCAGGGAGCTTGCACATAGCTCTGCTCGGTGCTTTGAAGGCCCTTTCAAGCACTGGCTTGCCACGTGCAGCCGAAGCGATGGATCCCACAGAACTTGAAGTCCAAGCTCCGCTCTCTTCTGGGATCAGCCATCCTGCGGAGTTCCCTAGGCAGTGACTGCCAACCTCTTTGGCCAGGATACAATCGGGAGCACCTGTGACATCATGCGTGGGGCTTGCATGTGGGCGTGGCTTGTGGGAAACAGCCTTGCAGGGCGAATTGGAATTCATGCTGGGTCACATTGTTGATTTTGCAAAGCATTGCTTTCATTGTTGTAATCCTCTCTGAGTGTAATCTGGGAAGGCAGCATGCAGTCAAAGGGGTGGTGCTGAAATTTGGCCCATGGGCCAGAGGTTCTCCATAACCTGTGATAGGGCCATAATTACTGGTCCTCCTCAATTATCTGGAGATGGATCTAAATTCGCAAGCCTTCCCACTCTTGTGGGATATAAGAAACCATTCCCTCTCTTCCCTCTAGCCGGTAGAGAAGTGTCCAAGCATGTTGACCTCCATGGCTTCATTTACTTGGAGAAGCTCAGCTCACCTTGGCACTTCTGCATCTTCAGCAAGTGAATTATGTTTAGTTTATCTGAACTTCTGCTGTCCTTGTAGCATCTGCCGTTAATGAGCCAGTCCTGGGGAAGGGGAAAAAAATGCAAGCCAAGCCTCACCCATCATCTAAGCCCATGCCTTTGGGGAGAAACTGGAGAAGGAATGGCTTCCTAGAGCACGATGGTTCCTGGAGAAGTTCTTAGCTTAGTTCCTACTCCAAAGCTTGGTATAGAGGAGAAGCTCCTGTTAGGAGGTTGCAGGAGAAATCCATCCAATTCACCCAACCAGTTTGTATAGGGCAGCCGGTCACCTTGCCAGTTTGGAGTTGTGGATGTTTTTGAATGACGTATTTGTGGTCTTCTCCCTTCCCTCTTGTGCTTGCAGCTGGAGCAGAGCCAGAAGGCAGCCTCTGAACTCCTGGAGCAGAACCGCGCTCTGCAGGACCAGCTGAAAGTAGCTTTGGGCCGTGAGCAGAGTGCCCGGGAAGGTTACGTCCTGCAGGTAGGAGAGCAAGACCAACGTCCTACTTGGTTGCCGTCGCTCAAATTTAATCTGTGGGACTTCAGTCCAGGGTGCTTGTGGGGACGCACCTGGGTGGGAGACACAGTTTGCAAAACCTTCAGTCCTCCACGTCGTAGGGGTGAGAGAGAAGCTTTTTGCATTACCCTCTTTTCTGCAGGTACAGAGCAAGCTCCTCTTTTCAGTACTGCACTAAGCAGCCTTGTTGCTTGGGAATTCTGAGAAATCATTCCAGTTTTGAAAGCAATGGTTTAAATCAGAAGAGTTTCAGAAGGTTCGGTCCACCATCTCCATTGATAACCATGTCTGCTTATATCCAAACATAGACTAAAACCTGCCTCTTGATCTTAGGAAACTTCATGGAAAATTGGGTTGCGGTATCTTAAGAGGTGTCAAAATTGATAGCAAACAAGCCACTTTCCAAAGTATGTAGTTGATAATGTAATTTGTTTCTAGGGCTGTGTGTGCCCCCCTCTCCTACTAACTGATCCAGGGCTGCAACCCAGGGAACACCCAATCTGGATCTGATCCTGACTCATTTTGGTCCGTGGGGTTAATGTTTAACTGGGGTTTTTAAAGCCTACAAGGAGCCACGGCGTCTCCCCCTCCCAGCTGACTACACTGCTGAGAGCGGGAGGGTTCAATCCTGCTGGGTCCTACTCTACCATGTTCCCTAGCTGATGAAGCAGACTTCCTGCAGGGGGGTAAACATAGCTCCCAAGCTGGTGTGTGCCATTGTCAGTTTGCATACATTTCAATTAACAATAATTTAAAATTTTAAAGTATTAGTTGCTTGATTAAGTGAGGGTGCCTTTGGGTTTATTAAAACGTGTTTCAATTTAATGCCCACTCTTCAGAGTTGCAAGCCTAATATTTTTATTTTGTAAGTAGCTTTGATAAAGAGCGACACCATGCTGCAGAGGCATCCTTCCCTCTGGAACAGTTGGCCTTCTGTCCAAGACTACCCAAGTCTCCTGATGGAGAGAGATCATCTTTTGGAACAGAATCTCTTGCATACTGACAAAAGAGAGCAGATGCTGCCCATTTGTTAGGTTATCTGTTGTGCCTTCAGCCTGATACCCTGCACCTATGGCTCCTTGCTATTTTGCCATTTGTGTAGGTGACCGAGGTGGCATTGTGTGGGGTGAGCCGCCTTTCCCTGGGGGACACTGGCTGATGATCACTGTACAGATTGCCTGACTCAGAATAATGGGACAAATTCCATAAGGTCGCACCAGATAACCTAAATGCTTCCTCTCCTTTTAACTGGGCCCAATAGGAGTACCTTTGCTTGTAGGACTAAGAAGCTAACGATGTGATCCTATGTCTCTCTACTCGGATGTAAGTCCAATTAAGTTCAGTGGGACTTGCTCCTGGGTCAGCGTGCATAAGATGGCGCTTTAAGAGACCTTGAAGAATTGGTGAAAGACCGATAAAGCAGGCATGCTGGTCACCCCAGCGGGGAAGCAAATGACCCTTGTGAAAAGCAGATGGTTGCAGCTTCTGGGGAGCGTTTTTGCCAGACTCCTCCCAAAACGGCAGAGCCCGGGTGAGCTCCTAATCCTTTGCCTCCTTCCCATCCCTGGTTCATAGCGCTGATGTTGCAGAATGTTCTGCCCAACGAGACACTGCATATCTATCTTCAGGACTCGATCCGCGTGCATGTTGAACTGAGCCCTTCTTTGAGCTCTTGCAACATAACCTTTCCTGTGTGTGTCCTGCCTTGAGCTCGATGGCAAGTGGAGCTTCTCCAGCCCATTCAGTGCTAACAGAAGTTGAGCATGACTGTTTTTCCTCTCTTTTCCCCCCAAGACACCAGTTGTAACTTCTGCCTCCTTTGGGGCGAGGGTGGAGAGGGTCACTGTACTAATCTCTCTTGGGTGTGGATAATATTGCATGGGTTGTTTTTTAGGGGGTTGGTTTTTTGTTTTTTGGTGTGGAAGCATGTAATCTGACTTATTGTTCCTGAGTGTCACATCTATGGGCTGTCCCTGCCAGCGATTACGGTACAGCAAGACAGGCCAAATTATCAGGCTTAGCGCTGTGCTCCTCTTGCCTCCTTCTGTTTGTGTATTCTTCAAGCCACATGATTTCTGTCCAACTCTTGCATGATTCTCTGTGTGTTTATTCCCCCGCCCCCTTGCATGCAACATGGCTTTGGTTTTGAATCTCTCCGGGGGTTTCCTTGTTCTGACTTTTATGTTCTCATCATACTCCTCCTTTCCTCTCCGCTCGTCTTGATTTACGACAAAACACGGGTAGCAGACAGATCTAGAACTTCCGCATTTTAAACTTCATTCACATATTACATACACAAATATATTTCCCACGAGCAGGAAAGCTATAAGACGTTTGCGGCAGGGATCAGTTCGCAGCTGCCATCTCTTCAGGTGAGGGGAGAGCAATTGTGTCTTCTCAGTGGCCTTCATTCCTCCAGGACTTTATTTACCTGAAGCTCTGCATCTTTTGCTAGGTGAAAACATTATGCTCTAACTGTACACCTGCACACACACAATCCAGCAGTTAGACTCACAGGTCAACCCACACCAAAAAGTCAGGGTGGGTAACACAAAAGTGAAAATAAAATCCCAGCAAAACAAGATACTGATTTAAACCCATCCTTTCCAAACTTAGCCTCAAGCTGCAAAAGATAGTTCCTAGCAGGTAGGTCTCCCAATGCTTCAAATAGTTGCTTGTTTTATCTTAGTATATTCGGATTGCCCCCCCCTCACAATTTTCACTCCTTTCCAAACCTTTTTTCTACTTGTCCCAAGTCATCATTTCTCCTGTGGTGTTCTCTTCTCCATCATTTTGTTTTGTTTTGTTTTAATTTGTTTTGTTCCTCTTAGGCTCGTTTGCGTTCAAGCTGTTTCAATGTTTTATCATCCGTGTTGTCTGTTAAACTTGAAGAAGTGTTTCCTTGTTTCCCTGAGCAAAAGGGATTTTAAAAAAAAGAAAGCAGACAAAACTGAAACCATCCAAAATTGGAGCAGATGGGTAGTGATCAAACCTATGCAAGGAATTGTTCTGTGGCCCAACTTGACCAGAGGTGTGACACTCAGAACTGGGAAGCGAGAGTGCTACTAATCTCCTATTTAATCAATTTTTTTTAAAGACCGAGGTGGCCACCCCCCCATCGGGGGCCTGGCAGAGGCTCCATAAAGTCAATCGAGACCTCCAGAGTGAGCTCGAAGCCCAGTGTCAGCGGCAGGAACTGATCAACCAGCAGATCCAGTCACTTAAGCGTAGCTATGGGGAGGCCAAGGATGTGATCCGGCACCACGAGGCAGAGATCCAGAGCCTACAAGCGAGGCTCAGCAATGCCGCCGCAGAGCTCTCCATCAAAGAGCAGACTCTGGCAAAGCTGAAGAGCGACCTGAAGGCTGAGCGGAAGAAAGCTCAGGAGCAGATGGAAGAGTGGCAGCACAGCGAGGAGGCGCTGAGCTCGCAGCTGAAAGCCAGCGAGCAGAAGCTCAAGAACGCAGAGGCGCTCCTGCTGGAGAAGACCCAGGAGCTGCGAGATCTGGAGACACAGCAAGCTCTGCAGAGGGACTACCAGAAGGAAGTGCAGCGGCTCCAGGATCGGATCGCTGGCCTCAGCCAGCAGCTGAGTGCCAGTGAGCAGTCCCAGATGCTGATGGAGGAGAAGCTGCAGAGGAATTACGAGGCTTTGCTGGAGAGCTGCGAGAGGGAGAAGCAGGTCCTCATCCAGAGCTTGAAGGAAGCGGAGGACAAAGCCAGCGAGTACGAGAACCAGCTTCAGAACAGCGAGCAGCAGATGGAGGTCCTGCAGAAGGAGAAGCTGTCCGTCAAATTTGAAAGCAGCGAAATTGTCCACCAGCTGGAAGAGCAGCTCGAAATGAAAGAAGCCAGCATCCAAAAGCTCGCCGAACACATCAAGAGCCTTGAGGAGGAAAGGGATCAGATCAAATGCCGGTTCCAAGAGCTGATGAACCAGGTTGCCGAGTCTGATAACGAGGTCGCCAAGCTGCAAGCCAAGCTGCAGCTGGAGGAGAGCAACTACCATGCCCTGGAGCACTCCTACGAGGTGGTGTCAGGGCAGTTCCAGAACTTGCAGGCGGTGCTGAAGGAAAAGGAGGAGGAGCTAAGAGTGGTGAGGGAAGCCCACTCGAGAATTGTGGAAAATAAGGACCAGGAGCTTGCAGAACCTTTCTTAAAAGTAGCTGCCGTAACCAGCAGTCCAGAAAATGTGGAAGATCAGCAGACGCAAGACGATGAGTTGAAAACATCAGCTGGTGAGAGCTTAGCGCCATGTGTTGCGATGGAAACAGGTGGTCATGTTGTGGAGCCAGCACAACATTCACAGCTTCAGAGAAGACTTCCAGCCTCAGAGTGCATGCTCACTGAGGATCAGGGCCCCAATATCAGTCACAGGCAGATCTGTGAGCACCCAGCAGTGAACCCAGAAGAGTGTAGGTCTACCTCTAAGTCTACAGACCTTCAAGAGAGAGAGATTTGCCAGAAGGACTCTGCAAAATCGGACACAGAAACCCCGGGAGCCAAAAGGCAAAGGATACGTTTCTCCAACATCCAGTGCCAAAAATATATCCACCCTGATGGATCCGAGAAGATGTGGACCAGCAGCACTTCATCAGACACCAGCCAAGACAGGTCGCTTTCGGAGGACAGTATGTCATCAGAACCAGCTCCGAGTTACCCAGGCACAGGCGATTCGGAGACTTACCTGTCTATCATCCACGCCCTGGAAACCAAACTTTTCATCACAGAAGAAAAGCTCAAAGATGTGACCATGAAACTCGAAAGCCAGCAGGGCCACAATCAAGACACCCTCATCACGCTTCACCACCAATGGGCCAGCACAGAAGCACAGCTGAGGGAGCAGCTTCAGGAGAGCTTGGCTCAAGTCAGCAGGCTGGTCTCACAGCTGGAGGGTGAGAAGCAAGAAAAACACAAGCTGCTTGAAAATCACATCCATGAACTGGGAAGGTTCCATGGGAGAAACAACCAAGCCTTGGTGTGCTTAGAGCAATGCAGAGAACAGCTAAGAGCTTTGTCCAGATGTGACACGGAGCAAGAGAGAAAGGTGCTTTTGGGTGTCCTGTCGAATACGGAGACTTCTTTATCAGATGCAGTCCTCGTGTTGCAACAGGCACTTTCTTCGCCTGGTCATCTGGCAGAAGAATTGTCTGCAGCCCAAGCACTGCATGCAGAAGGCAGCAGCTTGGGGGAGGAGGAGAAAGCTGCCCTCCAGCAGCATCAAGTGGGGTTTTCTGAACAAGACCAGCTGCGGATGCTTTCCAGGAGGGTGGCTTTTGAAGCCAGCTTGATCAACCAGATAGCAGAGTCTCTGACAGATGCAACCTCCAAGATTTCCTTAGCCCTGAGGGAGATTCATGGTACGGTGGATGCGGTCTTGCTGGAGCCTTCAAATATTTCACATATTGCAGTGGCCTTGGCTGACGTCTTATCTAAAAAGCTAGTGTTGGAAGATGAGTTTTGGAGCCAGGTGGAGGAGCTAAGGAAGAATTTGAGTGCCAGGGAAGAAGAGGGGAAGGGAAAGGTGGAGGCCCAGTGTTTAAACATTCCTCAGTGCCTCATTCATTCGGTGGCAGACAGCACGCTGATTAAAGCAGAGCTCAGTTTTGTTGCCCAGAAAATGAGAGAGTCCTTTCATCAGAGACTAAAGGCCATCGAAGAAGACCTCCACAACACCAGGACGGCCCTTCAGCAGCACAAGTGCATGCTGGAGGAAATCATTAAAGCATACCAGACTCCTGAATTTGACGGCGTTATGCATCAGATTTCCAAAGCCCTTGAAATCCAAGAGGGCACTTCAGCTTGGGATGCCAGCCTTCCTGGCTTCATGCCAGAAGCCCACACTTTGCAGGATCTTGGCAGTCAAGCTCTAGCCGCCATTCAGGGCGATCTTGCTCAGCAGCTCAAAGACAGAGCAAATGTCCTGAAAGAAATATCTGCTGCTCTCCTGTCTCTGTCCCCTGACGAGGCTCTGAAAGACTGCCGCAAGCTGCTGAGGATTTCTTCCAGTCCTCCCTACGATATGTGTCTGGGGGATCTTGAGCGCTACTCGTCTCTGCTTGTTCAAGATGCCATCATCCAGGCCCAGGTCTGTTACGGGGCTTACAGGGCAAGGCTGGAGTACGCCAAGGAGGCACGGCTGTACAAAGAGTCCCTGCACAATGTGGATGCTCTGTGTCAGGAACGCATCAGGGCAGTTGCCACCCTCCGAGAGGAATACGAAGAGCTGCTCCGAAAGCAACAGGGCAAGTATGCCGAGATGATTGCTGTGCTTGAAAGGGAGAATTCGGAGCTCAAGGCCAAAGTGGAGCAGCTTGATAATCAGCGGAAACTCCTGGAAGAAGAAGAACATAAGCAGAGCAAGAAAATACTGGAGCTTCAGGACACGTATGAAGAGGAGATCCGGAACGTGGTTGAGCAGCTTCACAAGACCGAGGATGCTCTGAAATCAGAACAGACTGAAGGGCTGCAGCGACTAGATTCTCTTGCGCGGGATAAGCTGAACTTGGAGACTTTCCACCTTGAGCAGATCCAAACTCTAGAGGACAAGTTTCAAGTCAAGATGAAGGAACTGCAGGTCTTCCACAATGAAGAGCTGCTGGCCTTGCAGAAGCGCTACGAGCAAGAGCTGCAGTGCTTGCAAGCATCTCTGGAGCAGTACCAGAATCAGCACTCAGAAGCACTACCTGCTGTGGCATTGGGTGCAGGAGAAGCATGGGCTGCCGATAACCCCGATGGCGGGGTGCAGGGCTCAGAGAGCGAGCTGGACGCCATGCACGGCTTGAGAGAGCGCATTCAAGAGCTGGAAGCCCAAATGAACATCATGAGAGATGAGCTGGAGAACAAGCACCTCGAAGGCAATGCGTCCACTCTGAGGGAGAAATACCAGAAGGACTTTGAGAATCTTAAGGTTTTTTCTTCTTCACTGCACTTAATTTCAATAAGTCATGTGTGTAAATCTCTCCCTGCCCCCAACCCATGGCATTGCAACAATCACCTTTTTGTTTAAAGGCAAATAGAATTCTATAACTTAATGGCCAGAGGATAGATAGAGCTAAAAAGAGGGATGGAAACACTTCCTTCCCATGACAGAGAAAAAGGTAAAAAATAATAATATTCTGTCACAGGATGGGATGCATTTCAAACGGAATGCTTACAGTCCACAAGACTGCCCCCTAAGAACAGTAAATCAAAACTTTGCATTGCAACATAGGAACAAATTGTCCATCCTGGAAGCCCAATATAATGTCCTTGAGGTGATGTAGCCAGAGCCCTAGGGATGTATGTCATCTTCTGCAAACCTTCACAAGATCTTTTCACCTTTAGATCTCAGATTTCCTATAACTGTCCTTCAAAACACAAACCCCTCCTATCAAACTTCCATCCTTACAACCTAAAACTAATGAAACGGTAGTATCAAAGCACAGAAAAACAAAGAAAACAGGAACACAAGCACATAAAACAGGGTCTGGCCGGGGAAAGCCTGTGCAAAAAGATAGGTCTTTACAAGTCTTCCTTTTAATCACATTTTATACCCACCCCCCTTTCCTAAAAGAAGCTCAGAGTGTAAATGGGATTGCATCACCTTATCCTTGGAAGTGCCCTGCAGGCTAGGCAAGGCTGAGAGAACAGAGACTTGCTTCAGCTGAAATTCACAGCTGAGCCATGATTCAAACTCTGTTCCCTCCAGTCTAAGGCCAACATTCTGCCCACGGACACCCTCCAGTATTTATTGCTATAGTACATGGCCATATAAAGGGGCTAATGGGAGGTAAATGGTACGTCACATCATGAAATGATGACAGTAATGCGAGAAGCAGTCAACGGTTCTAGGAGAATACTCTGTTCCAGGCATGGCTGAAGCCTGCCTTCTTTTTTCTTTTGCCTTTCATAAACCTTTGTAACATTCCCACAAGAACATTCTTCACCCTTCAGCAACAGAGCCTTTTCACAGCTCACAAGGTTTGCCGTACAGGCCAATTGCACCTGCTGGCATGCTTGCACTAACATAACAGAGGGTGCTTTTAAATGTCCCTTGCAGAACACTGATCTCCCCCTGGACTAACTTTCTGCCATCCTAAAAAGTGTTGCCTTGGCTGACAGATCTGCAGCAACCACTTCTGCAGCCCACAGCTGGTTCAAGGGGCAGTTCTGTGCTTACCAAGGAACAGAGAGCAAAGCGGCATAAATAAATCCCAGCCCACCTGCTAAGATTCTGGCTGCAGTGTAAAGAGCTAGGAACTGAAGGTGTACATGCCTCCACAGATGTGTTTCAGGAGGGCATGGGCAACTTATATAACCACAGCTTTGCAACATGTTGTTATTTACCATATTTAGGCTGGCCAGTAACCTATATCCTCGCAGCCAGCTGCAGAAATACCGTTTTTAAGCATTCATGCAGAAAAGACCCATCTTTCTTTTTTAAAGAGCCCAGTTATTTGCCCTTTTGTAATAGCCAATAAAAATTCTGAAGATATTTAAAGATTTTATTTAAAGACTTAGGCTAGGATCCTAGAGGTACCTTAGGTATATTTTAAAGAGAGGGGCACGCACACACACACACACACAGAGAGAGAGAGAGAGAGAGAGAGAGAGAGAGAGAGAGAGAGAGAGAGAGAGAGGCTTTCCTCCTTCATAAACACTCCTTAAGACTCAGCGGACACCCTGTGTGTATTCTACATGGGTACAAAAAATTGCACGAGAAGCAGCTGTTTCCGGGCAACTATGAATTAGGGTGCATGCTTCACATTTTACACCAGAGAAAGAAGTTGTACAGTGCAGAAGTGGGACAGACAGCAAACCATATTCGGTACCTCCCAAGGAATAGGCTAGATTGGTGCAGGTGAATTTAGTACATCCAGGCCCCTCCAAATGATTTTGTGGTTAAAAGTGTGCATTTAAGCTTCGTACTTCCATCAAACAACTCTGTGCAGCAATACAATGACGCTGGGTTGTGTTGTCTCTTCTTTAGTCTTATCTAAATGTCATCCCAAGTTAAGCCTAGATCAGGAACAAGGAACCTGCATTCCTCCAGATGTTGTTGAGTGGATGATGGGAACAGGCATTCAGCAACACCTGGAGATCTACAGGTTCCCCATCCCAAGTCCAGATGGAGTACCAGTGACAAGGGCTGCTTCCTAAGTCGGTTTTGAACTAACACTCTTCCTAGTCAATCAGATTTCACGTAGTTTTTCTATCAGGTTATGATTGAAGAGGCATGTTAGAGCTCCAGTCTAGACCTTCCATGCATGCTTGTCCATCAGCTCCATGGCTTTCTCCTCCTCTCTTTGTTTGCCTGCCTGCCTGCCTGCCCATAAAACCTAACACAATCCTAACATTCAACCTAACACCATCCCTGTAGGTTCTGAGGCCGAGAAACACAAATTCAGTTCCCCCGCCCCATCTTTTCCCAGGCAACGTGCGAACGAGGGTTTGCAGCTATGGAAGAGACCCATCAGAAGAAGATAGAGGACTTGCAGAGGCAGCACCAGCGAGAACTTGAGAAGCTAAGGGAGGAGAAAGACCGCTTGCTAGCTGAGGAGACAGCAGCCACTATCTCAGGTAAGAGGAAAGAGAAGACCATAAGCGGTCATCAGTAGCAACATCAGAAGGTGGTTTTGTTCCTGAGGTGAGATCAGAAGATGGAGTGTTTCTTAAAGGAAGACAGCTTATCTACAGCCCTTGCCTCTTTTCCTACACAGCCATAGAAGCCATGAAGAACGCCCACCGGGAAGAGCTGGAGCGGGAGCTGGAGAAGACTCACCGCTCGCAGATCAGCAGCATCAACTCAGACATCGAAGCGCTCCAGAGGCAATACTTGTAGGTGTTCGTCTGTATTTTCTAGATTTGTTGAGTTAGGAAATGTGAGCTGCTCTTGGCACCTGGGTGGCGTTGGGTGGAACAATTTATCATTCTACACCACCCACACTAAACAGCCCTGCTGGATCAGGCCAGAGACCCATCTAGTTCACTATTCTGTTCCCACACTGGCTGACCCTAATGGGGATCCCATCTATAGACAACACAAATGTTTAGTCTAGTCAGTGCAATCAAACCGCATGCCTAGGTTTGCTTTCCTGGGAAAGCAAAACTGAATGCGTGGGATGCACTTGAATGCCCATCTTGTCTGTCCACAGCCAGAAGGTTGTGCAATGCCTCCTTCTCCTCCGTGCATCCTAGTCTCCGATAGTTGATTTGATCCATTTTGTGGTTTGCAGTTGGCCTTGCAATCTTTATTTTTTTGTTTTTACCCCCCCCCCATGCCTAATCAGGGAGGAGCTGCAGTCTGTCCAGCGTGAACTTGAAGTTCTCTCCGAGCAGTATTCTCAGAAGTGTTTGGAAAACGCTCACTTGGCCCAGGCCCTGGAAGCAGAGAGGCAGGCCCTCCGTCAGTGCCAGCGGGAGAACCAGGAGCTCAATGCACACAACCAGGTAAAGCAACACCTGTCCAGCCTCATTCAGCTGCCTAAGAGAAAAGGGTCGTTTTGGGGCTTTTTCAGAATGGCTTTCAGCCAGGATTTGACTAGCAGGGCAGGGGAGTCAGTTGGTCAAGAAGCCTGATAAGCAGTTTCCCCCTAATAGGAATGAAACATTACGGCAGGACCAGAATCATAGCGATTCTGCAGGGCAGGATTAAGACCTTTAAAGGCCCTAAGCACTGAAGAGATTGAGGTGGAGCCCCCACGTTTTTAAAAATAAAACAGTACTAAACTGTAAAATATATATCTTAAAAAACCATAGATTTATTGCAACACCTGGCAGATGCGATTTCTGCATATTTTTTTCAATCTAAGTTGGTAGGAAGCCCCCTGCTTTAGGTAAGGAAAATGAATTAAAAAGATGGTACCCCAGATGGTGTTGCTGACTTAACCAGGCTTGTAAACTGCCTTTTGCTTGGTGGTCTCTGGAACATGGGATCTTCTTTTTACAAAATCTACCACAGCTCCAATTGTCTTGAAATACCAGGGAGGGCAGGGGGTGCCTCAAGGTGTCTCCTCAATGGCATTTTGTTTCCTGGGAAAATATGCATGATGGAAACTGCTGTGTTAAAGATGACATTGTGCAAATATGCAAACTCCATAGCTTTAGACGATGGTTGCATGTTCTTTTTGAAATCCTGTGGTTTGGTTTTAAATCCTTTTGTGTGCTTTATTTTCGTCACCAGGCCTTGTGACACAGCTTCTTAATGAAGCGTTGATAAAATGTATGCTTTCTAAAATCTTTTTTCTTTGTCTCAATCACTTCAAAAGAATCAGGCTTTCACCACTAGGAATAGATTTTTTTTTAAGTCATTATTTCAGGCTATTGGTATATTATAACCAGCATAGATATACATGGGTTACTAAAAATGTTTTAAAACTCTGTGAACTTAAGAAATGTCCATCTTTAGAGGAGCGGAAACAAATGTGCTGCTTGGGCCACATTTGTGGAAGTACTGAGCTCAATCCCTTTGTCTGATCTGCAGAAGTACAGATAGCAGCAAGGAAGCCCCAAAGAACCACAAATGCTGTTTTGTGCTGTTTGGTGAAAACTGAAGGCATTTATATCCTTGAGGTCGCCATCCAAAAGCAAAATAGGGATGTTCAGTTGCTAGGATTGGGGAGAACTTTATTCATAACTGCTGCTCATAGCCATCTTGTGGTCTTCTTACAGGAGCTGAACAACCGCCTGGCTTCAGAGATCACACGGTTACGGACCCTGGTGACTGGGGAGGGTGGGATTGAGATGGCTGGCTCACCTCTCACCCAAGGCAAGGATGCCTACGAGTTGGAGGTGAGGGTGCCCTGCCTTGATTCCAGATGTTGCGAGTTCAAGGGGCATGTGAAATGGACTTTCCTTCTTGCTCAATGGCTTAACCCCCCCCCTTTTCATTTGTGCATACCGTATTTTTCGCCCCATAAGACGCACCGGCCCATAAGACGCACCTAGTTTTTTTTTTGGGGGGGGGAAATAAAGGGGAAAAAATTTATTTCCCCCCCAGGTGCGCTGCGCTAATCCCGAAGCTTGGGGCGTGCGGAGCTCAGCACGCCCCAAGCTTCTGGGTGCCGGCAAGGTCTCCGCTAGCCGTGGGAGAGCCGGGCGCCTCTCCCAGGGCTAGCGGACAGCTGCGCTAATCCTGAAGCTTGGGGCGTGCGGAGCTCAGCGCGCCCCAAGCTTCTGGGTGCCGGCAAGCAGTCCGCTAGCCCTGGGAGAGCCGCGGGGCTCTCCCAGGGCTAGCGGATCGCTGCGCTACACCAGAAGCTTGGGGCGTGTGGAGCTCAGCGCGCCCCAAGCTTCTGGGTGCGCGCAAGCAGTCCGCTAGCCCTGGGAGAGCCGCGCGGCTCTCCCAGGGCTAGCGGAGCACTGCGCTAATCCCGAAGCTTGGGGCATGCGGAGCTCAGCGCGCCCCAAGCTTCTGGGTGCAGGCAAGCTCTCCGCTAGCCCTGGGAGAGCTGGGTCTCCCACAGCTAGCGGGGCTCTCCCAGGGCTAGCGGATCGCTGCGCTACACCAGAAGCTTGGGGCGTGTGGAGCTCAGCGCGCCCCAAGCTTCTGGGTGCGCGCAAGCAGTCCGCTAGCCCTGGGAGAGCCGCGGGGCTCTCCCAGGGCTAGCGGATCGCTGCGCTACACCAGAAGCTTGGGGCGTGCTGAGCTCAGCGCGCCCCAAGCTTCTGGGTGCCGGCAAGCTCTCCGCTAGCCCTGGGAGAGCTGGGTCTCCCACAGCTAGCGGATAGCTTCCTGAAGCCTGGAGAGCGAGAGGGGTCGGTGCATACCGACCCCCCTCGCTCTCCAGGCTTCAGCGAAAGCCTGCATTCGCCCCATAAGACGCACACACATTTCCCCTTCATTTTTGGAGGGGGGAAAGTGTGTCTTATAGGGCGAAAAATACGGTAGTTGCCTAACCTA